>NC_059083.1:60703113-61005535 GCF_020497125.1 Mauremys mutica
GATCAGGTGGCTGTTCCCCTTTTTCAGACTATAGTCAGTGCTGGAAGCTTTAGGGGAAACCTTCTCTTTGCTGGAAAAATAGCAACTGAGCACAGCTGCTGAATGTTGCTTATCCCATCATGAAACAAACTCCAAATTCCCCCTTGTAACAGGAGATGGAGTCTCTTCAGGCTTGCTCCCTTGCGGCAGCACAAACACTCGATTTGCTCTGTTGGATGAGCAGGCTGATCTGCCAGCCATTGCCCTGAGCCAGCCTGGCCTCTGAGGGAAACCAAAACGCATGCTCCCAAGAGCTGTAGCCTGTAATCTGTTACAAGTGGCCGAACCGAGGCCTGTAAATCATCGGAAAGGGGAGGAGGGATCGATAAATGCTCCCCAAGGGCTTGCACTGTGTTCCATTTCTCTTGCACAAAGCAGGAGACCAAGAAGGGGAAAGAGGTGAGTTTCCTGAGCTGGCTGTGGGAAAAATCAATCCTGGCGATTGAATGGACCTCCACCCAGCCAGATTGCGGGATTTATCTATTGAGGGACAATAGTATAAGTGAGGCAAAGCTGCTCCTCCTTGATTCCCTCTCCGACGGGGCTATCATCAGCTTATTTAATGCAACTGCTCAACCCAGCTGTATTTAGAGGGGTCTTTTCCACAGAGTTTAACAGGCACCATGTCAGATATTTTAACCTAGGCAGTATCCCTTTTGAGAATATTGATGTTGCATAGGCCAAGGTGTTCCACCGATCTACATGGATGCAGCTCCAATGAAATCAATGAAAAAGCACCCACTTACCGCAGCTGAGTACCTGGCCCCTCTTATCTAGGAAAAGAGAAGAATATTCAGTACTCTTAATTCTTGATTGTTGGACCTGATTCTGCTCTCAATTACACTGGTGCAAACCAGGAATAACTCCACTGGAGTCAGTCTGAAATTGGTGCAAATGGGCCCACGGGGTCTAAGAGCAGGAAATACTTCAAAGGGGCAAAGCCACATCAATGTAGGCCTCAGATTTAAGTTTGTAAGAACAAGATGTTGTCAAACTCAACCTTGCTGAAAATGTTTCCATGCCAGGATGACTCATCCAGGTTCACAGAGCAAGTCAGTGGCTCAGCAGTTCTTAGAACTCAGGTGCTTGTAACTCCTCTGCCTTTCCTTAGCACCCCCCCCCTCTCCCCGCCAAGACATGCTGTCTCTGATTTCAGACATACCTCAGACCTCCAGGTGAAACTCGGAAGCTGCTGATTTTCACCTGGTTTTAGTGTGAAACCACAAATGGACCAAGACTCTCTTGAAAGTCCCAGGATACTCAGCAGATAATGAGTTCTGCATTTGTAACAACCAGATACCAGAGGAGTTTTGTTTGGCTTCAGGTTTCATACTGAAAGCTTCTCTGTTGCGTTTGTAGAGCATCAGTCACCATAGCTGCTCTATTGACCTGCGATGTAAAATGAAATAAGCCTCCTGAGTGGTTCAGTGTGGGACATTATCTGATGCACATTAATAGCTCCAAGTCACACAATGAAGCAGTTATGCATGCAGGCGAATAGATTATTCAGTTAGAGTAAGAATTTCTAGATTTTGTGGTCACCATTAAGAGATGGCTGAAGTAGTTCAAGTTTCTGATTTTCTCAGGGAAACTATAACGCTCTACTTAGTGATCTGCCCTTTCACCTGAGGCTCCAGAGGAACAATGGTTTTGGTCAGGTAAAATACTCCTCCTGGGGAAGGATAGCAAAGTACATAAAAATGGCTTTTGTAACAACTCTGTGCCAGTGGCACACTTGGCAACAGCTGTACTGATTCCATAAATCCAGTTTCAGGGCTTAGCCTTTTCATCTTAGAGGTGGGTCTGAACCAGAACCACGGGTCAGAACACACCTCAATTGTGGGGTTTTCAAACCCAGACCTGTATTTCCTGGCTTAGGCTCATTCCTTAAAATCTTACCGGAGCAGCTCAAAGACACTAGTGCAAAAATGTTAGGGGTTGAATAACATTGCAAACTCTTTGGGGTTGGGAACTTGGCTTCCTCTGTTTCCTGTAAAGCATCATGCAAATTTGCAGCACTACATAAGTGCCTGGTAATAATAGCAAATAGTGTTTGTAGGAAGCAGTTAGCTGAAGAAGGTTCGACCACTCCAAAACACTGTTTCCCTCCCTGTGGCTATGGGAAGGCTGCTGCTGAGATCTGCACCAGATAAGAGTGTAACTACAGGGGCAAGCAGTTTTTAAGTGGACAAATTGCTCCCAAGTGGATTCCAATTGGACTCTAAATAAACACTTAACAAACACCTAAGAGTTTAGCTTGAGCCGGAAGTTCAGGGGCCAACGGCTGTGTACTTTCTCTGATAACCCTTGCATTAACTCTTGCCTTAGGCTTGAAGTCTGAACTACTGGATATAAACAATGCTTTTCAAATCATTTCAAGAATCACACATCTTTGATCTGTGCAGGGTGCTAAAAATAAAACACCAGTGTTGCTTTAGTATCATCACTTGGATTGAAATACATTGTTCATTCCTTTCACCAGAAATAATTCAGGTTGAGTCTCGGCCTGTCTAGGCCTGGTCTGCAAACCTGGTGAGCTGTGGAGGCAATGCAGCAAGAAACCCAGCTAAAGAAAAAGAGAGAATCTTGACAAGAAACAAACACAGACATCGGTATTAACGATCAAATATTGGACAAAAACTTGATGTGATGCAAATGGGCCAGCAACTTCCAAAGGGCAGATAGCTGCTTTGCAGACTGGTTTTCTCTGTGCAGAAAATGGCTTTGAGTTGTTGTCAGTGAATCCAGTAATATTTCAGTACAATGCCTGGGATCCAAAGGGTGAGGTCTTGAGGACTCTAATCCACTGTAATTGGAAATAGATATTGTTATTATTTAATATAATGAACCACAGGAGCCATTCTATATGATTGGAAGTGTCTCATAGAATACAAGTTAGGAATATATGACACCCTAGAATCCCATTGGCTTGAAAGAGCTACTTGCCACCTGTCAGCTGGTGATGGGCAGACCTGAAAAGTTCAGAGTTTGGATTTTTATCTGAACATTTCGGGTCTGCAGAGTGGGGCTGTAAGTCTCACAGGAACAAGCTCTCTCGTGAGATTCTTGGTGCTTCCTGCCAGGCCAGAAATACCGTGTGGACAGACTGGGAATATCTCTTGATATTAGCACTCCAGTCCTGTCTGGAACTAAGCCGTGCAGAGGCAGTTATGAAAATGATGTATTTTTTTAAAGTTAACCTACATTTTTCAAACCACAGATTCCCATTATAGGCAGTGTTGCGAGTCAGTTCTTTTATTATCCAACCTGGTTCGTATGCCATTCGGGGTGCTGGAATGATTGAAACGGAATGGTTTTTCTATGTTTGCAGTGACTATTGGTCAGCTTCCAAAGGTGTGTTGTGGTATCAAAAACCTCCATCCTTAGATGTTTTTAAGGGCCAGCTTGACAAAGCCCTGGGTGGGATGATTTAGTTGGTGTTGGTCCTGCTTTGAGAAGATTGGACTAGATGACCTCCTGAGATCTCTTCCAACCCTAATATTCTATGATTCTATGATCTTGCAGCTCTTTACCAAGGTGGTAAATATTAGAGCTGAGAAAATAACCCTCAGAGTAACTGTTTTGATGAGGTTTGTCCCTTTCTGTCTTTGCAAATTGCTCACAAGCAGGTTAGGCATTTCTCTAACCATTTGTTGTTCAAATGATCTGCCAGGTAATTGCAGCGAATAGTCCTTGGCCTGTAGATTTTTGACAAATTGCCTTTTGGAAGTTCTTGCTATCCAAACGTTGAATTGTGGTGGTTGGTGGTGATTGGCACCCAGCTGTCATTGATTTGTTCTTATCCTCAGATTGGATGTGGGGAACTCTTCCAATCAGTTTTTGGAGGGTGAATACTTCCCACTCCAAAGCTCTGTGAATGTTCTCTAATATTTGCTTAAAAATTCTGGGTATGTCTGCACTATGGAGGCCCTTCCTGCGTAGCTATGCTGGTATTAGTCCCGTAGTGTAGACGCAGCTTACACAGATCAAAGGGGTTTTTCTGTTGGCCTGGGAACATCACTTCCCCAAACGACAGTTAGTTATGTCAACAGAAGCCCTCTTCCATTGACATAGCTGCATCTACACTGGGGGTCTTGTTGGCATAGCTACATCAGTCAGCAGTGTGTCATTTCACACCCCTGGCCAAGGTAATTATGCTGATGTGACTTTCAAGTGTAGACCAAGCCTCACTGTTTCTCTGAACTCCCTGCCAGTAAACTAAGCTGTTTGGAAAACAGTCTTGTAAGGAGAGCAAGCAGAGAGGAAGCACATTCCACTTTTCATTGCAGTGACTGTTTTGCTTTGAGTTAGTCACCCAGCTCCCGTATGTACTAGTGTCTCTGTGTTCCAGACGGGGCAACAATGAGCCCCAGAGAGGTGCCTGTTTGTTACTGTTATTACGATCTGTGAGCTTGGCTGCGCTGCAGGGTTAACTCGAGTTATAATGTGAGTTTTGCTCCTGGCCAAACTTGAGTCCCCATCCCCACACAGAATCCCTTCACTCAAGTGTGGTGGTGCTTTGGATGGCTCTTCAGGGGGTTCAAGCTACAGCTTGAGTGAGCACGACTCATCAGCGCTAATCCAATCACTCTGTGCACTAATTTATTCTGTTATCAATAGGTTCTTATGCTGTGCTTGTCAGTATCCAAACGCCTGCCAGTCATGCATTAAGCAACATGCCTAACACCTAAGCTAGCTCGGGTCTGTCTGCACAGGCTGCAGTCACACCTCTCGATTGCCCCGTAGACCTACCCTCAGTGTGGTGTGATGCAGGCGTGCTAGGGTGATAAGCACTCCAAATTTCTCTGGCACAGCCTCAGATAATGCAGTAACGGGAAATTCCATTGTGACTTGACATTAATGAGTCATTATTTGTCCATAAACAGTGCCCATTCTTCCTTTATTCTGCAGCCCATGTTCATAGCGAAGATTTTGTGGACTCTGCCAAAGCATAGCTGTTTATTATGTAGTGTCTCCATTCTGTCACACGGACTTTACTGCACTCCTGCACTCTGACTGTCCATGCTGCCAGCAGGTCTCCCTTTCACAGCCACAATATGCTGGTTATTTTTTCCTGATAGTGGCTTAGCTCAGGCAAACCAAATCTATTTCATCCCCTCTCCCTTACTCATATGTGCAGCACATGCAGATAAATTGTCCCGGGCAAGTATTTACATTCGGTTTAGGCTGCGAGAGTCTGTGGTTGATGACAAATATCCAGCAGTGGAGATAGCTCTGGCTTATCCCTATGGCCTGTGTAACCGCTATACTAGGCAGAGGCACGTCAGCCAGCACAGCAAGTAGGGATAGCTTGCTGGTTGCTGTTGATTATTATTTCAGTGTGATGTATGAGGGATCTTCCACAGAGGGATGACTTTATGAACTCCCTTGTAATGTCTGCACCGGGGGTGAGGGTGTTGCCACACATCCCAGCCCCATTCCCCACAGCACTGGGTTACAGGGGGTTTACTTCAGTTACAAGGGCTGGGTGAGGCTGGTGTCTCTGGCAGACCTATGGAGACGTCAACTGAGGAGGTCATTTTTTTTTTTTTAGAAACTTGAAATATTTATTAACTTTTCCTCATATTTATTGCAAGATACAAGGGTAAAGAATAATTTTTTTGCTGGGTCTTTGCCTGCTTTGAGGAAGCCTCTCAATTCCTCCGGGGTGGGGTACCTGCACAGGGAGGGGTAGCAGCACCAGGGACAGACCAGCGCACCTTTGTTTGCATCACGAGGTGAAGAGGCAATGTCGTAGCACAATGAGCTTGCCCTTATGAAGGTGGCAAGCTTGCTACCGAGTGGGCAGGCTGCCTCCACGCAGGCCTTGCTGGCCCAGAGAGCAAGAGAAGGGGGGGTGTCAGTGCAGAGTGAAAGCACTCAGCTCCTGCCAGTCTGGGGAGGGAAAGTGCCGTGCAAAGCCTGCTGGCTTTGGCCTGCTTGAGTTTCAGGACCTCTGCATTTCAGCTTCTGGTTTTGTGTCTTTCTGCACCTAAAACCTCAAACTGATATGCCAAATGAAACCACATGTGCCTGATGGGACTAGCTAGTCTGTGGGAACCGAAGAAACTCTCCCAGAGAACCCTTTCCTCGGGGACCAGGCCACCCGACATTAGCCAATGCACTGCCTATTTATGTGTGTTCTTCCAAGGGATGGTAGAACTTAGTCAGATAAAATAAAATCTGACCCAAACTTTCATCTAAAACCACAGCCTGACTCTCCACCTACAACACAATCTGAACTTTATGCAAGGTTCAAAAAAGCTTTAAAAAGGGGTTTTCTTCCACTATGTC
Organism: Mauremys mutica; assembly: GCF_020497125.1. Taxonomy (NCBI): domain Eukaryota; kingdom Metazoa; phylum Chordata; order Testudines; family Geoemydidae; genus Mauremys; species Mauremys mutica. Next base: position 60,709,447 of record NC_059083.1, read on the forward strand.
ACAGGCAGTTCTGTGTTCCCGACTGAACTGGAGATTTCCAGCTGAATTTTGCAAGCCCAGCTGGCTTTGATGAACCACCAGACTTTTGGAAGCTTAGCTAAAGTAGTGGTGATTGAAAAATGGAGAGGCTGTGGTGCACCATGAGGGATGCCATCCCCCTGGGAAGCTGGGCCCTTAGGAGCAAATGGGAGCATGAAGGACTGGAACTACAACTCCCATGAGGCACTGCGGCAGCTCATGTAAATGCAGAGATTAATATTAACCTGACCCAAAATGAAACATTTCAGTTTTCCTGATGGAAAAGTCCACCAAAACTTATCTTGTGCTGTGGAAACTTTTGACAAAAAGTCATTTTTCAGTAATGTTTCATTTTAAATTTTTCAACCAGCCCTAAACCAAACCTCTGACTCTTCTGAGGTTTGGCTTTCTCTGTTTTTTGTACTATCTGCATTTAGCTGGTACTAACTAGTTTACACTTAGGCCTGGTTATCCAGGTAAAGACCCTTTCCAGAGGAGCATGATGGAAATATTTGCATGTTTGCAAATAAAATTAGCCAGCATAGGGCAATTCAGGCCCCAGGCAATGTTGGAGACAAACAGTCGCTGCAAGTATCACTGCCCAGTGAGACACCCAATGGCATTCTAGAGATCTCAGCAAATGACAATGTTCTTCTGTTCTGTACTTAACCTGTAGGTTTGGGTGTCTGCTAGGCATTTGCTGACCATATTGACAATTATTATTATTATTATTGACAAAAGGAAGAAATTATGTAGGTTGGGAGATAACGTGAGAAAGATTGGGTAGCCTGTTAGGTCACAGCTCATGAAAAGGAAGATCGAGAGGTGACTTGATTACTTTGTACAAATACCTTCACAGAGAAAAGAGGAGGTAATAAAGAGCTCTCTAATCTAGCACAGAAAGGTATAATAAGAACCAATGGCTGGAGGTTAAAGCTAAGCAAAGACAAATGAAAAATAAGATACAAAAGGGTGATTAACCATTGGAACAAACTCCTAAGGAAAGTGGTGGATTCTCCACCTCCTGGTGTCTTCACATGCCGATCGGATGCCTTTCAGGAAAATATGCTTTAGTCACACACAAGTTATTGGGCTCAACACAGGGGAAACAGTGAAATTCTCTAGCCTGTGTTGTAGCCTGATGATCTCATGGTTCCTTTTGGACATAAAATTTATGAAAATATATGATGTATAAACTAGCGTTGGGAGACCCAGTCCTGATATTACAAACTCCCTGAAATAGCTCATGACCAAGGTATAGATGGGAGCCAACCATCTTCAAATCCTTCAAGGCTGAAGCATGGATCCAGTCTCATCTACACTTCAAGATGAACCATGCTTTTAGTGATGTGCCAGGGGACTGCTCTGGTGTAGCCATGTCCCCCAACATGGCTCTTGCAAAAGGCCCATCTAGGCCTCAGTTCCTTCACATTTATCTTTATTCAATATGCCACCATTATTCCACCCTCCCTGCATGCTATTGTAAGAGGGAAATGGCATGGCTGTTTTTCGGTCAGATCAAACCTTTCCCAACAGGCATCATAAAGCACAGCAGGCTAACTACTGTAATTGCCAGTTAGTCCTGGCCGATGGCCAGCTGAACATAGTGCCAGAGTATTCAGTGACTGGGCATTCAGGAATAGGATGGAAGACAATAGTTTCTAATAAATCCGGTCTTCTCATGAAATTAGAGCCCGTATTAGCTGCACTTCCAATGGCCGGCCTGATTAACAGGCCGTGGTTTCTGCAAACAGGTGCATCGGAAGGGAAAGGAATAAATGGGCACAAGAGTGTGTGTGTGTGTGTGTGTCTGCAGCAGTATGCAATAGGATGATGATTATGGAGCTGCAGGCCCAACAAAAAGCCCACAAAGCTGGCACCACCTGACACTTCATAGGGATCATTCCACAGCAAGGATAAGGAGGCAGGAAAATGAAATGTTATGGTTCATGGTTCCCCCTCTTCTCCGGGCTCAGAAAGGAAGGGTGGCAGGTAGGGGAGGGAAGAAGGTTCTTTGTTCCCACGTTTTGTATCTGAGCTGGACATAGATGGAGACGTGTATCCTGGCGCAAACCTCCCCCCGCCACAAACAATGCAGAAGTTTGCTCTAAGTGCAGGGGTGTATTGTGTACCAGAAATGGAGCTGTGGGGAGTGAAGATGTTTGAACATACAGAAGAGAGAAGCAAGAAGAGAAGGGGAGGAGATAAAGGAGGCGGAGAACCAGAAACAAAGCTTGTGGAAGCTATTGGTGTGTGGGTGGAGGGAGGGGACCATTTGGTACGTTGAGGGAGCTAACAATAGTCTGAGCAGTGTGTGGACGGGGGAGGGGACTCTCCTGGGAAGGGTAGGCTGGCTGGCACCAAGGTGCTTTCATCCAAGGTAAGGCTGAGGCCAGGCAGACGGAAGTGAGCGGGGTTTGCAGAATGGTGTGCATGAGAGAGAGCCGTGAGAGAGAGGAAGGTAAAATGCAGAACTGGCCCCCAGCAGCAACAATTCCTCCCCACAGGGCTATGGAGTCCCCTCCAGGGGTTCTCTGAGGTACCTCCAAACGTTCTATGAGCGGTGAGTGTGTATGTGCCATGCGAACCTTTATGCCCCTTAGTCTCCTGCTGCTGACGGGCAGCCTGAGCTGCTTGCTTCTTTTAGCCTCCGCTGTTGGTTTCTGCTTCCAAGGTCCTTTGCAGGGAAAAGGGCTAGAAAGTTTTCTTTTCAGGGAGAGTGGAGATTCACCTGCCCCTGCGTTAGGAGAGGGGGCTATGATGGGCCTGAAAGGCTGGCTGTGGCAGAGCACAGGGGAGTGGGCCTGAGGCTTGGAGACATTGGCAACAAAACACTTCAGTGCTTTCCCCTCACAAAAAGTGTAAACCCCGCCCCCGCCCCAGTCCTCTTACTGTAGTTTCAGCTGTATAAAGAAAAAAATTGCAAGAAAAAAAATCCAGAATGTGCTGAATGCATGGATCCTATTTTTGTCCTAGATGAGAGCCTCGTTAGTTGCACTTGCACTACTTGTGAATGTATCTGTTGTGCAGGCAAAACCCTACCAGCAGAAATCCCCCCACACCAACAGGTGGCTATGTTCCTAGCAGGGCAGATATAGCACCCCTTTTAGCAGGTGAGCCCGGCTAAGGAGATAGTTGGAGTATTTGGGTTGAAGTCTCATAGCCGGTTGGTGTTAATGGATTCTACCTGGGAATATCCTGAAAGATAATCTCAGTGCTGCTCCTAGTGTTAAGAAAGTTTTTTATTTCACGGGGCAGAGCTGCTGCTTTGAGATTGGAGGGGGCTAGTTCAAGCCCCAGCAGGCCTCACAGCATCAGAGAATGAAACAAAATACAGAACAGAAACACAGAAAGCCTTTTCTGCCCTGCTATTCTAGGCAGAGAGGGTACTTTGCTCCCCAATAGGGATAGGTTGGTTGCAAGTCAGGAGTAGAACAGCGACTGCTCAGAAAAAATAAAATGGAGCTGCACTGTAATTTTTTAGGCTGAAATTTGATAATTAAGTAAATACCACAAGTCTTTGTCTTGGGCAAGGAGCATGAGGTAAACAGGAAGGAATGGGATTAAGATGTCTCTGTTCTAAAGGAAGGTGTCGAGCGGAGAGCTCTGACACCTTCCCTTTGCAGAACGGAGAGGCCCAGATGTGGGTTTGCATTGCTTTGCTGCATTGTTCAACGCTGTAGGGCAAATAAAAGCAAAGGGAAAAGAAAAACAAGCTATAAAATACTCTGCAAAGCACACAGTTCTCGCAACTGCCGCTTGACAGCTCTGGGGAATGGCAGGGGATGGGCTGAGCTTTTGATGTTCTCTTCTTAGTTTCCTTTTGTACTGGCCCTTGTTAAAAATAGCCACCATGTTGACATTAGATTGCATATGGCAGAAAGATCTGGCATCTCCTGGCAGGTTCAATCATGGCGTAACTGTCAACAGAGAGGACTGCTTGGTATTTAACTAACAATGTCAGGTTGGCCCAATCCCTGCAGCAGGCTGAGAACGGCTGGTGTGAAGGAGCGAGAGGTTGCATTGTAATGTTGTGATCTAGACACACAGTAAATGGTGAGGCTACAGAATCCAAACCTTTCTAGAAATGTTAAAGGGGAAGGTTTGATAGAACTATTTCAGATCCTTAGAATTCACACAAACTGAGCTTCTCCTAACTGTACAGCAAGTGTGTGTGGTGGGAAAGGAGAGTTTGCCTCTGATGCTTTAAAAGTGGGGCAGAGACTGGGGAGAGGGGAGGCATGTCATAGGACTGTGCTGAACAATTACATACTGGTGAACCGGACTCCACAGGCTCAGGAGATGTCTGTCTGGCTGCAGGATGTTCTCTATTTAACACTAGTTAATGCCGTGCCACTTCAAGAGCAAATCAGAGGGTAGACGATAACAGTTCGCATGTGCATGTGAAGCTGACAGTCACAAACGTTTCTGACTGCAAAGGGCAGAAGCCTATCAAAGGCAGGCACCACCATTTTAAATAGACAGGGGCCTCGCTCCCACAGCTCAAATCTGCATCCAAAATTCAAGCACATTTTGATCCAGGCTCTTCCTTCTGGCCCATCTGACTGACTATAAGAGGGGAGGGCCAAGGGGGTTCCACTTCCTGCGCTGTTATCCCATCGTGAGGGTGTAACCTCAGAAGGTTGGGATAACCCCTCCAAAGCTGACGTGCTTCCCCAAACTCTCCATGCCCCAGGAGTCTCCAGTACTCAGTTGTAAATCTCTCAGGGTATGTCTACACTGCAGTTATAAACCTGTAGCTGGCCCGTGCCAGCTGACTCAGGCTCATGTGGCTTGGGCTAAGGGGCTATTTAATTGTGGTGCAGATGTTCAGGGTTGTTCTGGAGCCCGGGATCTAGGACCCTGCAAGGTGAGAGTGTCACAGCTCATCCCAAACACCTACACTGCAGTTAAACAGCCTCGTAGCCTGAGCCCCAGAAGCCTGAGTCAGCTGGCACCAACCAGCCGTGAGATTTTAATTGCAGAGTAGACATACCCTCAGGAGCTGGTTTCTTCAGTGACCTGCTATCCTTAAGGCTGGGAAAGCAGCCCTTCCCATGGTATTTTGGCACTTCCACTCCCAGTCTCAAGTGCAAGGGCAAGATCATGAATGTAACAAATTACCGTCTTTTTAAATTTAACATGTACGTTGCATGGAGGGCCAACCATGCTGGGTCCCATTGTTCAAGCTGCTGTATAAACATATGGTTAACATCATTCCCAGCCCCAAGGGGCTTACAATCTAGGCTGTGTAAGTCTGGAGCAACATCACTGACTTGTTTTCACCAGTGTCTGAAAGAAAAATCTGGTCCCTTTGCATATTTGTAGGGAATTTCAGATTGATTCTTGTTCATAGAAACCAGATTGAATTGCTAATGTCCAGCTTCCTCCTCCTCCTTAGCCTCTGTGGTAATGGCCAGTAGCCTACATTTGGCCCATGGCATACTGAGATCCAGTTTCCCCGTGATCAGGGGTTGAGTCTGTCAGTCGGAATCAAGGGGCTGGGATATAGCTCTGCATTGGTTCACGAGACTCATGTACCACAAGTGGCAACTTTTCTGCTTTTTGCCTCTTTTCCCACAGCTTGTAACTGCAACCTTCATGCCCGGAGATGCCGCTTTAACATGGAGCTCTACAAGCTTTCAGGCCGCAAGAGCGGAGGGGTCTGCCTTAACTGCCGGCACAACACGGCGGGCCGCCATTGCCACTACTGCAAAGAGGGCTACTACCGGGACATGACCAAGCCGATCACCCACAGGAAAGCCTGCAAAGGTACGCAGGGAAGGAGTGCCTGAGGTGATGGCTGGGATACTGAACAGACTGTTCCCCCAACCCTTCCCTTCCTGTCTATCGCCATAGCTGTTTCTGTTGTTAGCCTATTCCCACTCTACCCTCTCAAAGGCCAAACCACAAAAATGCCTCTTCTTTCACCCCCTCACTCCTTTTTCTCCACTTCACCTTATTCCCCACAGCCATACTCACCAGATCTGCCAAGCCCTGGCTATTTAGAAAGAGAGTTTGAAGGTAGCTTTTAAAAGCATCTCTGCTCTGAGGATGAAAGATTTTGCAATGTCTATTTCAAGAAGATGTTTTGGGTCATATTTTTAAAGCGATCTTAACCAAACACCAAGCTGTGCCTGCCATGTAGATGGTACAAAGCCACAACTACCTGATGTGCATGGACACAAATTTGATTTGTGCAGATTTAGAGGCTGTTTCTGACAAATGTGACCCGCTCAAATCTCACTCATTAGGAGGGAAAAAAGGTCTTTTATTGCACCTGTCATAGCTTAAGAGAGAGACACACTCACATATTCAGTGGGTTTGAGCGGCTATTCACAACACGTGTGACCAGGCAAGCAAAAACAAACAATGAAATGGAAAAGAAAACGCAGCCAAAGGAGAAGAAAAACAAAGGTGTTCACGGATTGCTACGGTTATTCAGATCAGCAAAGGGATCTCTGACATTAAAAACCAAAGCTCTGGTCCCCCGCCTCCCACACCTTCTCACAGGTGTGCATACCAGCAAACAGTGGGCTCCATTCAACAGGCTTAGCATCGGGGAGGACAAAGGTCATGTCTCTTACGAATCCATATATCTGGCGTACACACAACATAGGTCGCAAGCATTAGGGAGAGAAAGGAAAAGAGAACATTTAATCCATGTACCAACAGCTTTGTTCCTCTGAACAAAATAATAATAAAAAGGGATCTATTACAGCAGAGGGATCTATTACAGCTCAGCGGACCAGGCAATAATCATTTAATTTTTCTGATGTGATGTTTTAATTTTCCCCTTCGTTGGAAATGATTTGGGCTCGAGCCAGAACTCTAGGGGTTCCTTGAGAGCATAGGAGGATCTGTTGGGTTAGCCCCTAAATTCTAGTACTCTGGAATTCCAGACATTGTGTCGTCATTCGATCTGGGCCTGCTCAAATGCCCTTTAATTGATTTTTCAAACCATTTTTATTTGGCGATATTGAGACAGGCACCTGCTGCAGAATGCGAAGGCAGCTGTCCTTTTGTGTACGTATGAGCAGAGGCAATGGGTGGGGGTGACTTAGGTTACAGTGAGGAACAGTTAGTCTTGGGGAGATGCTCCCTTAAGAGTTCATGGTAAAAGGAGGCAGGGAGTGGGTGGAGAATGGACATGTCTGAGGATACATGGGCTTAGGTGGGATTCTGACCCTGCACAGGAGGTGCTTAGCAATGCTGTCTACTCTTTAGGCTGTGTATTTGCCAGGTGTAGGTGGTGGCTGCACACTAGCACTCCCACTATCGTTGGGTTGGGGTCCCCAGCACCCCAAGTCCTGCTCAGCCCTTTCTAAATTGTGTGTATACAGGGTAAGGAAGGATCAAACCATGAAAATCAGGCCTGGTTTCAACTCTCAGCCAAGCTGGTGGGAGGAAGATGAATTGCATGCCTGAGGTGCCCTGTTCAGAAAACAAAGACACCCAACTGGCAATAGGTAGTTTGTAGGGCTGGCTTGAAAATGAATTTCTTTTCTACAGGAAAATTTTGTCTTTTCATGTGTGATAGACCCAGGCCAGTTGGGTACAGCAGAATAGCAGAAGGCAGATATACTAGCCACTGGATTAACAGTTTTCTGTTCCCTGACTGACCAGAGCAGGGGCTGCTCCAGGCTAATGAGAACACCTGACTCCAATTAACCTGCTAAGAGTCAGGTGAGGCCATTAAGTTAATGTGACCACCTGACTCTAATTAAGGCCCTGCTGTTACTATAAAAAGGGCTCACTCCAGTCAGGCAGAGGAGAGCCAGGGAGCCAGAGGAGAGGAAGTGCGGCTGAAGGGCTGGTTAATGAAGACACCCTCAAACCATTGTTAAGGGAGCCCTAAGGTAAGAGTGAAGAAGGGAGAAGCAGGAGAGCTGTGAGGAAGTGGCCCAGGGAAATGTAGCAACTGTGGCAGTGAAAGGTTGGCTGCCAACAACTGCTACCATTAGGGTCCCTGGGCCGGAACCCAGAGTAGAGGGTGGGCCTGGGTTCCCCACAACCCACCACTACAGGAACATCTCCTGAGAGGGGAAGTCAGGCCCCTTTCAGGACAGGAGGCTAAACTGTTCTGAAATAAGCCCCCAGGGACAACAGAGACTGTGGGAGTTCTCTCACCAACCTCCTTGCTGGCTTATGATGAAAAGGGCTCAGTAGACTGTAACCCTGGCCCTAGAGAGAGAAGGGCTACGTGGAGGGTCACAGTGAGCCACTGAGGCTAGCATAAACCGCCTAGAAGCGCAGGACCCACGGTAGCAAAGTCAGAGCTCCGCCACACATGGAAAAAATTGAAAAATGGTGACTGAAAACTGAAAATGTTTGGCCAAAAATGGCAAGTTTTGGCTGAAAAGTCTTGGGTTTTCATTTTTTCAATTAAAACTCCAAATTTTCTATGGAAAACAGACCTTTTTGTTAGGTTGATGGCTTTGTTTACCTTTTATGTAAAATGTACTTTCATTGTCTTTGCCTGATGACCAGGCTGGTTAGACTACCAAACACACATCTCTTTGTCTAGAGCAGACTGGGTTTATGCATTGCTTGCCAAATACATTTTAAGAACATAATTCTAGCCCATATCCATAATTCCTCGTACACACCCCATACATACATCATGAAGTAATATTAATAATCAGTGAGTTATTAGTTTTCCAGTGATGTATTACATGCCACTTTGAGTATATATTATGACAACAGTGTGTTAGGTGCAGTGAGTGTATCAGTCCTAACAAGAGTTGCTAACACAGAACAGTGAACCACCAATGGGCCTCTGTGTCACACTCTCTTCACCCCTCATTCTTCCACACACCCTAAATACCTGTTTCTAGTAGGATTCAGATATTGACCCATCAGCCTGGCCTGGTCACTTTCAAGCTATTCCAATCGTCCCTCTAATTTTCCTGAAATAGACATAATCCTCTTTAATCCTTGGTACGCTGGAGCAGCTGGCTATGGGATTTTTACCAAAAGAGTGGTGTTTGGGGCGACACCTCCCTGCTTACTATGGAAAACCTGACAGTCATTCAATACCCTGCAATAGGCAGCAGTCAAGTCCTGCAAATTTGGTGTTTACACTATGATTGCCTGGTACTAGCTGGTGACATGGCCTTACTCCTGAAATACCCAGTGATTTGCTCACATGCTTCTGATTATGTCACAACGATGATTCTGCTCCTGTTTGTTTACTCTTGGGAGCATTCCATTGGTATCCGCTAATGCTAACACTGCTGCAAACTCCATGTCTAATTTACTTTTATTTTCAACACAGGCTTGTCATTTTTTGTCAGTTACTGGATCTCAAAGGAATGCAAGCTTGTCCCTGGAAGCCGGGATTGTTGCCTTTTTAACTTGTTCTTTTTTTTTCAGGTGGAACATAAAACTTTTTTTATTGCCTCTGGAAGAAACTGGATAAAAATTTCCAAAGTACCTAAATCCCAATGGAACATAGGTTCCTAAGTGTCTTAGCTGCTTTCCCCCATGGTGGATATTATGCCCAATGCTCAGTCCAAAGCACTAAAGCTTTAGCGAGTGGAAAGGAACTATTTTGGCTTGGCTTTACCAGGGCCAAGTCTCCTGGCTGCATGTGATGGAAGCAGAATGCACCCTTCTGATCTAAGGGGGTTTTCCCAGTGCACCAAATCCAGCTGTCACAATGTAAGGGTCTAAATCCAATGCTGCTTCCAGTGAAGTCCGTGGACATTTTGCCATCAGCTTTGGTGATAGCAGGATTGGATTCCATGATGCAGGGAATGGGCTGCTCTTGTGACCCCAGCTGCGTGGAAGGAAAGACTTTTGAGGTAGCATCAGCTCAGGATCACTTCACTACAGTCAGCCAAATGGCAGTTTACACCAATGCTCCTCCCCATCCTCCTAGCTCTGGAGTCCCTTAAATTTGGCCCAAATCAATAGGCTGCCTCCATTGTGCCTTTCAGCAATGGACAGAGTCCCTGTGCTGGGTTGTGCTGACTGCTGTTGATACCCTGATATCAGTGTTCTAGGGGAATGGACGGGTGGTTCTTTACTGCTGACTATTCCTTCTCACAACAAATATTTGGTTGGGCATAGGATAGAACAGCCATGAAAACGGCCTTATCTTTTTTTCCCCCAGAGCTGTCTCCCTCCCCGAAGCTCACTGATGGAGCAGTTTTCCATTGCCACTGATGTACCTATTCTCCATGCCTGTCAAGCCAGCATCTTCCACAGGCACAAAAGGTGCAATTCATCCCTGTAAAAAGAGACACTACAGTTCCCATGCAACACCCCCATGGTGGTACATACACCAGATGCTATCTCTTGGCATAAAAATGCAGTTCCACCTGAGGGAGGCAGTATGGTCTTGTGATTAAAGCCCATAGTTAAGCTTAAGGAGATCCTAGTTCTAGTTCTGCCTGTGACTCGGTGTCTTTTTGGACAGTGACTTAATCCCTCTATGCCTCAGTTTCCCCATGAGAATAATGCTTACCCACCTTTGTAAAACACTTTGCAATCCTAATTAATTCTACCAGATTCACTTTGCAATGAATTTATCTTGATGTGGCTTGTTCTTGAATAGCTCCTGCTCTTGAATTAGAGATCAGCAAATCTGAATACTTCTCCCCACCCTCTATAGTTTATAACAAAACCCCAGCTATTGGAGCTAATAGATACAAAGGTACGTAATAAATATGCTAATGATTGATAAGCCCCTCCAGCTATTCAGCACAATTTCACAGTAGTTGGAATGGTTTATTGTTGGTATAATCTATTGTCCTATACAAACGCAGATTAAATGAAGTTTCCTGCAGAACGGGGAATTCCTTTGAACCACGGTATTCCTGAGCTCTTTACAATACAGAGGCTTTTCGTTTTCCACTGTTGTTCTTTATGAACTTTGGCTCTATTATAAAATATTTTTTTTAAAATGGTAAAATAATTGTTAAAAAAGAGCTATCATCTAACAATTTCAGCCATTTCTCCATTGATAACAATATTAATTTATCATCTCACCAAACCATCTGTTGATGGGCTTGGCTCCCCCAGAATCTCATGTGGATTGAATGCATTTAAAATTAAGAAATTAACCACCCTATTGCATCTGCCATCAGCCTTACAAATGACTCACGTTTCATTTCATAGAGCAGATAATGTTTCTCTGTAAGACTTGATTCTTTCAACCATTGCAATGCTCCATTCACATTTTACGTTTAACACATTTAATGAAATACCAGTGTCTTGTGAAAATAAAATTGATAGAGAACTGTCAAGCCAGCATGCAGCATACTTAATCATTCTTGCAAGCATATTTTGCCTGGTGTGAACTTATAACACGTGTTTGATAAAGGATCGGTTGTATATGTTTGTATGTAATAATTCAACTTCATTAATTCAACCTAACAGACACATTTACCTGAATTGCTTTTCCTCATACGTGTGTTATTCCTCTTTCACTCCATACTATAACAGGATTGCATTTCTTGATTTATTTTATATCTAATGGCAAGGTAAAAGAGACTGCTTGGTGAACAAAATTGTGTTCTCTAAAGGGACACTGTCATATACCCAGTTGGGTCCTCAGAAATGGGTTTGTACAAAATGGGTTTTACCAAAGAGTTTTTAGAAATGTCTGCATGGTGGGGTTAAAAAAAAATTAAAACTTTTTTAAAAAAAACCCATCAATAGGTCCCTTGTTGTGTTTTGGTTCCCAACATTGCACATTGGGCAAGTGTATGTAGATCAAATTGTGAATGAGCTGTAAACAGGAAGTCAAAATGACCCAGGTAGTTCTCCTGTCCAGACTAAGTGAAGCTTTTGTTAAAGCGGAGGGGTGGGGGGAGGGGATGGAGAACAAAGAGCATAATGAACATGCATTCTTTTAAAAAAATATTTCAGTTTTAATAATCCACCGTGGTCCTGGAAAGCCAGGTAAGGAAACGTGTAGTTTTTTGGGGGCTTGTAAGGATGACTTTTAACCTGGCAGTGGCCTGTTAAAGCGTTATGCTCTTATGTTCATGTTGATTTACTGTACATTTGCTTCCTTCCTGTTATCTTCTTACAAAGAAAGGTTTCAATGGATGCAGAGGCTGCTTCCCAGACCCATGCAACAGCCAGCACATGGCATGAAGGCACATGGAAAACTTTTTTACTAGACTGGCAGCCTGCTCAGCCAGACATTGCAATTTGGCTGCAAACCACATGCAAGGGAACTGGAGCCAGATTGAGAAGGGATATTGCATGAAGTGGCAGAGTTGGGATTATGCCAGGCTCTCCAGGGCAGAGCCTGGAAGCAAAAGGAGCAGCCCTATTACTTCTGATGGTGGGTGGTCAGACAAAATGAGAGAAGCAAGTGGGTCAGGAACGGGCCTTCATGTCTTTCAGGCTTAGAGGTCAGATTGCATGAGTGAGCCCGGTATCTCTTGGCTGATCCAAAGCTCATTGATTCCAGTGAGCTTTGGATCAGCCCTAAATGAATATGATGCTCCTATATTCTAGCAGCTGAACTAGGAACTGGGGTTCCTTTCTGCATCACTTCAGCTTATCCCAATATGCTTGACACTGTGTGTGAAAAACAGGTGGGCAAAAACCTATACAAATATCTTCTTAAAACATTTGTGTCCCAGCCTCTCCCTGACCTCAGTGGAAGCAGGATCAAGCCTTAAACCATGGAATCAAAATTGGTCTTTCCTCTGAAATAAAGCTCCATGCTTACTTTGATTTACTTCCCCCCGACCCACCCACACCTCTCAATGATGTTGCAAGTGAAATTCCACATCTCCAGCCTATGTAAACCCATTCCGTCATAAGCTATTATAAGTAGAGTAGATTCCATTAGCTCTTTTGATTAAATTCAGTCCTGATATTTGCCAGACTATTGGTCCTAATGTAATTATATTGAAACAGAGAACCTGTAGGGTTTTATAGCATTTCCATGAAACAGTTCTGCACTGTGAGGGGAAAGGATTTACATGTTTTTGATGAAAAGATGACAAGTGATATGAACCATGAATGCACTTGTGCTAAAGTTGCCAATGTAAACCTATTGCAGAGGGGTGAGATTTGGCATAGGTAGGAGAAACGGCTAGATCACCTAATGCAAGATTAAAAATTTCATTAAGAAAACGAATCTTCCCCCTCCAACTTGCAATTTCAGCTCAGTATCAACACAGAGTCTCAGCAGAATTGTAAATCTTCACTGAAGGATTATTACCCACCCTGCGTAAAAAGTTTGACCCTATCCTTCCTGAATTTACTGCCTTTCACTCATCCAGGCACAATATGGAAGTTTCCCTTTTGGAGACAGATTGGGCCAACTGTCATGTACTTTCTGTGATTGCTGTGTGTACTCCCACCTGTGTGTGTGTGCAGAGACCCCAGTTTTGTATCTGCACACACAGTTTGGTATCTGTGCATGTGACGATTTCTCCAGGTTGCACACACGCATGCTGCTAATGGTAATACATCTGCTAATGGACGCACTGGCAGACACTGCAGGTGAAGTGAAAGAGGCCACTTGAAACTTGTTCTCCAGCATGTTATTTATTGCTGAGATAACCACCAGGCCTGGATCCCAGTAACTTTGCTCAGAGCCAGCTTCATGAAGATGGGGACTGTAGGGTCCTTGAGATCAAGAGGGAACCACCTAATGGCAACTAAACGTGCTTGCTTTAAGAAAAGCCGTGTGCTGTCATTTGGTTAAATAACAGGGTGATTCCATCCTAACTCCTGCTCGGTATCAGGAAATAGAGTGCAGGCACTAACACCACCTAAGGGGCCTTTCAGACATTAAAGGGGCAGCGTCTTTGACACTCCTGGGCTCTGAGCAGCCTGGTCGGAAGAGGGAGAGGGCCCCATAGCCCCACCAAATGCCCAGAGCTAGCTCTGCTGTTTCACTTTGGCCCTTTCCTCAGTGGGAGTTTTGCTCATTGGGACCATTCCTGGCTTTGTCGCGGGTCTTCTGAGTAAGCTTGCACAAGTCTCTGTGCCTCAGTTTCCCCATGTAAAATGGTGATAACAAAGGAGCTCAGTATCGTTGTTGTTGTTGTTATAAAATTACTGGAAATATGAAACGAGGGAGAGGGTGAGTATGAATCAGATAACAAGGCAAATAAATTAAAGGAAAGAGAAGAGAAAACAAGACACAGCAGAGGACTTTGTTGGAGGTTATGCTAAGTGTTAAGATTCTGTTCTGATCCTGCACCACTCTTTTGTTTGGGCTATCGGTACAATGCTTTTATTTCACAACTTAAAGGGAGCATCACCCATGTTTTTTTCTTGCTTTCCTCTACAAAGACTTTTGCCACTGCCAGAAGTAGGATGCGAGATGTGATGGACCAATGATCCGATGGGAACACCTGTGTTCCTAAGCTCTGTTCCCAACTGTCTCATGTTTTAGAGTCAGATTTACCTGCTTTCCACCCAACTGGGTGCTTAGTGCTGGTTAAACCTCAGAAGAAGACTCAGATCGCAGGGTCAATAAGGAAATGCACCCAAGTGACTGGATAGGTATCTTATGCTTATCAAATCATAGGAACATCAGGAGTGACAGACTGAAACACACCAGAGGTCCATCTAATCCAGTGCCCTGTCTTCAACAGTAGCCACTACCAGCTGATTTGGAGGAAGGTTCAAGGAAACCCAGAGTGGACAATTGTGGAATAATATGTCCACAGTTAAAGTCACTCCTAATCCTCATTCAGAGGATGCCCTGAAGCAGGAATGTTTATTTCCCCCTTCTAGAACACTTGGCCTGCTTTTCTGTTCAGTAATTTGTTTTGCTTTTTAAATCCTTACTGTTATACCTCTGGATACTGTTGTTAGCCCTATAAATGTCTAGCCCTTTCTTGAATCCTGAGAAGCTCTTGGCCTCGATGATATATTGTGGCAATGAGTTTCCCTGGACAATTGTTCACTGTGTGATGAAGAATTTCCTTTTATCGATTTTTAATTTGCCGCCTTTCAATGTCATGGAATGTCCCCTTGTTCCAGTACTTTGAGAAATGGTGAATGGAATTGCTGGACCTATCTTCTGTGTGCCACTAAGTATTTTGTATCTCTTATGTCCCCTCTTACATCTCCTCTTTAAAGTAAACAATCCAAGTCTTTGCAATCAATATCTGAGTTTTTTCCATGACTCATCATTCTAATTGCCTCCTGTTTTCTTTCTGAGATGGGGTGACCAGAACAAAGAAGAGTTCCCCAGGTGAGAGCTAACCACTTATTTATATAATGGCATCATAATATTTCTGTATTATGCTCTATCCCATTCCTTATTCATCCAAACATTTTGTTTACTTTTTGGACTGCAGCTTCACACTGAGCGGAGGCTTCCATGTAGATGTTCACACTGATGCCCAGGTCTTTTCCCAGAGTTGTTACATTAACTTAGAGCTAAGTACGATGGTTCAAATTATTCTTTCAAAGGTGCATCACGTCAACCAACATTGAATTCCATCAGATACCATGCTGCCTGCTCACCTAGCTTGGCTACATCCCTTGGGAGTTCCTCACAATCTTCTCCGTTCTTAACTAACCTCCATAATTCTGTGTCACCTGCAATCTTTTTGCATCTGGAAAATTAGGCAAGAAATCACCCGTTGCTAGTCATCTGTCTTTTATGATTGCAAGTCACTGACCTCAACATGTTACATCGTGAAACTGAACCTAGAGTCAATACTTGGATATGCTGAAGAAATTGCTTCTATCTTACTGCCAGCTACCTGCACAGCTCTGGTTCTGATGCCTTTCATTGTCAGAACTTTCACCATGCTTTGGCCTCAGCAGGTTGAGGAAGAGGGACAAATTCTGTCCTTAGATGCCTGCTTGGAGATCTCATTTCCTTTGGAGGGAGTCACCCTGTGTGTCTGAAGCAGAACTGGGCCCAAAAGAGTCACCCTTCGTTATAAAAGCTCCCTCTTTTTCCTTTCCCTTCCTTCTTGAAGCTGGATCTGAGTCATAGAATCATAGAATATTAAGGCTGGAAGGGACCTCAGGAGGTCATCTAGTGCAACCCCCTGCTCAAAGCAGGACCAATCCCCAGAACGATTTTTACTCCTGATATTAAGTGAAGAGATGAGCCCAGTCCTCAGTGTTTGGATGCGTCTGGATCTGGTGCCTGTTCAGGACAACTTCTGATGAGGACTCCCAAGAACTCCTGTTACTACATTCAACTCAGGGGCGGCTCTAGGAATTTGGCCGCCCCAAGCACGCCGGTCCCGCGGCTCCGGGGGACCTCTTGCAGACGTGTCTGCGGAGGGTCCGCTGGTTCTGCGGCTCCGGTGGAGCATCCGCAGGCATGACTGCGGAAGGTCCGCCGGAGCTGCCTGCCGCCCTGCCGGCAAAATGCCGCCTCAAGCACGCACTTGGCGCGCTGGGGTCTGGAGCCGGCCCTGATTCAACTGACCCAAAACTTCCCAAGCGTTGCTCTACATCGAGGCTTGGAAGGATTAGATCGTTATCAATAAATGTCAGTAAACATTGATTTGAACCATACATATACCAACCAACAAAAACTATTCCCATTGATAATCACCAAAATTTACAGATAAGCAAAGTAAGAAAAATGCTACTTGAGAACTCATTAGCATTTGATTGAGGGATATTTACGTTGCGTATTTTGATATGCGATATTGACACTTTGTGTTGTAACTTTAACTTTTCGAATCTCAGCGTCTACTGCTCTTGTATAATTATTATCTGCCCCCATAATTTCGCATACCTGTGAAAACTTAAATAGATTAAAAAATTAAAAGTGCTTCAAAATAAACATTGCTATTATCCATTGAAATTATACAAAAATAAAAAATTGGATTCTGCCAGGCCTAGCTACACCTTCCCTGAGATTCACCAGGGCATGCGTTTATTTTATCTAATCTAGTTAAATGTTTATACCACCCTCATCACTGCAGTGTCTATGTCTGGGCATTCCAGTTCCGTGTGACCAAGTAGGTTATTTAGTTTTTGATAGGGTTACAAATGTCTAGCACTAGGTCATAGTTTTATTTACAAACATTGTCATCAGAAAAACAAATTTGGTGAAGGAGCTGAATTACAGAAGTGCCAGCCCATCACATTGAAGGTTTCCTTATACAACAATATAACTCCTATAAGTTTTATATAGTCATTGTCCAAAACATTGCTGCAAGTTCTATTGTGAAATGAACTCTCTCTTTGAGAGAGTTGTGCCACTGGCTAACTATTTGGCCTTGGGCGGGTCACTTCACCTTAGTTCTGTGTCTGTAAAATGGGGATGATCATTTTTATGCCCCTTTAGTAAAGTACTTTGAGAGCCTCAGATGAAAGTACTAAGTATGATTGCGCTTTAAAGTTATTTTTAACCAATTGAGAAGATATTGGTCCCAGTTCAGCAAAACACTTAAAGCCCATACCTGTTCATCACAGCACTTAATATGCATAACTTTAAGTGTATTTACTTTAATGGGACTTAAGCACTTGCTTAAAGTTAAGCAGGTGCTTTTGTGCTATGCTAGCGATGATTTGCTGAATCAGGGGACAATGAAGTATTTCTATTGCTTGGCACAGTTACCTAGAGGTTTCTAATACTTTCAAGCCAGATGGGACCCCATGAGAAAACCTCAATCTTGTTCTCCCCTTGGTGCAATTTGTTCTCATTCTAATGAAATATAATCCACCTGTATCATTAGCAAGGAACAAAGGCGAATACTGGAAACCACACGAGGCCCTTTTCTCTTCACAACCAACAGCGACCCACCGTCTCCACTCAAGTGCGTGGCTGTGTTGAAAGGTGTGTGTTTGAGATCTGCTCCCCAGGATTGCTAGGAATCATAGACACCATTTCGTATTTTTAATCTTTGTTTAGCTAAAGCTTTCAGTATTTTCTTTCTTCACTGAACACTAATCCTCCCTATCTCTTACCCTGTAGGTGTCCCTGTATCAGTGCTTGTTCTCAGTTCCTGCTCCTCTCTGACTTCCTCCTCTCCCTGACCTCAGTTCAGGACATCATAGTTAAATGCTATTCTGAATTGGAGCCAGTACATTCAGAAAAGCCATGCATATAGGGCGAGCAGAATGGCAGAGACCAGGGCTTTGCAAAAGCCATCTGCCCTTGAAGGAACATGAGCTGGGTGATGTTCTTTGCCACGCACACTGAAGACTGAAGGTATCAGCCTCTTGCACTGGTTCCCTACTGCTGCAGAACCTTAAACTCCAGATTCTCCCCAGTTGGCCCTGTAATTCATTACAAAAAAAACCAAACATGTCTATGCTTGGGTGATACACCTGCTAATAACATCACAGTGAAGTCACATCAATGCCAGAAATCACTTCAGCTGCAGATGGCTTAAGGCTCCAGGGAACCAGTGATTTCACATATTGCTCCCCCCCAGCCTCCATCCTAGTATAATTTTATTTTCTTTCAACCCTTTTTAACTCTTCAGATGAGGTGGCTCTTTCTGGAACTCTGGCTTTGTCAGATTTCACCCTGTGCAGGCCTGGAGCTCTGAGGTTTTATTTCTTTATGTGGGAGAGGGAGTACAAGGTGATGAGTTAATTTCTAAACCAAGGTATTGCTCCAGAAGACCATGCCATATTTAAAACAGTCTTTCCACAGTGTTCTTCAGTAACACTTCCCTTTCTGGGACATCTTCTCTTGAACATTCAGAAAAATCTGAGACTGTTTTACATCCCTGGTGTCAAATTTAAAACAGATAGAGCTTAGGGGAGGAGGAGGACCAGGAACAAGATGGGGCCTTTGACATCCCTTCAAAAGGCTGAGAAGACATCTGGACATAAACAAGACAGTATCTCACTGGAACAATGTCTGACCTCCGGTGCAGTTCCCAGAATGTTGCTCCAACATGTCCGGTCGACATCCCTAGTGAAATCTCCGAAGTCAGACTGTGCCCAGTTACATCAGAAGTATTCCCAGACCCCCTGCTTTTTTACCATATCTCAGCCTAGCAGCAAGGCACATGTGTTTGAGTGTCCTGCCTGCTGGAGCGCAGAGAGGCTGCTCTTCCACAGATGCTCTCTCTGTAATAGCATCGGCATTTGGCTTTCAGGAATGAGCTTGTTTCATTCAAGAAAATAAAAGCAGCAGGATGCACAACAACAATCACATGACCATAGCTATGGTGGAGAAGAAATCCAGAGGAAGCTGCTTTGCACTGACTAGAAATAACCTTTACTTTGCAGCTAGCCCTGACATTTTTGGGGGGAATGAAGGACCAGGGATGAGTAGCCAGGATTGAGAAACATGGACCTGAACAATTACAGAGCTAACATAAAACTAATATTCTGCATCCAAAGCACCTCCAAAAGGAACAAGGACTGCACTGGAAACTTTAGGGGAAATCCTGGCCCCACTGCAGTCAATGAGAGATTTGCAATTGACTTGTAAGAAGAGATTTTCAATGTTGCCTAAGGGCTTTAGGAGCACACATCTCTGACTTTATATGGGCCTTGTGCTCCTGATTCCCCGAGCACCTTCAAAAATCTCCCCCATAATCATGAAAATAAAGGGAAATCTATTTTAAATATTGTGACAGGGTCAAGCCAGATGACTACAGGAGAGTGTTAGAAGGAAGATATATTAGTCCCAGATTAAGTAGATCCCTTTTCCCTGGGCAAGGTAACAGGGGCAGTTCCAGAACAAGCAGGAACTTGCTGGAACCAACTAAGGCGGGCAGGCTAATTAGTACACCTGGAGCCAATTAAGAAGAAACTGCTAGAATCACTTAGCACAGGCTGGCTAATCAGGGTACCTGAGTTAAAAAGGACCTCACTTCAGTTTGTAGTGTGCATGCAAGGAGCTGGGAGCAAGAGGTACTAGGAGCTGAGTGGGAAGGCATATTGCTGGAGGACTGAGGAGTACAAGCATTATCAGACACCAGGAGAAAGGTCCTATGGTGAGGATAATGAAGGTGTTGGGAGGAGGCCATGGGGAAGTAGCCCAGGGAGTTGTAACTGTCGTGCAGCTGTACCAGGAGGCACTCTAGACAGCTGTAGTCCACAGGGCCCTGGGCTGGAACCTGGAGTAGAGGATGGGCCTGGGTTCCCCCCAAACCTCCCAACTCCTGATCAGACACAGGAGGAATTGACCTGGACTGTGGCTTCTACCAGAGGGGAAGGTGTCTGGGCTGTTTCCTGACCCACATGGTGAATCTCTGAGGTGAAATCTGCCAATAAGCGCAGGACCCACCAAGGTAGAGGAGGAACTTTGTCACAGTATATAATTAAAATATGTATTTAAATACATATTTTAAAGTTGGGCTCTCAAATCTGTATTTAGGCTTGTAAATAAAAGTGACTTGATTTTTTTTAAAGCATGCTTGGCACATGCAGATCCAACAGACTCCAATAGGCATTGTGGGTTCTTGGCACTTCAGAAACTCAGGCCATTCTTAATTTAGTGCTTAAAAATAGATTTAGGAGCCAAACTTCTGGCACCCAGGTTTGAAAGTTGTGGCCTTTATATTTAGTTCTTTCATCAAGAACACATTACAAAATGAAATGTTAAAGGCAAGTTCTGGCCCAGATTTTCAGAAATGACTAGTGATTTAGGTGTAGACATTGGAGGACCAACTTGAAACACCATAAAGGAGACCAGATTTTCACAAAATGCTGAGCACCTGCCTCTGAAAATCAGTTCTCCCTCAGGTTTCAAGTTGGGCACCCCAAATCACTAGTCACTTTTGAAAACCTGGCACTTCATGCATATCTAGGAAAAAGGGAAAGAAAAAAAAAAAAAAAGTAGAGCTAGGTGAGAAATAGTTTTCCTGTCCCATGAAACACTGAGATATTGAAAAAATTTCCTATTCCAAATCAGGATGAAAAGTTGAAATCCTCAAATATTTGCAAACAAAAAAAAGGTTCAGGTCAATCAAAACCTTTCATCATTTTGATTTTTGACCATTACTTTTTTTTACTATAATTAGTTTAAATTTTAAACTAGAAAACCAGAATTTTTTGGTGTGCATTTGTTGAAACAAAACGTTTTGAGAAATTTGAAACTATTGCCAAAATGTTCATGAGCTGAAAAATTGGTCCAAACTGACCCTTGTCCATGAACTGTTTTGGTTTCAACAATTCGTCATTTTCTCATGAAAAATGTTTTGTCAGAAAATTCCCAACAAGCTCTAAAAATGACTTAAGTAGTGGGTCTGATCAGAACATTTCTGCAGGCCTGCTTCCCTTTCTCTCCAGTATTGCAGGAGCTCCCTGCTCTCCACAGTCTGCCTTGTGCTATTGCCAGAGTTTTCTCATCCTCTGTGCTTAGCAAGTACACTTTGATCGATAAGCCAAAGAGAGTGAAGAGCTGTGTAAGTAACAGCTGCATAATAGCAGCAACAGAATGGAAGCACTTAGGTCATGTCTACACTACAGCGGTACAGGTAAGTTGCTGCAGCTGTGCCACTGTAGCAAGATAGGGCATGTCTTCATTACCGCATTGCATTGGTGCTGCCGCAACAGTGTAGCGCATGTGGTGAAGACGCACTGTAACTACTCCACCTCAACGAGAGGCCAAAGCTATGTTGGCAGGAGAGTGTCTTCCACTGACATAGTGCAGTGAAGAAATTGCTTTAAGTCGGTGTAACTTACGTCACTCAGGGGTGTGAAAATACCACCCCCCAAGCGACGTAAGTTACATTGACTTTAGCGGTAATATAGATAAGCCCTTAGTATAGATGCTCCGTAGATCGACGGAAGGTTTTTTTTTCCATCTATTTAGGTATTCCATGTCTCCGAGAGGTGGCAGCTGGGTTGATGGAAAAATTCTTCTGTTGACCTAGCATAATCCGCCTTTGCTGGAAACCCTAAGGGACGGCTGTCTGCTTTCCCTAAGTGTGAATCAACCTGGCGGTGCAAGAGTCCAGCTAGGGTATTATAGATGATATCTCTTTGCACCATCTCGGATGTGGCTAATGTTCAAAGTGAAACTGTGTGGATGTCTGATGTGGGTGAAATGTCTCTGAATCTCCAAACAATGTGACACTTTCCTGTTCTGGGATTTTACTGCAAACCTAAAAGCCAAAAGCAATTCACCAAATCATTTGCCAAGGTTCAGAGTCTTCTGGAAAATGGGTGGCTGAATTTTGAGGCTGGGGTCAAGTTTCAGATGAACATCTACCTTATTATGGCTTTTGGTGGAAATCATGCAGATCTCAGTGGTTTATGGACCTTCAGTCCCAAGCCAGGTGAATTTAGTAGAATCAGGCTTTACTGGTATGTGAGTTACTAAATATAATATACCAGATGGATTGGACCCAATATCTCAATAATTCTTCTGTCGTTCCAGATAAAGCTCATGGGAAACCAGACTTTCTGTTCCATGGGGTAGTCTGACATTTTCAAAATTTGTTTTCATTCTGAATCAGAAAAGTCAATTTCAAAATTTCCTACAAAACAAACATCTAGAAAAATTGACTTCAACGGTACTTAAGCACATATGTAAAGTTAAGCATATGCTTAAGTGGTTTCCTGAAAAGGGATACTTTCCTGAATTGGGTCCTTACTCACTAACCACTGCAAAGGAATAGATATTTCTCTGGGCTTAGTTCAGTATTTATATTGACATTTTACTGCTCACCACAAAGCACAGCACGCTCACTCGAAACCCTGGGTTTTAAGTCTGAAACTGGAAGGTCTGAAAGCTATGATGTTATCATTGCAGATATGGTGCAACATGAAGAAATCCAAACACTTACCAGGAAATTAAGTTGTCCTTATCCAATGAAATGGGCTTTGTATTGTTCTTAGCACATTGCAAAGGAACAAGTTCCTTTAAAACAGGAAGATGCAATTCTCAAAAAATGTGAAGTCCTTTCAGTCTCCCACCCCTGGGTGAACTGGATACTGTCTCAAAAATGTCACACTTGACAAGAGATAATCCTGGAAATTTGTCCTTCTGTTATCTTTCAACACATATGCATTTGGAGATTAGCGGCTGAGAATACCTGTGACAAAAATTCAGGGATGGAAAAATATTTGCATTTTTGTAGTGGCTGCTTGGTGACCTGACACAAGCCAGACAGATCCTAACAAGTTCTAAAACTTTTCAAGGGAATAGCTCTCTTTCTTTCTCACTCTCTCATTCACAGCCCTGAGGTTTTGCTTTGAGGTTTTTTATTCGAAAGCCTGAAAACTCCATTCTAATCTCAGCTGAAGCATAAAAACAAAACAGTGCCTATACTCAGTCAGACCAGTGGTCTGTCTAAATACAGAATCATGTCTATAGCAGTGGCCAGTATTGGATCAGAGGAAGATATAAAACCTCACAACAGACAATTTTGCAATAACCCATGCCCATGGGGGAAATTTCTTCCAGTCTCCAGGCAATTAGTAGTTGGCTTGTGTCCTGAAACAGGAGGTTTGTATGTCCCAAGTATATATTTTAATCTTAGCTAGTGCAACTGCAGATGTTCTTAATCTAATCCTGCTGTTGGGCCTTTGCCATAATGTCTTGTAGCAGTGAGTTTCACAAGTTAATTATGTGCAGCGCAAAAGAAGCATTTTGTTTTATTTAAAATATGTTGCCTTTTAATTTCATTGAATGCCCCTTATTCTTGGATTTTGATTGATCTTCCATGTTCTGTATATTATTTGGCATTCCTCAATAGTGTTTTTATTCATCTTCTCACTAAACAATCCTAATCTTTTCAGTCTCTCCTTGTGTGGAAGCCTTTCTATGCCTTTTATTGATTTGGTTGGCTGCCTCTATTCCTGTGGTGTGTGTGTTTTGTTTTTTTTTTTTAAGATGAACACAGTATTCCAGGTAGGATGTTCCATTGATTTATATGATAGCATGATATTATATTCATTGTTATTCACTGTCCCTTTTGTAATACTACCTAATATTTTGTTTGCTTTTCTGACCTCCACTATGCATCAGCCAGATGTTTTTCACTGAACAGTCCTCAGTGACTCCTAGATCTTTTTCCTGTGTGGTTATGCTTAATTTAGAACCCTTCAGTATGTGTGAATAGTTCACTGTGTTCTTCCCAATAATGCATTTGCTTTTTCATTGAGGTTTCATCTGTCATTATGTTGCACATTCACCTAGCTTGGTGATTAGGCCTCTTGGAGGTTCTTCACAGGTATCTCTAGTCTTGACTGACCAAAATAAATTTGAGTCATATGCAAACTTTGCGATCTCCCTTCTCACCCAGCTCACTAATAAATACAATACAAGCACCACAAGACCTTGTAGACTGAAGCACCTCATTGTTAATTTCTTTCCATGTTGAAAAGTGACCATGCAGTCCTACTGTTTTCTGTCTCTTAGCCAGTTTCTAAACTATCACAGAACTTTATTCCTCACTCAATGACTCTTTGGTGTCCTTAGTAGGTAATTAATAATAATAACAGCAGACTCTTGTGAGGGACTTTGTCAAAGACTGTTTGAAATCACAAATAAATAATCTTGACTAGTTCTCCTTTTCCCACTATTTTGTTGACTCCCTCAAGGAATTCAAATAGATTGGAGGGGTATGGTTCTCCTTTATCAAAGTCACTCTGGTTTGTCCCTGTCATGTGATGCTCATCTTGGTGTCACACAATTATATTTTTAACAGTTGTTTTAAGCAGTTTACCAGTACAGATGTAAGACCAACCACTCTGTAGTTTCCAGCATCACCTCTGCTGAGTTTTTGAAAGATATGGATAGCATCAGGTACACTCATGTCCTGCACCATATCAGATTTTAATGAGAGATTGCATCTTTTATCTAGTAGCTCAGCCACTTCATTCTTAAATTCGTTCTGCTGCTTGGACATACGCCATCCAGTCCTGATGACTTGTTACTGTTTAAATTATCCATTTGTTTCCACATCTTGTTTTTTTGATACCAAAGCCTCTGACAGTGCCCTGACTTTATTATCTTCAGAAAGTAGACCTGGGATAAGCATTTCCTCAACATCCTCTGCAGTGAAGACTGACCAAGCTTTGTCTGATCTAGGTCAGTATAAAACCCCCAGAGTTTTATATAGTTTCCACCTGTCAGCATAAGCCCACTTGGAACTCAGGTCCCAGAGTTACTCTTCAACTTGGCCCAAGTTTGGTGAAAGATTCACGCCCCTCCAGAAACCTAGTTTTCTGCTTAGTTATTAACATCTTTGCACAACTCTGCATATTCTCAGGTCCTGGACTGAGCAATCTCCTCTCCCCTCTGCCCTATGGATCTCTGTGGGATATTCTGCACTCTGTTGGTATCTGGGTTGTCCATGGAAATTCTATGCATGGAATGACTGCAGAATCTGCAGGGCGGGTCCTACATAACCAGTGAGAATCAAATGTAAGGATTTTGCCCTAATAATGTCCCCCACTCCTTTTCAATCTCGTGTTACAGATCAGAAAAGTTTTGGGAGCCACTTAAAGAAAGGGAGTTCTGAAATCCATTCAGGATTTGCCCTCCCATTGAGGAGGTCACAGAAGCCAGACTGAGATCCCATGCTGAAGAGAATCAGTGGGGCCCACTTGATAGGGCCCATAAGGAGTCCAGGGTTCCATTCCAGGCAGGGGCGGCTCTACAAATTTGGCCGCCCCAAGCAGTCATGCCCGGGAGGCGCCCCCGAGCCGCGGGAGCAGCGGACCTCCCACGGGCATGACTGCAGAGGGTCCGCTGGTCGCGCGGCTTGGCTGGACCTCCCGCAGCTGCGGGCGGTTCGCTGGTCCGGCGGCTCCGGTTGAGCTGCCGCAGTGATGCCTGCGAGAGGTCCACTGGAGCCGCCGGCCGAGCGTCCCCTCCGCAGTCATGCCTGCGGCAGGTCCGCTGCTCCCGGGGCTCCGGTGGACCTCCCGCAGGCATGACTGCGGCAGGACCGCCGGCCCAGCCTGCCGCCCCCCCCGGAAAGGGCCGCCCCAGGCGGGTGCTTGCCCCGCTGGGCTCTGGAGCCGGCCCTGATTCCAGGCTCACTAACCTTCTGTGAGACCTTGAGCAAATCCCTGCCTCTGTCTGTGCCTGTGTTGTGCTCACGTTCAAACTGAAGATAATTCTACTGATCTTCCTTTGTAAAGTGCTTATAGGAGTAAAGTATAATTAATGCTGAAGGAGACCTAGGGGTGAGAGTAGACAACCAGTTAGACATGAGTTGATTAGACATGTTGTTGTAGCTGTGCTGGTCCCAGGATTTTAGAGAGACAAGATGGGTGAGGTAATATCTTTTGTTGGACCAACTTCTGTTAGAAAGAGAGACAACCTTACCTCATGCACCTTCTCTCTCTAATGAGTTTACTGTGTGATATGGCTGTAAAAATGACATATCACACAGTATGATATGGACAGGATACGCAAAAGTATCACATCATGGGAGAGGGCGGTGGCATTGCTATTTATTTATATGGTGCCCACAAAGTCCTGCCTTTACAGACAGACCCCTCTCCTGTAAGGTCCCTACCCTTCAGGCCTGATTCTGTGAGTCTTACTCATCGTGAAAGCAGTCTTTATTCACTGAAGCCATCCTATTGCAGTCAATGGAGGCATTCCTGTGGATAAGGATTACTCCTAGGATGGAGGGCTCGCAGGCTCCTGCCCTATATGAACAATACATGGGCCCAAAGGGGAAGAGAGGCAGCATGCATCACGAGGCGTTTTGTCTGCCACTCGGAACCCTTGTCTGATTTGCCTTACTGCATTTAACCCTTGCCTGGCTACTCTTTGTTCTGAACCCTGTCCTGTCGGCTAGTCTTTGATCTTTAACCCTTTCCTTACTCTGTATTTCTTTCAACCCTTCCCCAATTCCCTGTGTATAACCTTTTACAGTTTTAAACTATATCTTATTGCTGCTAACCCTTCCCTGATTTCTGATTAGCTTGTTCCTGATACCTCTCCTCACACTGCTACCTCCCCAGAGGAGACCGCCTGTCTCTTTTGATCTTAAGTCGGGACTGTCAAATTTCCATCGAAACTGTTTTTTTGATGGAAAATTGGGCTTTGATTAAACTAAATGTTTCACCAAAAGTGCCTGCTTTCTGTGGAAAAATTTTGACTTTAAGTTAAAAACCCACCCCAAATCAGAAGAAAACTTGCAGTTTTAAATTTTTTGATTAAAATTTCAATTTCTGTCACTTTTCTGTGGGAAACTCTCCTCCCTCCCTCTCTTCCTGACCAGCTCTGTGAGAGGCCAGTGGGAAGGTGGCAGGTTACCCATCCTCCCAGCTGCCTCCCTGAGAGATTTTCTCCTCTGCCTCACGCTGCCACAACTCCTTCAAGTGAGCAGGGACATGAATACAGGGAAGGTGGAGGGGACGTTTTCATCCATCCCAAATTTCAAGTAGAGGGGGACACCTGTCCCCCCACCCCAAACTCTCAACCATGTAGACGTGGAAGTGGGGAGAAGGCATTGGGTGGAAGGGAGGACAATGGTGCATCCTGCTGCACTCCCCTCTCCAACCTGAACCGCCCCTTGACAGCTGAAGAGCAGTTCAGCGGTTCCTGACGGTTGGCTCTGTCCGCAGCTGGGAGCAGGGGAAGAGACGAGGCAGGTGCCCTTCTGCAGGCTGCCCACTTTCCCCTCCCAGAACTCCAAGGGGAAAGATGGGGGAGGGGAGAAAGAGGCTGGAGGGAGGGGAAGGAGGAAACTGGAGAGGGGGAGAGAGAGAGACTCCAGGGCAGAATATGGAAGCCAGAGAGAGTGGTGGAGGGGGAGTTTGATGGCAGGGAAAGGAGTGGGAATGGAAGGAATTTGAGGGGGAAGGAGAGAGCCAGATGGGTGGAGGGAGGTGGAATTTGAGGGAGGGCAGGGGAAGTCAGAGGAGAGCTGGGGCATGGGGAATTTGAGCAAGAAAAAAGAAGCCAGAGGAGGGCAAGAGGGAATTTGAGGGGTGTGTGCCAGGGGAGGGGCAGGGGGATCTTGTGAGGAGAGCGGGAGGGCAGCAGGAATTAAGGTCTGTAGAGTCAGCTTTGTGCCCCACTCTTCTCCCCCACCCAATTTTGGGCCCAAATGACTCCCCAACCTGTTACTAAAATTGGGAGGGGCAGTTCAGAGAAGATTTGCCTTGATGGTGTTAGGACACAGGGCTGCCTGGGGGGCGGGGGGGCAAGTGGGCAATTTGCCCAGGGCCCCGCAGGGGCCCCCACAAGAGTTTTTTGGGGCCCTTGGAGCGGGGTCCTTCACTTGCTTCAGGGGCCTCAGAAAACTCTTGTGGGGCCCAGGCCCCCAGAGCTTCTTCCGCTCCGGGTCTTTGGCCACAATTTGGCAGTGGGGGGTCCTTCCGCTCCGGGACCCACCGCCGAAGTGCCCTGAAGACCCGCGGCGGAGGGTCCTTCCGCCCCGGGACCTGCCACCAAAGTGGCGGGTCTTCGGCGGCAATTTGGCAGCGGGGGCCCCCCACCACCAAATACCCCAAGCCCCCTGAATCCTCTGGGCGGCCCTGTTAGGAAAGGCTGGGGCAGCTCCAGTGCCAGTGTAGGGGTGAGGTGTCTGTGGCCACCACCTTCTTCTACTTGCCATGGCAGCTGGAGGCATTTCCAGGCTGCCACTGTCAGAGGATTCTGGGGGACAGCACCCCTCTATGCACTAGGGTGTGAGCCCTCCCTCTGGGACACTGTGCTCCATTCTGTACCTCATCCCAGGCAAGCCTGCCAAACAGAGCAGGTCTAAGAGAGGAACAATGACATGTAGTGGGATGGAGGGACTGACCTCAGTAAAGCTGAGGCATTCACTATGTAAAGTGTGGTTAAGAGGTGACCGGCGTGTATGTGTATGGAGAGGGAGGTCTAGATGTCTCAGAGGTGTTGTTGCAGTCAAGGATGAGCCTGAATACACACAAACGAAGCACAGAAAATGGGGCCTCGGCAATGCGTTCAATGAGACGAGTGGTATCGGGACAAACTGGTGGGAATCACGAAGTTCTGTGGAGCGAAGCTGGATGCACGGGATGGTCACTGGCTGTACAAAGGGGGGTCCATAGTGCAGATCAGAGCACAGAATGTTCCAGAGAGACCTGGTCTCCCCTTGATGGGGTGAAGGAATCCAGACTGCCACAATGGGGAACGGGGATGCACAAGAGGGACCTACTGGCTGGGCCCTCTCAAGAGTCCATGATGAGCACCAGTGGGAGTTACATGCTCAAACTGATGCTAACAGGCTGGAGTCCTCAGGTGGAATTCAGCTGTACCACACACTCCCCTTCCCATGCCCATTCACCTCTGCTGGCCTTTGGGCATAGGCAGCAGGGCCAGCCGTTGCCCTGCCCTCACCCAAACCCTCTGGATGCTAGCACCAATGGGGACACTCAGAGGGAGCGGGGTTTGTGCTTCTTAGGGGGATTGTGAATGGACTCTGCAGGAGAATGCTAGAGGAGGGAAGGAGGGCTTCTCGCATCTTCCTCATCGCTGCCCATCTCGGTGGGGTAGGCCACAATCTGGCCCTAAGTGTGTAGCATATGAAAAACGGACGTTAATGAGCCTCTGTGCCTGTATTCATGAAGTGTTGTGATAGTTACAGTCCCTGATGCTTTTTACAAACAGCTGCACAGTAAGTGACCTTGTGGGAAATTAACGTAGTGTCCTTTCAAGTGCAGATTTTGCATCTCCTTTCACACCCTTCACATCTGCACTCAAACCTCCATCCACCTGAAATGGAACAGTGGGACATGCCAGCAAGCGGGTACCCCAGGCTGGGAAAAAAAGACAGGGGCATTTCGTTCCTGCACCCACAGTACCAGCTGCAGGGGATGCTGCTCAGCAGGGAAAGGGTGAAAGGAAAAGTAAGAAAGTGAAAGGGAAAGTAAGAAAAGTAGGTTCTTACATGAGAGGTGAAATGAATTCGGACCCTTTCTGAAATCGAATGGTTTCCAGCTAAAATCCCTTGCAACCAGTAGGTGTGAAACTGCTCCCTGAATTTGTTCTCCTCTCTTAATGAACTGGCCAATAACATGCGTTGTGTGACTTTGCTGTCACCAGCTGGCACTGTGGTTTCCTGAATCACCATGTTTATCTGCCTCTCCCTCTCCTGGCACTCCCAGCCATGGGACCAACACTCCCAACTCAAAAACTCCTAGAAGTAATCAATTGCAACATCACAGGGTGGATGTCATCACAGCAATGCTCTAAAAGACCCCGTGCTACCTTGGCTGCTCAGATCTACATAATCTGGAGGCAGATAAAGCCTCCACTAAACACTATCCACTTGGTTTGATGTAACTAGGTGCATGTTTTGCCTTCAAAATGTGTTTGGCCTGAGCCATGTCCTCAGCAATTGGATTGTGGGCTTGTTCATCCCCTTGTCATGGTTTCTGACTTGCATAGTGACTGTTTAAATCCACCTCTATAAAATGCCACCTTTGTTTCAGGTTGACGGGATTGCTGGCTACTGACATGCAGTAGCGTTAGATTGGACGGATAGCTGTGGAAACCTTGTGGCAATCACTGCTACTTCTACCTAGTCCTGCAGCTCTACTGTAACATGGTCTCATACCATAGGTGGCGCTCTTTGATATTGTTTCTAGATGACATTGTACATTTTTCCCCTCCCCCACCTCTGACCCTTTTGTTGTGTGTTCCCCCCACAGCATGCGATTGCCATCCCGTGGGTGCAGCTGGCAAAACCTGTAATCAAACCACAGGTCAATGTCCCTGTAAAGATGGTGTGACTGGCATCACGTGCAATCGATGTGCCAAAGGCTACCAGCAAAGCCGATCTCCCATTGCCCCTTGCATAAGTACGTGGACCACTCTTTTTGAAGTCTGTAGCATAGTGGAATTAACCTTTTAAAAAAAACAACAGCAACTCAGCCACTGAGACCTGAATGGGTCGAATGGTTACTAACACCAGATTTTATATGCTCAATTACCAGTGTTTAATTGAAAACACATTTGTGAACTCCTAGTTGGACAGATTGCATGTACTGTGTGCATCTATGCTGTAGATATATGCACAGATTACATGCATCTCATTTGCCACAGTGGTTAGTTTATGTGAGTGCAGTTTAAAACCCACTTAATCAAACAGCTGGGTACTTTTTAAAAGGGCTTGATTTTTGCTTTGCAAACACTTCTTTAATGCAATGGGTGTCCTGAGTGTTTATTTCCTTTGAGATGTCACCACAATCCTGGTTCCTATGGCAAATTGCTATGATGTTTTTCTTTCCTGGCCTTGTATTGTCAAGGTCCTTCAACTGAAACCAGCAGATTGCCAGGGTTCATTATTAACAGTTGCTGTCATCCTAAAAGCATATCGAAAGCAGCTGAGCGCTCTACAAGCACGCACACCCAGACTGTTAAATGGGACTGTACGCTCACATGATCCAGCCAGAAATGTGGAACATTTGACTTTTTTATGTCTTTTAAAGTTTTTATTAATCTTCTGATTTAAAATACACTTTAAAAACAACAACAGCAACAAGCACCAGGCTGCAACCTCCAAAGTTTCCTCCCTTTGTAAAATGCCAGCTCCCCCCTTTTATATCCCCTTAAGAACCAGCCTTAGGGAGATCCACATCTGCACAGCCAGCCAGAGTGTGTTCTATGTCTCAGTCAAATGCTAACCCCTAATCTCTTCAATTGAACCATTCGCTGTGCTGCCTGTTGTCTTTGCTGTTGTTGGATAACTTTGTCCGCCCGTGATGTGTGTGTGGTTGTTTCAGTCCCTCTTTCTCTACTTCTGTTAAAGAAACCAAATGACAAAATTCTAACAGTTAAAATCAAAACAAAACCAAATCACAGTAGTCTCGGAAAGCAGGAGGGGCAGTAGACAGCAGCCTTCCTTGCCTATGCTAACTTCCTGGTGTTAAGACAAAAAGGAAGATGAAGGTTGAAAGAATCAAGTCTTTATCAGAGACCATGGGTCTATTTCAGCATTGTCCATTCCCAAGGACTGCCTGAGATGATGACTGTTTCTAAGTATGGAGAGATACCCCTTCTCCGCTTTTATTACTGAATCAAGCATGCATTCCATGGTGGGTTTTGGTCATTTGAGATTCATTCTTTCCCATGTTGCAATGGGACAGCAGGAGCCAAAAGCAGATGCTTGTTTCCCAAGATGCCATAATCTTGACACCCCACTGTGCTTTGCAATGGATATGTGCAAAGGTTTATCACTACCATCCCCAACAGCCATGGTAAATCAGAGGGTAAGTTGCTCCTTGCATCACCTCCCCTGGGTTGTATTGCACTAAATAAAGACAGACACAGAATTTCAATGTGATCAAAGTGAGCACAATGAGGAGCATGTTCATGCTGACTCATGGGATCAGCCTGCGAGACAGTCATGTTGCTGGAGTATCAGCCTGCTAGAATGCTAAGGTGCTCTCTAGTGGCTGGATGTCTGGCTTTGCATACTGCTGGCATTTTAAAGAACATGCAGGCACTCTGCTCTGCCTTTGACAGAAAACGTGATGGTGTCTGCAGGCTTTTAAGCACTTCCCTGATTAGTTCCACAGGAGATTTTTTTCGTTATTACTGGATTTTAATTCTTTTCATTGTAAAATATTGTTTTAAGGAACCCACACATTTTGGGGGTACAATTTGAATAATTTCAGAACTGAGGACTGGTTACAAATCCTGTTCCTATATGTATATATTGTCACGACAATTTATGAACCAGTGAATATTCTTTATAATGATGATCATCGAGAGGAAGGTATATTTTACTTGCCCATCAGTGAAAATTACTTGCCCCAGGGCATGAGGACAACTATAATTTTGCAGGTCCGATATATCATGAAATACACATATGCCAAATATATGCAGCCAAAAGTGTTAAAACTTATATAAATTCTGCTCACTATGATCTCTAATTTTTTTCAAGCAATAGCACAGTTTCATCCTTAGAAAATGTCAACCAACATAATAGATATTTTTAATGCAGAGCAATGGTTTTTGTACTAAGCATCTTTTTCATGACACAGACAGGGAGGGAGCCGGTAAAGTTTGTCTAGAACAGGTTCCTCCATCTGTCTTTAACTTTCTGATTCAACTCTCTGATTTACCATTGCCTATATTTTCCCCATTCAAAATCCAGTAGACTTCCATCTTTCATAAAATTCACAGCCCATGTAAGGAACAGGAATACACTTATGGCCAAATATCCGACACACATACATTTGTATGGTTTATACTGATTTCAGAGGGAGCCACACAAGTTAAGAAGAGAAGGATTTCAAGCATTAGTATGTATGCTATTTTCCTCTGGTTAAATTCTGCTCTCAGATTCACATGGAGGATTTCGACTCATATTCTGTTCTCTTACCGGGATTTTCACATATGAACAGAAATCCCGGCACTTTTCTCTAAATATGCAACCGTTTTCATTCCATGTGCACTGAGGGAAGAATAGATCATCTCACTGCACTTAGGATCATATCCTGCACTCCAGCCTATTGACATCGCTGTGTTCAGTTAGACTTGGGCATGCAGATCCAGGGCATTATTGGGCCTCAAATGTGTATCAAAATACATAATATCCTGTGACTAGGAAATTAAAGCAGGGAACATTTCATTAGCAATAGAGGTATTTGTATTTCCTTTGAGGTGTGAGATAAAATGTCTGTCCCACCAAGGAGATACAATAGGGTTCATACATGACACATGGCATAGCCTACTGCGCTGGAAAGAAATGATTTGCAAAGATCACTTCCTGAAACATGCATCCGCACAACAACTAAGCAGAAGAAGCAAACATTAGCATCATTCTCTCTTTCCGTTTGTTTGACATAGCCTAGAATACAGTTAAAACTGGCTGCTTTAGCCCCAGGCCATATCTTGAATTTTTCTTATTTATTTAAAAAAATAAACAGATGAACTCCCAGTTCCTATATTACACCCACCTGGGCAACACAAGCAATTGTCAACCTGGGGCAGGTTCTGTATCCCAAAAGAGCACCATTGGCTCTCGAGTGTAACCCTTTGCTTTCTCACTGTGACACATGTAAGACTGCAAACAACTCCCATGCAGATGGAGTTAGTACAAGCAAGTGGGATGTGTGCATAGCCCAATCTTATCTGGAGCCTGAAATAATGCCCCCCCTCTTTTTTTTTTAATCCTTTCTCTTCCCTTCCTGTTTCTTTTTCTCCTGCACAGAGATTCCTGTTGCTCCACCCACCACTGCGGCCAGCAGCACAGAAGAACCTGCAGGTATGTTATTTTCCTTTCTTTTTTAATCCACTCCACTGATGGGTGCACGGATGGAAAATACCTTTTCAGTGCAGAGGAGGGAGGCTTCCTGAATAGACAAGCAAGAGTGAAAGCCATTTTGGGGAGGAAGGCAGGGGAAATGGGAGGTTATCGCTCCACACGTACCCCCGTGGTTCTGTTACCTATACTGAGATAAACTAATACCAATTAAAGGCCAAGACGTGCTTGCAGAGAGAAGCTCCAAAATGCCTGTGCAGGTGGTCGCTTCCGGGACCCTGCATCATGTGGCTGCACAGATAGAAACACAGAGAGACTTTTCGGAGGAGGCACATGGTGACTGCATTGACTGGGTTTGTGTGTATATGACGTTCTAGTCTGGGGTTGCCCAGAGTGGGCCTGGAACTGAAACACCACGGCCAGACTGAGATAAGGACTAGAAGCCAAGCTTCACCTGCGTGGTTACAAATCTTCTCTTGTCTAGTGACACTGAGGCTAAAAATGGCTCCATGGCACCACAGTGCCCGGCTCAATTGTTCTTCATCAGCAGGGCGAAAGCGATTGTCTTTTGCTTGCCCCAAACGCTTGGGCAAGCCAGGATGGCACTTTCCTTCCTTACAGCCGATTGAGCCAGGGCGTGTAGGGGAGGGGTTCCCTCCACCATCAAAGAGAAGCTGGGCTAGGTTTGGGGCAGAGATTGAGTGCAATGTGCTGGCTTGGGGTGGTGGGGGCGTGGATAGATGTGCATGCACTTGCACCACTGCCTTACACCCAACACTAGTAAAAGCAGGAGGATAATCACGGTAGGAGTCTGAGCTTTAAAGCACGATCGTCTGGTTTCTAGCCCCTCTGTTGCAATGGAGTTCCAAGGGGCCATGGGATAACCATGGAATATTTAGGTGGCTGTGGATTTGTTATAATGTCCAGATTGACAGCCTCAGTACAACGTCCCAGATCCAGGATAAACCCGGGTCTTTCTGAAAAAGCCCAGGCACCTCATGACATACGAACCCTCTTATTTTCCCATTCACGCTCCTTCTCCTTGCACGAGAAACAAATACTTTTATACTGTGCAGATGTCGGTGCTGAAGACCCCAGAGCCGATTCTCCTCTCACTCACACCAGCTTTACACCAGTGCAATCCCACTGACTACAATGGAGTTACTCCTGATTAATACCAGCGTATGTCATAGAAGAATGCCCACCCCTCACCCCGGCTCCCATGTCACAAAGTGATTTGCCAGAGATTTATATATAGTTTCCTTGAGGCCTAACATGTCTCAACAGGCAATTACAATGCAAGCAAGAGGCCCCCAGGAAAGTGGACATGGTAACTGATGATGTCCAAAGGCTTGTAGATTCCTGCAGTATTTGAACAGAACTGTCTCTGTGTGGGACTTCGGGAGCAGAGGTTGTTTGCTTTTGTCCCAGCAGTGTAGGAGGATTCATAAATTAGGGATTTTGTACTAAAAGTGATGGATGTCACCTTGACTTGAACTCGGAGTCCCTCACACTGTTCGGTGGCAGGACTTTTCACCCAGTGAACTTTCAGGCCAGTCACATTGCTCCGTACTTAGTAGTAACCCTTTCCACGACAGGGACACCTGGAAAGCGAAAGGGTGAAGGCTTTAGTTTGCAGTGTCATGGAAAGTTGAAGCCCACTCAATGTTTTCTTTAGCACTGGCGTTTAATCCTTTGCTCTCTTCCTCCTGTGTCACTCAGTCACAGCAGCAGCAACCCTGCATTTCAACTTGTCTTGTCGGGTTGATTGGTGGCCCAGATTAAAGAGGGGAAATCTGTTGCTCAGGGCAAGAAATATTTGAGGTCCTGGAGTCTGTAACTCTCATCTGTGCCTCATGAAGACTGTTCACTGAACTGCAGTCTCCATGGCCCAGGTACGAAGTGTGAATCTGTGCAAAAACAAACTCCTCCCAAACTGTATGTCCCTTAACCTGAGTTTGGTATTGAGAGCTTGAATTGACATTAGGTCAGTTTGTTAGCTGTTGTCTTTTAATGTTAGCAAATTTGTACATGTGATGACAGGAGATTCATGAGTGTTTCAGCAACAAATAAAGCAGTGGTAACAAGGATTAGCAACAGAAGCAGCCGTGCATAATTGGAACAACTAAGTTGAAAATGCTGGATGTTTGGGTCTTTGTTACACATTTCACAACCACGAATCTAAACCTTCCTTGTTACAGCTCCAGCTTGTTTTCTCTTGTCTTATCATCTTTCACTGAGAAGAACTATTGCTCCCTTTGGTCCTTAGGCTGTCATGGTGAACCTCTGAGCAATTATCTTCTCAGACTCTCAGAGTTCCTCCAGAAGTTTATATTGTAAGGGTAGGTCTATACTCACCGTCCGGGTCAACGCGGTGAGTTCGACTTCTCGGAGTTCGAACTATCGCGTCTAATCAAGATGCGATAGTTCGAACTCCCCGCACGCTCTGGTCGATTCCGGAACACCACCACCGCGAACGGCAGTGGCGGAGTCGACCTTGGAGCCGCGGAGTTCGACCCTGCCATGTCTGGACGGGTAAGTCAGTCGAACTAGGGTACTTCGAGTTCAGCTACGCTATTTGCGTAGCTGAACTTGCGTACCCTAGTTCGACCCCCCCCCTTAGTGTAGACTAGGCCTAAGCTTTTCATTGTCTTTGCTACTTTGTTATGAGTTTCTTCCAGTTTGCAAACACCCCATTCTTATGCAAAGTCCCCAATACTAAACATGCTTCCCTGACTAAAGCCTCTCACTGATACTGACATGAGGTAATAATTCCTTCCTAGGGACCTGGCTATTCTCAGTGGAAATGCATGTGTAGCCTTTTATTTTATTTAAAGCAAATTTTTGTACTGGGGTATTACACCACCGTGGGTTCAGCTCTGGTGGCTACAGTTTCAAGCTTAGCAAAGTGAAAGTCACCTCTGCGACTTGCTTCAGATGTAGAGTCTCTAGGAGCACACAAAGTCCAAGGGTAGTGACCACACATTATAGGATTATAGAAGTACAAGGTGGATCAGTAGTTAGAAGAGATAATTAGGTTTTTGGTATATAAGTAAGTAGGACTGAAACACAAGGCCTATAGGCTGAGGCCTGTAAGATTTTAGCTTAGCCATACTAGGCTATAGAGTTAAGAAATGCTTGACATATGTAAATGACCAAAGAATGACCCTATGCTACCAATTTATGGGAAAACATGTACCAGTGGGTGATATTGCAAAAAATTAACTCCCATGGCCTTACCAAGGTTTCTGACCGTGATAAAATGGACTGGATTCAGAATAAGGATAAGAGAGCTGTATCTTACACTGGCATATCTCTTTGTAATGTGTTTGTTTTCGAAGTTTAACCAATAACTGTGGCAGTGGTTTCAGACAATCTATATTGACAGAAAGAAAGCAACTTGGGACTGATCACCGATAACCATCCTCCGATTCAGCACTGGTGAGAAAGTGAACATCACAAATGGAGAGGAGATGAATAAGACGTACGATGCCATTTATTTGTTTAGCTGTCCAGATGAAAAGCATCTGGTTATCCCTTCGCCCCCAGTAGTGTGCTATGAAATACTGGAGGAAAATGACCCTTTCTAGGACCTTTGAAATGTTGTACAATTTTTAATCTGTTCAAGTGTAAAGATTAAAAGGCAGCTGCTGTCTGATAGCTGCCAGACCATCTAGATGCATCCAGGCAGAGTGCATCTGCTTGTGTTGTTGAGTGTTCCAGATACAACTGAGCAGAGCACACCTGCTGAGCTGCTAATCATTGCAGGTGCATATAGGTGGAGCAGGCTTGCTGGGCTGCTGCTAAATGAATCATACATCCCAAGGCAAAACACACCAACCAAAGCTACCAAATACATAAGGAACTTCCATGGGCAGCACAACTGCTGTGCTGCTGAATGCATAATATCAGGTGTATCCAAAAACTCTAATGATTTCCATGGGATGCTAATGAGTGACAGCAGTGCAACAGGTGCCAGGGGGAACAGGATCTAAAGGACTAATCTGGAAATATGCTTGTGACAATCTGGTTGGAATGCTAAGGGAAATGTTGTCCCATTGCTCTCCCTTGACAAAAAAGCAAATTGCCAAAGGAACTAAACCCAAAGCCCTCACTGGTGCTGTAAATTAAGACTCCTTTGGGATGTGATACATATCATGAAGGTGCTGAGGGACATCTCGGCTGTTCTTGAAATGTGTGGGAATGTACAATAACCCAGTCTCAATCTGGGGGGCCCCAAAAGGTCTCAGATTAAGAGGAGTACGTAAGTGTACGTCAATGGGCAGCGAAGGGGCTAATCCTGACAGTATGCCAGTGGGGGTTTGATAGCGAGTCCATTAGGAGATTCCACAGACTGCAGTTTGTAGTAACACCGAGTCGGCTCCATCAGAGAATGGTAAATTCGAGCATAAGGTCTGGCTCAGACCCGGGTAGAGAAAGGCAGATGGAATATTAAATTTGATGCTCACAGGGTCTGGTTATCATGGGGTGACTCACAGATGGAGCTAGCATGCTATCTCGAGGCCAGGGAATACTGTGTTTTTTATGTCATGCCTCGGGGCCCTCTCACAAGCCCTTCCCAATACACTGCAGTGTGATCAGTGTCAAACCAAAACACTGGTGCGTGTATCAAAGGCCATGCCGATGAATATGGACATTCTGTAGCCGAGGAGATGCAGATGTGGACTCTCATGGCTACTCCTCTGCCCAGCTTGGTTTGGGGTGCCTCTCCAAAGAGAGCTCTGTTAATGGTACTGATTGCCGGCATAAACCATGGTGATGGTGACAGTGTCAGTGCATAGGGCTAATGGATAACCCCTGAGCTGCTTTGTGCATGGATCTCGGGAGGCCGTTTTGCTGGGTTGAGAGTGCTGGAGGCTCACGTCCTTCCCCAGCCCCTGGCAGCAATGATACAAGCTTGTCCCACCCCAATATTCCACTGCCCCCTCTTCCCCACCGATGTACCACAGCCCCGCCCTGGGTTCAGGGGCTGAGAGGGCGATTCAGTCTGCACGGGTCCCCAGTATTTGCCCTGAATTACCGAGACAGTCAGTTAGTGCCCAATGTCATGATGCATTTGGTACCATGGACACTCGCTCTCTCGGAACTGGACTTACACCAACAATTCATTTCACATGCTTATCTGAGCAGCCAGCAGATCAGCTGGGCAGGTCCCACCCGGTTGCCTGAGTTGTGTCCAAAGCGTCTCTTGGCCTGATTCTGATCTCCCTTTGGCTTTGCAATGATGTTACCTTCTTGGCTTCAGTGGAGTAGCTCTGAATTTACACTGGTGTAAATGAGAGCAGATTCAGGCCCTAAAACTGAAAGTGAGCTACACAGATCAACACATATGTTACAAAACCGGTTGGGTTGGGTGGTATTTTGTTGCAGCTGGTTCATGTGACCGTCCCCAGCATCGCTCATCAGGGCTGCTGGGAACACATGCAGCAATGGCTTGGGGTGCTGAAAGGGCCTGGATTCTGCAAGTCTTTGTGTGGTGTGCAGAAGCTAGCTGAAGGTGGAGGGTGAGAGGAGGCTATGCTCAGGCATGAGTTATAGTATGCAAGGTTCAGCCTGATGCTGAGCTGTGATAAGTGTATAGCAAGAGCAAAGGCTAACAGAAAGCATGAAGGGCAAAGAACGGGTGTATCTGAGACGACACTGGCCATAGGATGATCATCTTGCTGCTGAGGTGCTTAGCAATGCTCTCCCCATTCAGGCCCCATTCCTGCTCCGAGGCTGGAGTAACCCGGTTCCAACGAAGCAGCACACATTAGTGCAGGCTCTCAGACTTTTACCTATGCCCAAATACATGCCACACTCCATACCTGTGCTGGACAGGCTCAAGCTTAAGGTGCTATATACCAGTATGTTGAATTTGTTGCTGATGCATTGTTGTCCTCTGGTGTCAGTGCCTTGTCGTGGCGGGGCAGCTTGTGTGCTCTAACGATCCTCAGAGCCTGTGTCGGTGGGGGCTTTTTCTCCTGGCAGGTTCAACCATGCTGATTTGGTCTGTGGGGGAGGGGCCAGACAAAACAGACACCTTGGTCCTCCAGGTTGGGGGTTAGGCACAGAGCTAACAACTCTGTCCCGTAAAAAACAAAATATGTTTCAGAAGGAGCGGCGGAGAGATCGACCATTACTGTGCGTGATGACCCATATGACTGCCAGTAGTGACAGCCGAAAGGAAGCCATTGGTATGAAGACTGAAATGCTCAACATCAAGACAAAACCCAAACTTGGTTTTTGGAATGTACGGACAATGTATGAAACAGGAAAGCTAGATCAGGTCACTACAGAGATGAGACGCTACAGCTTACACATCCTGGGTGTCAGCGATAGCAGATGGACAGGATCAGTGAGATTAACAACAGCCTTCAGAGAAACTTTTCTGTATTCTGGACAGGATGATGGACAACACCATGAGGGTGTTGCCAGCCTTTGGTCGAAAGCGGTGGAGTGGTCTCTGCTGATGATGGATGTCCATTCAAGCAGGCTTATGAGAGCCAGACTGAAAGGGAAATATAATAATATTACCCTGATTCAGCGCTATGCTCTGACAAATGACAGTGAGGAAGACACAAAGGACAAATTTGACCATACATTACAGGCGGGGTTAGAGAGAGTACCATGCCACGACCTAACTATCGTCATGGGAGACCTGAATGCCAAGGTCGGTAAGGCCAACACAAACAATGACAGAGCAATGGGAAGACATGGGTGTGGCACCATGAATGAAAACGGAGAGAGCCTTGTGATTTCTTCAATATGAATGACCTAGTCTTCATCGGAACCCTATTTCAACATTGTGAAATTCACAAGCTGGCATTGTGTTCTCCAAATGTCAGAGATAAGAACCAGATTGACCATATGATGATCAATGGCAAATGGCAATGCTCACTGACAGATGTGAAAGTGAGAAGGGGAGCAGATGCTGCAGCGACCACCACCTTGTGACAGCCTCCATCAAGCTAAAACAGAGAAGTGTGGGTCCACCAAACAAGGGCCATAGACGTTATCACGTTGACAAGCTAAAGTCCCCTGAAATACAGAAGGCCTTCGTTCTGTGTTTAAACAACAGGTTTCAGGCACTTGAAGACCTTGATAAAGGTGAGGGGAATGGAGATGAGATCAACAAGAAGTGGGACAAAGTAACAACAATCTATAAATAGAACAGTGAAGCCTGTCTAGGTTACAGGCAGAAGAGAAGAAAGGAGTGGATTACATCCCGCCCATGGAATGCCATAGAAATCAGATGAGCCCTGAAGAAAAAAGTTTTAGACGCAAAATCCCAGAAGCTAAAGGACAAATATCACAAGTGGTTTAGCAAGGCACACCAGGAGGTCAAACGTCTTGTGAGAGCAGACAAAAGACATTATATTGATAATCTGGCAACACGGCTTATCAGTGGTAAACAACAGACACCTACAAACACTCTCATCAGGGACAAACAAAGCCACTTACTGACAACAGAAAAAGAACAAGAAATGCGCTAGACAGAGCACTTCAAAGAATTGCTGAACAGGAAGCCACCTAAAGAGGAAGCAAACATCCGGGAAGCAGAAGAAGATCTTGATATTAACACAGACACACCAACTAAGGAAAAGACCGTTCAAGCCCTCGAATCCTTAAAAAATGGGAAAGCTCCTAGCAAGGATAACTGGAATGCAGAATTGTTCAAGGTAAATCCTCAGTTAACAGCATCTATCCTGGCCCCTCTATTTACAGCAGTCTGGGAAAGGGAAAAAGTGCCAGATGAGTGGACCAATGGGGCTATAGTGAAGATATCAAAGAAAGGGACTCTCAGTGATTGGTATCACACTTTTATCTGTGCCAAGCAAGGTATTGTGTAAGATCATAGTCCAGTGTATATCAGAGACAGTTGATAGCATTCTCAGAAAAGAGCAAGCCAGTTTTCGGAAAGGGCGTGGATGCACAGACCAGATCTTCACTCTACGAAACATAATAGAAGAATGATTAGAATGGCAACAGCAATCCTATATAACTTCATAGCCTTTGAGAAGGCTTTTGATAGTATTCACAGGACCAGCCTATGGCACTTTCTGCAGGCATATGGAATCCCTCTCCATACAATCAACATCATCAAAAGTTTCTATTCCAACTTTAAATCCAGTGTTTGATCACAGTGAGCTCAGTTTTGAAGTCAAACAGGAGTATGTCAAGGGTATGTCATATCTGCAATTCTCTTCAACATTGCGATCAACTGGGTAATGCAGCGTACAACAGAAGACATGCCAAGAGGCATTAAATGGACACTCTTCTCATCCCTTGAAGACCTGGACTTCACAGATGATCTCGCTCTCCTATCACATCCCAACACCATATACAAGAAAAAACAACTCAACTCAATGCATTCAGCCAGCAAATTGGACTGAAAATCAACTGCAATAAGACAGATATCATGCCCTTTAATATTGCCTCACCACCACTGGTACGGAGAGAGGATTATGTTTTCTCACCAATGTTGAAACGTTCACATAATTGGGCAGCAGCAGCAGCCAGGAGGCTGGAACAAACCAGGACATCCAGAACAGAATCAGTAAAGCCAGGAACACCTTCAGGAGCTTAAATACAGTCTGGAAATCATCAAAATACAACACCAAAATCAAACTCAAGATTTATCAGAGCTGCGTACTTTTATAGTACAGAATGCTGGGGAATGAGAAAGTATGACATGTCCAAATTGTCTTCATTCCATATAACTTGCCTCAGAAAAATCCTCTGTATCTTTTGGCCCAGAACAATCTCAAACCAAGACCAATTCACACAGTCCAGCCAAGAAGATATGAGCACCATCATTACCAGGAGGCACGTGCTTCAGATGGAAACTGATTCCATCACCAGAATAGCAATAAGATGGACACCGGAAGGCAAGCGAAAATGAAGTCACCTGAAAACAACCTAGAGAAGAGCTGTGGAAACTGAGCTGAAAAACCTGGGGCACAGCTGGGGAACCATTGAAAGACTTGCCAGAAACGGACAGGAGTGGAGGAGTTTTGTCACTGCCCTAACCACCAGAGGCGTAATGGGAACATGATGATGATGATGAGCATTGCACAAGGAACTGGTTCAGTCCAGGTCTCTATGTTTAGATTGCCTGCAGTCTGTTCCAATACATTCCTCATCGGTCACCTCACCCGTTAGCTTGTCTCTAAACATGATCCTTAGCCTAGGGATTACTTGCAAGCACCTTAAAGCCCAAGGATTTGGTATCAGAAATTCAAATTATTCAGTTAGTTTTGATTGGACATCCAGGTCACCTGGTGTCTCTTTGTCCTCTGATTGGATGAGTGTAACTCTTGGAATTGGGTCTCTGCTGCAAATATTTGTCTTTATGAGTCCAAAATTTGCTTTCTGCAAATGTTCACTCCCTCCTTCATGGCCATTCTTCCTGCCAGTAAACTCAACCTCTCAAATATTCACAGGGAGTGAATGCAAAGGGGACACACATACAGCCCCAATGAATCCAGGCGGGGTGGATATTTCTTGCTGTCTTTGCCAGTCTCTGTCAGACAGCACTCCAATTTAAAGAGACACAATAGACAGCCCACCCAGTTTTTCCCTACCGGTGTTTCAGGTGACTACGCAGTGCTGAGTGTCTGCGGGTGACATGCCTCCCCAATCCGAGTACTGAATTCAAAGTCAGGAGAAAATCAGAGAGAAATAGCTCTTTTTGAAAAGTCAAGAGCCAGCTGCAATGACCTGGCCAAATTCCAGCTAGAGTAATTGTATCTGACTATCCGAAATTCCTCTTGCCACATTGCTAGGATACAGTATTCTTCACACCCTGCCCTGAGTTGTTCCACAGTGGCAAGGTGAGGGAGGTAATATCTTTTACTGGTCCAATTTCTGTGGTGAAAGAGACAAGCTTTCGACCAACAGAAGTTGGTCTCTTGGTGTAAATTCTGCGGGAGGGCACCAGTGGCAAGACTGCCTGCTCCCATGCCTCCTGAAAGGTGTGTGTAGAGGAGAATCATCCTGCAGCACAGATTGGTGCACCAGCCAGGATGAATTGAACCCAGAGCCTCAAAACACTGAACATTTAAAGCCCTCTATCCGTGCTCATCACCCCTATTAGCATTGCTGTGCAGTGACACAGCTGCAATGCTTAATTTGCGCCAGGGCTTGCCAGGGCTGAATCTGGCACCTCCGAACTTGGGAGTGCATAGCCCCGGCACCTCTGGGCTTCCTGCATCAGTTTGGAAAGTTAAAAAATTGCTTGAGCCCTGGCACCTCTTTCGTTACAAATTAAGCACCGCACAGCTGCCCTGTTTAGCCTGCATTTCAGTGACAGGAGAAGTGATCCTTGTGTATAACACTCTGAGGGATTTTGAAATGAAAGGTCCCATGGTAATATAGCTGAGCATTTGTTATTACTCATTGTTTCACTGGTGTCCACAGTGTCATTATCCAGTGCCTGTAGCCATGTGCCTCTTGCACAGAGAGATGGATCTAGCTACAGTTTATTTTGTGATCTGCTTCTTACTTTTCTGAGCTTTAATACATTTTTTTTTAAATCTAGATTTGGGCAAAACACTTAAAGTTAAGCACCTGCTTAGGTACTTTGATTGAGGGCTAAAGCAGGAAAGGAAATTCTTGTTTTCAGACTGCTAGAAGAGAGTTACAAACAGACTGAAGAGCAAACCAAGAATCCCAGCAATCTGGG
Source organism: Mauremys mutica (assembly GCF_020497125.1). NCBI lineage: Eukaryota > Metazoa > Chordata > Testudines > Geoemydidae > Mauremys > Mauremys mutica. The sequence goes on from NC_059083.1 coordinate 60,754,183, forward strand.
AACTATGAAAAACGACTCAGCGGTGTCATTTGGATTCCTGTATTGTTTAAAATTAGGATTTCCTCGTTCCCCTGCCTGGATCAGTTACAATGGAACAATCCATCTTTTCAGAAACTGATCATAGCACGAGGCGCCCTCTCTTTAAAAGCACAAAGAAGGTTCAGCCAAATTGAGCAATCTGATTGACCGGGTATGCCAGAGCGCCTGATGATAATTCTTTTTATAACAATTTTTATTGGATTTTTTAAGCACCACTTCAGCTGGGGAGCTTGAACCTCCCATATTTTTGTTCCTTCCGTTTCATTATCTGGCCAACGTGTCAGACGGCTCTGGATCTCGGCGCCGTTTAGATTCCACCGCTGCACACATCCTCCGAGGCAGCCTGCTGAAATCCGCAGCATTTCCTAGACAATCTGTAAGTCAGCGTCTCTGCAGGCTGCTGCTCCAGGAGAAGTAGCCAGGGTTCCTGTGGTACGGCCACAAAGGCTGTGCAGCTTGAAATCCAGAGAGAAATCTAGGGGGAGGTTTTGTGAAACCAGCTCCTGGAAAGATGCTCCCTTTAACTTGGTTTGTAGCTAAGACTGGCAGAAAGTGGCTTCCTAGCCAACAACTGAATTAGTGTCTCTAAGGAGCGAAGACTTAAGGAGCCTAACAACCGAAGGCTGAGGGAGATAGGATTGCTCTCTCTAAATACATCAGAGGGATAAATACCAGGGAGTGGGAGAAGTTATTTAAGTTAACAGCCAGTGTTGGCACAAGAACAAATGGGTATAAACTGGCCATCAAGTCTTCAAGTATAGGCTTGAAATTAGGCGAAGGTTTCTAACCATTGGAGGAGTGAAGTCCTGGAACAGCCTCTCAAGGGAAGCAGTGGGGGCAAAAAGCCTAACTGGCTTCAGGACTGAGCTTCATAAGTTTATGGAGGGGCTGGTCTGACGAGGTTGCTGACAGTGGCATGCAGCGCATCCCTGACTGCTATTTGCAAAGATGGGACAGTCAGCAATGGGACGCTGGGGGGGGACGGCTCTGAGTTACTACAGTGTATTCTTTCCCAAGTGTCTTCCGGGGTGGGCTTGCCCACACACCATATTTGAGATTGCGAAGGAATCCCCCCCCCCCCCCAGTCAGATTGGCAGAGAGGCACTAGGGGTTTCCATCTTCCTCTGCAGCATGGGGCACGGGTCACTTACTGGTTTGAACTAGAGCAAATGGTGGATTCACTGTGCTTTGAAGCCTTTAAATCAAGATTCGAGGACTTCAGTAACCCCGCCAGAGGTTAGGGGTCTGTTACAGGAGTGGATGGGTGAGGCTGTGTGGCCTGCAATATGCAAGAGGTCAGACTAGAGGATCACAATGGTCCCTTCTGGCCTTAAAGTCTCTGAGGATCTAAGTTACAGTTGGGCTAGTCTCAAAAGAGTCAAATTCAGCTCTGGTGTAAGTTGGCAAAACAAGATTGACTTCAGTACGGTTGCAGAATGTTCTGGTTGTCCCTAACCGTTCTGGATTAGTTTGGTAAAGCAGCTCAAATTCCACTGCTTGTATGAACTGTGTCCACACTCTTACACCCTCTAGGGTCTGCTGCACAGGCCAGGATAGCTGGAGATTTTGGTGGCTGCCTGTTGCTAGCCAGCACAGAAATGAGCACAACCTTTCCTGGCATCCCGTCCTATCTGCAACATGGAAGGTCCAGACAGCGGCACAGTAAAGGAGAAAAACAATGGCGGGGTGGAGGAAGTTTTACAAACCTGGAGCGAAGCTGCCAGTTAGTTCTTCTGTTATCTGAATCTGGCCCAGATTGGCCTGGAAACAATTATCTTAGGTGGATGATTTCAACTAGTAAGTTTACCTAAAGAAATAAATACAGGTGATTTGGGGTCATATGCAACCTTGAATGACTTCCCCCTGGAAATAGATCTAGCAAATTCCACGTCTAGATCTGAACTTTCCCAAAAGGTGATTAGATCCAGGGTTTGGGTTTGTCCCTCTGATTTCCTACCGGTAAGGAAGAGGTGGGATTTATAGCTGTGAATACCAAAGACACTCTTTACTGAGGCTCCTGAACACAGACAGACCCTGTGGATCTCTGACTGTCTTGCAAGCTGTGCTGCCTGCATAGGGTCTTCCGAAATCCTGGCCTAGACTCATCAGCCACGGAAAGCTCTATGCAGCTGTTAGAGAAATAGAAGCCAGCTACAAAGTTAGGCTCCAGATCCAAACGTTCCCTCTGTTTGGGGGGGATCCAATATGGAGATTGAATCAGGCCCAGCTGGAGTTCCTGTAGTGTGCAGGCAGGATTGATATCTTCCGGCATCAGCTCCTGAGATGTGAGGCGGGCAGCTGCTTTCTGTGTTGGAACAATTTGAAATAGATTCGAGGGGAGGAAAAAAATAAACCCCTGCAAGCTGTGAGAGCCTTTCGAGACTGTTCCTATTGCTAAGCCTCAGTTGGAAAAAAACACAAACACAGGCTATGGCTCCAGTCTGGGCAACAGAAACTTTATAAGAAACATTAGAAAACATTCATTTAAAAACATAATTTCTCCAGGAGGGAAAACTCTCTTTCCAGCTCATGTGCTGAGCTGGTCCACCCAGCAGCCTTATCGTGCTTTTGTATTTGTCCTTAAAGTGACTCCAAAATAAAGATCAATGCAGGACTCTGATACAGGAGTTGCCAGTTGGCAAGGACGGGCAGAGTATGGGAGCCACAGGCTCGATACTGCATGGTGCTGAGCACCAACTCCCACTGACTTCTGTGACAGCTGAGGAGGGTTAGCACTTCTCGAGAGGGGCTCTGCACACCATAGGATTGGACCCCTCATATTAATCCAGGGGCTCAGATCACTTTCTGATGTACTTGGGAAAGCATAGGCAGCATTCCCCTAGCCAGGCAGATACCCACTTTACACTACAGTTTCGGTCTCTGCCTGCAAAACTGCTTCTCCGAACCTCTTGCGTCTGTAAGTTTCAGCTGGAGCTGACATTGCTGGTACTTCCTGCCTGCAGTGGGACCAGGAAAACAAGAGAAACAGCCTTTCTCATGGTGTTCTAGCACCCCAGCCTCTGGGTCTGGCCAGGACCAGGAAGCCTGAAAGAAATACTGTGCAAAAGGAAGACATCAGTAGCATCAAGTGACTAAACCTAAACTAAATAAATCAACAAATAACTAACATGCCAGGTTCCAGTCTGGGTGAAGGGTCAGAGGAGGTTAATTTCATCTGCCCATTCTCCATTGCAAATCAGCATTGCAGAGACATACCAGCCACCGTTGCTCCCAAACAATCCAGAATGGTAAGAGAGATTAGGGGGCTTCCACAGGAAGCCAACAGTGTTCTCCACCTGCGCAGATGTACATGCCCTCTGGCCAGGAAGGCTCTATGGCAGAAAGTTAAATGGAGGTTTCCATAGTGTTGAGCACAGCTTAATGGGGAGCGTATCTTACAGCAACCTCCACTCGCATTCATGTGCATTCATGGACACATGAGCCTCCCATTCATGGTCACATAACTCCCCTGGCAGTAACTGCAGCAATTGCCTGCATGGCAAAGTACCATTAGGAAAGGATTTAATGTCTTGCTAGTATGATTTAGCACCTGGAAACAAGTGGCCAGCACTGTGGGACCTTCCTGAACTGAAGTAACATCAGCAAGGGGTGCAAGGAACACAGAGTACAGTTTGGCAGCTAATGGGCTATGGAATTCCACTGAGCCCCTCCAGGACTTAGGGCCCAAACCAAAACACAGCTATCCAAGCACCCCAGACTTGGGGTGTGGATCTAAACTTTGAAACGTAGGCCTATTCTCGATTGATTACCTAAATCATTGGACCCACTCATACTCCTGGACACATCAGTGGCAACCTCCCACTAACTTCAGTGGAGTTCAGCCCCCGAGGCAATATGGTGGCTAGACTTTGTTGGGCCGATAATAATGTCTGTAGTCATGTGCTGAGATAAGGGCACTCAGATCTGACTGTTTGGGAGGGGCAATCAGCTGGTCACTGCAGAGGTTAGGAGACAATCCCACAGTCTCCTCTTCAACCTCCACAATGGTGCAGGCCTGTGAAAGGAAGGATGGGAGGGGGTCCACCTTTCTCTGAAGTATAACATACTGGCAGCTGCTGAAGGCAGGATACTTCACTTGATATTAGTGGGGGAAACCCATGGACCAGATTCTGCTCTCTTCTACACCAATGTAAATCTGCAGTAACTCCAGGGACATCAGCATATTAGTCCTCTCTACAGTACAACGTTTATCGGGCTTTGTCACCAACTGGTGACGGCGTTGGCTTGGAGCATGGTTTGTGCCTACACGCTGGGTGGTTAATACTCAGTAAGCATGGCAGTATGCCACCCTGACAGGAAGCACATGCTCATCTTCCAGGAACTGCTTTGAGACACTGTTTTCTGGCAGTCCAGACAGCAATGTCTGATAGTGCGGGAAGGATTCAGATTCCAATTCAGACAGGAAACCCTAACTCTGTGTAACTGGTTTGGCTGGCCCTTCTTCCTCCCTGCTCTGTGTGCACTAGGACACCACCCAGAGTGCATTGGCATTTCTTGGGCATGCCCCTTGGGTACTCTGCTCCAAATGTAGGGCTGGAAAAGGACCTTGAGAGCTCATTAAGTCCAGCCCCCCACACTGAGGCAGAAGCAAGTAAATCTAGACCATCCCTGACAGGTGTTTGTCCAACCTGTTCTTTAAAACCTCCAATGATGGGGATTCCACAGCCTCCCTGGGGAGCCTGTTCCAGAGCTTAGCTACCTTTAGAGTTAGAAAGATTTTCCTACTATGTAACCTAATTCTCCCTTGCTGCAGACTAAGCCCATTGCTGCTTGTCTGTTAGGAATCAGGGACTGCATCAGAGCTTGTCTTGAGGCAACCCCATCAGTGCAGCTGGCCTGCAGCAGGCAGCCGGATTGGCCGGCCCACTGGAGGGCCAGCAGGCTGGCTCTTAGGCCAGCAGCAGCAGCTCACTGGCTTTGCCATGCTCATGCCGACACCCACCACTGCCCTTGCTCCTATCTTACCTTGTTTCTGCCGCTCCTGCCTTACACCCATCCTTGCCTGCTCCTCTGCTCCCTCCAGTTCCTGACCTCTAGCTTGACCCTTGGCTCCAGCTTCTGACTATCATCTCCAGCTTGACCCTGAGCTCTGATAGCCAGTTCCTGATCTCCAGCTTGCCCTGTGGCTCTGGCTAACGACTACTGACTCGAGCTTAGTCTCTGGTTCCAAAGCTTGGTTCCCAATGCCTGCTCTGACCACTAGGCTAGACTGTCCTCATCCCAGTTGCCCAACATTGTACAACCTGCAGTGGACATGGAGAACAGCTGATCCCCATCCTCTTTCGAACAGCCCTTCACATAGTTGAAGACTGTGATCAGGTCCCCCCTCAGTCTTCTTTTCTCAAGACTAAACATGCCCAGTTGTTTTAACCTTTCTCACAGGTTGGGTTTTCTAAACCCTTTATCCCTTCTGTTGTTCTCCTCTGGACTCTCTCCAATTTGGGGGGAGGGATATCTCAGTGGTTTGAGCATTGGCCTGCTAAACCCAGGGTTGTGAGCTCAATCCTTGAGGGATCTAGGGCAAAAATCACTACTTGGTCCTGCTAGTGAAGGCAGGGGGCTTTCAGGGTCCCTTCCAGTTCTATGAGATCGGTATATCTCCATATATTGTATTATTTGTCCACATCTCTCCTAAAGTGTGGCACCCAGAAGTGGACACACTACTCCAGTTGAGGCCTCACCAGTGCCAAGTAGAGTGGGACAGTTACCTGCCATATCTTACATACAACACTTCTGTTAATACACCCCAAAATTACGTTAGCCTTTTTCACAACTGCATCATATTCTAGACTCATAATAAATGTGATCCATTATAACCCACCAATCCTTTTCAGCAGTACTGTCACCTTGCCAGCTATTCCCATTTTGTAGTTGTACATTTGATTTTTCCTTTCTAAGTGAAGTACTTTGCACTTATCTATTGAATTTCATCCTATTGATTTCAGACCAATTCTCCAATTTGTCAAGGTTGTTTTGAATTCTGATCCTGTCTTCCAACGTGCTTGCAACCCCACCCAGCTCGTTGTCATCTGCAAATTTTATAAGCATATTCTCTACTCCAATATCCAAGTTATTAATAAAAATAGTGAATAGTACCAGATCCAGAACTGACCCCTGCAGGACCGCACTAGATACGTCCTCACAGTTTGACAGTGAACCATTGAGAACTATTCTTTGAGTCTGGTCTTTCAACCAGTTGTGCACCCACCTGATAGTAATTTCATCTAGACCACATGTCCCTAGTTTTTTTAAGAGAATGTCAAGTGGGACGTGCACTGATACCAACCTGGATGAGTCAACGTGACAAACACAGCTAGGATGGCAGTAACACTGCTGGTTGGAGACACACTGAGCCAGGTGACCTGTAACTGGTTAAAGTGATGATGCCTCTAACTGGTTACACAGCCCTGAAAGTCAGAGCATGGGCAGAGCTTTACACATTATCCATGGGCTGGGAATCGGGCCCTGTCTCCCTGTGTTTGCATTAGCTGCAGTCAAACTCTCCCATTGAAGTCAATGGGGGCTTGGGCTGAGGAAAGACTGGATTTGGCTCCTTTTAGCTCCTCCTTCTCTCACCAACAATTATTTCTGGGTAAAGGAGCAGATGATTTACCCCGGGAGAACCCAAGCCATGTGAGCAACCTGGACTGGCAGGTATGTTGTGCGAATAGATGTGTTTACAGCACCCTTTTCCCTGGCTCTGAGCTCCTCCTCAGTGGGCCAACACCTCAATAATGACTAGAGATGGGCCAGAGCTGCAAAGTCCGGGGCCATATCCGAACCTTAGAATCACAGAATGTTAGGATTGGAAGAGAACTCAGGAGGTCATCTAGTCCAATCCCCTGCTCAAAGCAGGACCAACACCAACTAAATCATCTCAGCCAAGGCTTTGTCAAGCTGGGCCTTACAAACCTCTAAGGATGGAGATTCCACCAACTCCCTAGGTAACCCATTCCAGTGCTTCATCTCCAGCCTAGTGAAATAGTGTTTCCTAATATCCTACCTAGACCTCTCCAACTGGAACTTGAGACCATTGCTTCTTATTCTGTCATCTTCCACCACTGAGAACAGCCTAGCTCCATCAGCTTTGGAACCCCTCTTCAGGTAGTTGAAGGCTGCTATCAAATCCCTCCTCACTCTTCTCTTCTGCAGACTAAATAAGCCCAGTTCCCTCAGCCTCTCCTCGTAAATCATGTGCCCCAGCCCCCTAATCATTTTCGTTGCCCTCCACTGGAGACTCTCCAATTTGTCCACATCCCTTCTGCAGTGGGAGGACCAAAATTGGACACAATACTCCAGGTGTGGCATCACCAGTGCCGAATAGAGGGGAATAATCACTTCCCTAGATCTGCTGGCAATGCTCCTACTAATACAGCCCAATATGCCATTGGCCTCTTGGCTACAAGGGCACACTGCTGACTCATATCCAGCTTCTCGTCCACTGTAATCCGCAGGTCCTTTTCTGCAAAACTGATGCTTAACCAGTCATTTTCCAGCCTGTAGAGGTGCATGGGATTCTTCCATCCTAAGTGCAGGACTCTGCACTTGTCCTTGTTGAACCTCATCAGATTTCTTTTGGCCCAATCCTCCAATTTGTCTAGGTCACTCTGGACCCTATTCCTACCCTCCAGCATATCTACCTCTCCCCACAGTTTAATGTCATCTGCGAACTTGCTGAGGGTGCAATCCATCCCATCATCCAGGTCATTAATAAAGATGTTGAACAAAACGGGCCACAGGACCAACCGCGGGGCACTCCGCTTGATACCAGCTGCCAACTAGACATTGAGCTGTTGATCACTACCCGTTGAGCCTGACAATCTAGCCATCTTTCTATCCACCTTATAGTCCAGTCATCCAATCTGTACTTCTTTAATTTGCTGGCAAGAATAGTGGATCAAAAGCTTTACTAAAGTCAAGATATATCACATCCACCGCTTTCCCCATATCCACAGAGCCAGTTATCGCATCATAGAAGGCAATCAGGTTGGTCAGGCATGACTTGCCCTTAGTGAATCCATGGTGACTGTTCCTGATCACCTTCTTCTCCGCCAAGTGCTTCAAAATGGATTCCTTGAGGACCTGCTCCATTATTTTGCCAGGGACTGAAGTGCGGCTGACCGGTCTGTAGTTCCCCAGGTTCTCTTTCTTCTCTTTTTTAAATATGGGCACTATATTTAGACTATATTTAGTCCTTCCCCAAGTTTGAGAGGACTAACATCTGGGGTTCTGATTGAGGCTCCTCTCTAATAACAAGGTGGGGCATTTCACAAATCAGCTTCTCATCCCTACAGGACTGCCCTTTGGCCGGTGTTCTGTAATTCTGCTTTCCTGCTGTGTCCCCAGGCAGCCACACTCACCTCCCCTCCTTCTGATCCCAAGTTCCTTCCTGGACTGAGAGCCTCTGTGCAAGATGCCATCCCAGGCCAATGATGCACTGCTAAGTCACTCTCGGGGAACTGGAAAAACACACCAGAGAAATTCCACAGTGCAGGGTGGGCAGACTTGGCATGTTTCCAAGGTTTACCACAGGACCCGCGTGCAGAATGGAGCAACAGTTCCTGGAGGTTTCCAATGACCTTACTCTTCCCCTTTGTTGTGTAAAACTGTGACATTTAATTTTCAAGAGCTGTTGTGAAACATGATTATGCAAGTACCAGCATTATTGAAAACTGGACACAAAAAAACCCTGGAGAACATACTGTAGGGAACATTTCTGCACTGGCCGGAGGATGGACTATGCTTGACCTAAAAAGTCAATTCCATTTCTGTGAATCAATGCAAATGTGATCTCATGGAGGGGGAGTGGAGGGGAAGGAGAAGGAGCAGAGACACAAGAGAATGTTGGTTATTATCTTGGGCTCATAGAAATTGAAATCAACCCCTGTGAGCCCATCTTTGTGTTAATGTAGAGAACAGCATTGTCATTCTCTTCAAAACATGTCAACTATCCACCTATTTGTATGGAAATGTCACCATTTAAAATGCCCAAATCCTTACAAATAACACACAATTGTATCCACAGGAAACATCTTATGGCTCAGATATTTTGGGGGGCTGGTCACTGTGAATCACAAGGTATGTCTTCACTTTAGAGTTAGCCAGGGTAATCGGCACCTGGGATTGAGCCCCTCTGCTAGCCTAGCCTGAGTGTGAGCAGCCGCACGGCAAAGCCCTACCATGTCCTCACTGGTACTGCACTCTCTCATGTGTGTCACCTGGATTTCTGGGACCATATCCCATGGTTCTCTGTGCTGCAGTAAGCACAGCCTCTGTATGCATCTTTCTTCATGAATTGTGGGAAATCTTGTCTGCCCTTCTTGGCATACGGGGTGAATTATCGGAAGGCAGTGGAGGACTATCAACACTCAATGGATTTAAGCTGCATTTTCACTGCAAAGTGGATGGGTTCCCAGCCCAAGTGAAAGCAGAACCCAGGCCCTATCCCACATCCCCAGCCAAACCAGCTAGCCTGGGTTGAAAGCACCATGAACCATGGGTGAAAGGGTTTTGTGTGTAGATGGGAGTGGGATTACTGGCTACATCCAAGTTCTTATGGCGACATGCCCTAGAGGGGGGGATTTGGAGGAAGGGTTTATTAAAAGGTTCCAGGGGTTGATAATGTCATAAATCAAACATGTGAACGTAAACCAAATGTCCCAATCCTACTAGACCCATGGTCTCCCCTCCCAGTAACATAACTGGTTTTACCATGAGTAAATATCTACTCTTCATCCCAAAATTGCTCTTGCTTGTGAATGGAACAGGCACATAGTGTGTTTGTTTGTGTGCATAGTGGGTGGTGAGTTCTACTGGTCACACTTAATCTCATACTAAGTGGTGAAGCACTGGAATGGGTTATCTAGGGAGGTGGTGGAATCTCCATCCTTAGAGGTTTTTAAGGCCCGGCTTGACAGAGCCCTGGCTGGGATGATTTAGTTGGTGTTGGTCCTGCTTTGAGCAGGGGATTGGACTAGATGACCTCCTGAGGTCTCTTCCAACCCTAATATTCTATGATTCTAAGCTCTTGTCAATGCCCATGCCAAGCAATTCCCAGTGGCTATTTCCCATTTTCCAGTGGATACTTCCCAAGAGCTAACAGTGCTACCATAATCTGAATAAAATCCATAATTATACGACGGAAGTGTCACTCCACCACTAGGTGCCTTAGTGCCTAGAAATAATAAACTAAGGGAAACAACTAAGGGAAATTAGGTTTTGTAATGACCCATTCCATCATGTGCCAGCAATGCCCCTCTGCCATATACATTGGCCAAATCAGACAGTCTCTACGCAAAAGAATAAATGGACACAAATCTGACATCAGGAATTATAATATTCAAAACCAGTAGGAGAACACTTCAGTCTCCCTGGTCACTCAATTACAGACCTAAAAGAGGCAATTCTTCAACAAAAAAACCTTCAAAAACAGACTCCGACATGAAACTGCAGAACTGGAATTAATTTGCAAACTGGACACAATCAAATTAGGCCTGAATAAAGACTGGGACTGGATGGGTCATTACAAAACCTAATTTCCCCATACTAATTTCCTCCTACTGTTACTCACACCTTCTTGTCAACTGTTTGAAATGGGCCACTCTCATTACCACTATGAAAGTGATTTTTCCTCCCTTGGTATCCTACTGTTAATTGAATTGTCTCGTTAGACTGACCTCCCAATTGGTAAGGCAACTCCCATCTTTTCATGTGCTGTGTATTTATACCTGCTACTGTATTTTCCACTCCATGCAACTGATGAAGTGGGTTCTAGCCCACAAAAGCTTATGCCCAAATAAATTTGTTAGTCTCTAAGGTGCCACAAGGACTCCTTGTTGTTTTTGCTGATACAGACCAACACGGTTACTGCTCTGAAACCATTCTTAACTCCAGGCTCCTTTGCTGTGTTCATCATGTTTAACACTCGACTCCTGCTCTAAAGAATAACACCTCACAATGGGATCCCTTTACAATGGAGGAAGCCAAAGGTTGTGCCAAAGGTTAGAAGGCTGTGAGGGGTCACTGGGGACTCCCCAGCCAACACAAAGGAAAGCTGTCTGCCTTTACCCCTCCAGTTCTTACTATTTTCACTCTGCTTTGGTTTTGCAGGTGGATGCTGCTATTTTGCAACAATGGGCATCTTGGTAGGAGTTGGAGGGCAGGGGGAGTGAGCGTGGATGGCCTTTATAAGTGCACCTCACTCCCCCTCCCCACACCCACCCTTATCCTTTGCAAAGCAAAAAGTCCTTCTATGGAGGCTTTTATTTTGTCTTGGGAGTTGAGTCTCGTTGGAGTCTTTGTGTCAGTCTCAGAATGCAGGGCAGCCAAGATCAGCTTTTCTGTTGCTGGGGAGGAATTTATTATTTTTGATGGCATTCCCATGGAGAGATTGAAGCATCTTGAAGGAAAATGCTGGAGGCAGGAGGAGGTTTCTTCTCTGGGTGTGCACTGAAGATGTCCTCAGCTAGGTTTGGTTTTTGCTTCGTATTTTTAAGTGGAATGAAAGCAACCGTGGATGTTTCCTTCACTTACAGACTGTGCTACTAGTTCATGGGGCTCTTGGATTTCCAGCACCAAGAGCAAGGCAGTGTGAAAGTGATGCAGGGCTCAGAGTCAAAAAACAGCCAAGGTATTTTTCTCAGAGTTGGCCCAAAACCAGACCCTTGAACCTGAAGCCTTTTGAACTTTGGTTAAGTTAAAATCAGAACCTCCAGATCCAGACTCTTCTCTGTGGTTATAACTCCAGGTCTGATCTAAGACTAGACAGGAGCAATTTGCTGGCTTCAGCTTATGGCATTTCAGCCAGGATTTCAGAACTGTCAAATCTGCCGTTTGAACCCCACGTTGCATCCACCCAGAGTGCCCCTGCCAGGCTGCCTGGTGAATTCCCCAGGGGAAGGGGATTCTTTCAGACAGACTGGGAGTGGGCAGGGAGTTCTTACACACCAGTGATTCTGCACTGGGCAGTGGCACATCTCAGGGCAGCCTGCAGGAGCTCTGACCTACACCAGCAGAGGGATGGATTTGGTAAGCAGCAGAAGGCATGTCAGTTCCAGGATGCCACCAGGACTTTGTGCTAACCTCTCTGAGTGGTCCTTTCCATGCTCTTAGGCTGGGGCCAAGCAGCTGGCTCAGCAGGCCTATGGGATGAGTTTGCAGCTCCCTCACTACAGAGGCAGGTCCTTGGGGCTCACTGCTTCATGATCCCAAACTCAGAGGCCGGTTCTTTGCCTTGTGTTCCAAGGATATTGCCTTAACCATCCTCAGCATGCACAGCTGCAGCGACAGTCACGTCCTGTGGATCTTGAACTTGCCCTGAGATGCTGTGGGGTTTTCTGGTGGCAAAGGATTGGCTTGGCGCAAGTTATACAGGGGAGGCCTGTGCTTGCACAGCCCTCTCAGTGGAACAGGACCAAACAGGAGCCCAGCTGTGCAGGATATGAATGAGTGGGGAACAGTGCTCAGCAGTGCCAGGCATTGATGTTGTTTCTTTAGCAGGTCTGAAATGTTTCTGCTGTGTGCTTGTTTCTGTGCATGGGAAGTGGATTGTTTTAACAGGTCAGCTTCCCATCATATTCTATATTTTTCTGCTTGCAAATTCAGAATTAAAAGGACAAGCAAAATATCTCTCATACAGCTTTATTTTGTTCTTCCTGGACAATATGTCAGGTAAGGAAAGGCTTATGGAGGTATCTGATTTCAAACTGGAATTGTCCACAGATCTGGTGAAATCACAGAATTCCCCTTCCACTGTGCACACAACCAACCTTCATAAAATAGTGAGAAACTAACTGATTAGCCTTAGTTTATTAAGGTCTAACATGTAACGTCTTGGCAGTCTGCTGGGTATTATATTAGGTGAAAAGGTGTGCACACACACACAGATTAGTTAAAACAGAGCAATGGGTGCAAATGCAGCCACTCTCCACATGTGCAGGGTTATGAAATATTCCTGTTTAGGTAAAGGCTCTCTAATCATAGAAAATGAATGGACAGGGATTTCTGTGGTGGCTAGAAACTGCCAGTCTCTGAGCAGCAGTTTCTTTTATTGAGAACAGTCCTGCCCCATCTCAGCAGACTGGGCATATTCTCACAACCTACTTGAATGCAAATGAATTAGGGAGCCCACACGCCTAATGCATCACTGTTTCTTGTTCTAATGAGGATGAGGTTCTAATGATGACACTGTGCTTTTTCATCCAAAGAACTCAAAGAGCTTTACAAAGGTAGGTAAGTAGCCAGTGGGTGAGTGGTGCTATTTCAATTTGGTATTACCAAGTGGGTAAGTATTATTGTCACAATGGAGTATTAAAAATGACATGCACAGAAAGATGCTTGCCCTTTACCGGTCTGGTCTACACACAAAGTCGTATCACGTTAACTCAAGTTCATTTTTTAATCAGTTTAGTTAAACCAGTGTACAACCCTGAGTTGGCACTCTCAGGTTATGTCATCACTGCCGAAAAAGGTGTGCTCTTACAGCAAGAGAGCTCTGGTGTGTTACCTCTCCCACTGTGGAAACAAGGCACTGTAGCTGAGCAAGGTCTAGGGTGACCAGACAGCAAGTGTGAAAAATCGGGACGGGGGTGGGGAGTAATAGGAGCCTGTATAAGAAAAAGACCCAAAAATCAGGACAGTCCCTATAAAATCAGGACATCTGGAAACCCTAGCAAGGTCACACCCTCCCCTCCCCCCCGGGAGTGAAACATAGTGTTGAGGTTGCCTAGTTACATCACAGTAAATTCTATCTGAGTCTTGTCTCCACTAGGACCATACAGTGGGATTGCTAATGCACATTAGTTATATTGCTTTAAAGAACCACCTTTTGGGGCAGTGAAGCCTCAGTTTTATACTGATTTAACCCCGGCATATATCAGTTTAGCTTGTGTGGTAAACTTTAATACGCTACTAAACCTCTATACGTGTAGTGTGAAGAGATAAAAACAAAGAGCCATGCTTTAAACAGCAACTAGAGAACTCCTTAACCAGAAAGTTCCTACATTTATTAAGCTCCCCTCCACAACACATCCTGTGCTCTTTGGTACCTATGGAGGACCAGGAACTCAATAACCATTCCACATCTCCCTTTCTTTATAATAAAAGATTAAATCTTAAAATATAAACCGATATATATACAAACAATTCAAAATAAACTCCAGATTCCTTAAAACTATTTACACTACTCTGTTCCTTGATCAGTTGCCTTTAAACAGTCCTGAGCAGTATTCTAAAGATTGAGTCTTTGGAATGGAGGGAAGGGGGTCTGAGCAGTTCTCCAGAGCGTGTTCTCACTTCTGTTAAGTTTGCACGTGAAGTTCCCTGTGGAACTTCCTGACAGAGGACCTGCAGGTCCCAGATCGTCTCTTCATCGTGTTGAGAAATATTGAAGATGAACCCAATTCCCCTGAAGAAGTCCTTTTGGAGTCTCCGCTGGGTAGGACCTGGGAGTTTCTTCCTGGTTCTGAACAGCTTCCAATGTCTGGGAGCTTTAGAGCCAAACTTTGTGCCCTGGTCTCAGGTCACATAATGCTTTTGTTTTGGGCCAAACATTGAAATTTTGTTGCTGCCAAATTTTTATTTCAGCCTCCCATTTTCGAAATTCCTACAGGCCAGGCCACTTCGGGTTAAGCTGTATTGGTGCCACAGGTAAAGGTGCCCTTAGTCTGCTGGCGATAGTCCCGACTCAAACAGTGTTGACTGATACGCCAGGAGTGCTTTATATGGGTCCACTGATTTTGTTAGACGTCTTTCTAAAGCCTGTACTGCTCTCTCCACCTCCCGGTTGCTGGGGCGGGGGAAATGTGGACTACCAGTACAATGTTCACAGTCAAAGCCCTGAGCAAATGCTAGGAATATTTCAGCAGTAAATTGAGTCCCGTTATCTGCTATTAGGATTTCAGGACTGTAGGTCTTGCAAAGATTGACGTTTGGTTCTGGATGACCTGTGCCGATGATGTCTGTGTATAGCCAAGTCAGTGTATCTGGAGAAGCAGTCGATGACAGAAGTGTATGTGTGTCTTTTCCAGAAAAACAAATCTGTGGCTACCCCCTGCCAAGGTCTGCCAGGTAGCTCTGTAGAAAGTAATGGTTCTGGTGATTAGTTTTTTCCCCCTTGTTACATAACTTGCAGCCCTCTGCTAACATCTAAATTTGCCTACTCAGACAGGGCCACCATATGGATTTTTGTGCGTGTGCACTGCACTTGTTCATACCTTGGTGTCCCTCGTGGATTTTGGAGAGCATCACTTTCGGAACTACCGCAGGGATCAGAATGTGCCATCCTTTCAGAAGTAAGCCATTGGCCATGAGAAGGTCATTTTGTTCCTGCCAATATGGTAGTAGTTCTGTTGGAAGTTGACTCCCAGCCGAATTCTTTGGCAGAGTTTAGTCTGTTTCTGGCAAGTCTCATCCTTGTTCATCTCTAATTTGCTGAAGTCAGCTGGCAGATGCTGGAATTTCTGGCAGAACAAGGTAGATTTTGACATCTTTCTCTAAAGCTTTTCCTCCTTCCATCGATGGATGCTCAACTGGGGCTCTAGATAGAGAGTTTGCTTCTGTGAGTGCCTTCCCTGGTATGCGCTCGGTGTTGAAAGAAAGTCACATCATCAGCCATAGTCAAAATCTTTGAATCCTAGGGGAAAGGTCAGCCAGTCGTTTTTAACCCAATAATGCCACTAAGGGCCTGTGGTCTGTTTCTATGTTAAAATTCAAGCCAAACAGCTATGAATTGAGCCATTCACAGGTTCAAGTGACTGCTAGAGCTTCCTTTTCCAGTTGAGCAAACCACTGCTCAGTTTCTGTGAGGCTTCTTATTGTGAATGAAACAGGTCTCTGGTCTCCTTCTGGCTGCTTCCGTGTGAGCTCTCAAATCATATGAAGATGTGTCCACTGCTACCATTGCTGGATAATTTACCGAATATTGTGCCAAAACAGGTGGAGATGTTAGTAGTTCTTTTATTTTATTAAATGCATTTAGGTGTTGGCTACCCTAAATAGACATATCATGACCATTAAGGACATCGATTATGGGTTTTGTTAGATGAGCTACATTTGGTAAGGTTTTCCCAAAATCAATTGGCATGCCCAGGAATCTTCTTACAGCAGAAATATCTTTGGGTTTGGATAAGGTGACTAATGCCTTTAGCTTGTCTGAATTCTAGTTTGCTAATTATGTGTCATACAAATTTTATCTGCTGCTTTCCAAATTCACATTTCTCATTCAGAATGAGGCCAGCTTGTTGGAAGCATCTCAAAACTGTACATAGTCGTTGATCATGTTCATATTTCTCTCTGTCATATACCAGATAGGTGCTGAAGCACCCATGAAAAAAATTAGCACATGCTTAGCACCCACTGGAAGCCAGCTCCCTTTCTCCCTCCCTCCAGCACCTCCCACCTGTTGGTGGCCCTGCCAATCAACTTCTCCCCCTCCCACCCGGCACCTCCCAACTGCTGCGGTCAGCTGTTTTGCGGCATGTAGGAGGTGCTGGGGGGAGGGGGAGGAGTGTGGAGGGGGCATGCTCTGGGGAGGGGGTGAACTTGGTGGGAAGAGGTGGGGTGGGGATGAGAAGAGGTGGGGTGGAGGTGGGGACTTGGGGAAAAGGGGTTGGAGGGATGGGGCTTGGGGTGGAGTTGGGGGGTTGAGCACCCCCTGGGCCCGGAGGAAGCTGACTATGATAGCCATGATATACCAATACTAACACATCATCTGCCTAGCAAAGGTTGCCAGGCAAACCTGACACAATCTGAGAGATTCTCTTTTGGAGATGTTCTAGTGCTGAAGATATTCCAAATGGAAGACAAGTGAAACAGTACCTTCCAAACAGGGTGATGAATGTAGTTAATGGTATAGATTCTTTAGCAAGTGGAATTTGCCAGAAGTCTGCTGTAGCAGCTAACTTTGAGAAGACTTTGGCTTCTGGTAACTGACCTATCATCTGGTCCACTGGGCTAGGGAAGCTATCAGGGCAGTACAAAATATGCACATGTCTTTCTCTGCACACACTTACCTTAAGTTGGGTCAGGTTGAGACAAATTCAGATTTTGCCTTTGAGCTTTGGTACTACTACAGTCCCCACACACCAGTGAGTGGGTTCTTCTGTCTGGGAAATAACTCCCATATCTTCCATTCCCTTTCACTCTCCTTTGACTTTCCCTAGCAAGCAGGGCCGGCTTTAGGAAGTGCGGGGCCCAATTTGAACATTTTTGGCGGGGCCCCGGCAGGGATGATGACTAAAAAAAAAAACCATGTAAAAAAAAGCCTTTCATTTCTTAGCAACCGGTTCCCTGTAAAAAGTTCTGATTTAAGGGATGTGCCACAGTATGGATTTTTTGTACCAATAGGGTTACCATATGTCCGTATTTTTAAAAATTCCTCCCGGATGGCGATTTAAGAACCAAAAAGCTGGACATGTCTGGGAAAATACGGATGTACGTTAACCCCACCTAAAGTTCTTTTTTAAAAAGATGGGCCTGAACGAGAAATGAGCTCCGTTTCACATGTGTGGGTCCCCGCCACGCCCTGGGGGTGTGCTAGGGTGACCAGATGTCCAGATTTTATAGGGACAGTCCCGATTTGGGGGTCTTTTTCTTATATAGGATCCTACTACCCCCCACCCCTGTTCCAATTTTTCACACTTGCTGTCTGGTCACCCTAGCGTGTGCACATGTGTGGGTCCTAGCTGTTCCCTGCCCCTCTCATTGAAGCAGGTGTGCAGGGTTACTGCCCTGGGAACTGCAGGGCTCCAGTGGACATTGGGCTGGCTGGAGGCAAGGCAGGGGCTGACTGGAGGTAGGGTCTGGCTGCAAGCAGGGCAAGGGGTGTGGGGCTGGCTGGAGACAGGGGGATGTGGGGTGGGCTGGCTGGCTGCAGGCAGGGCCGCAGGGGGGTGCGGCAAGGGTTGGCTGGGCTGGAGACAGAGGAGTGCGGGGCTGGCTGGCTTCAGGCAGGGCTGTGCGGCAGGGGTTGTCTGGAGACAGGGCAGGGGGTGCGGGGCTGGTGCGGGCAGGGGGTGTGGGTACAGGGGGTACAGCCCACCCTGTACGGTAAGTGCCTCCTCCTCCTCCCTCCCCCACCAGGGTAGCAGCAGCAGCAGCCCGGGGCTCTGGGGGCTATTTAAAGGACCGGGGCAGCAGAGACAACTGGAGCCCCCCGCTGCCCCAGGACTCTGGGGGTTATTTAAAGGGCCTGGGGCTCCCCTGCTTCTACCACCCCGGCCCTTTAAATAGCCGCGGGAGCCCTGGGGAAGCGATGGGGTTCTGGGGGCTATTTAAAGGGCTGGGGCAGTAGAAGCAAGGGGAGCCCCAGACTTTTTAAATAGCCCCCAGGGCTCCAGCAGTGGGGCTCTGGTGGCAATTTAAAGGGCCTGAGGCTCCAGTCCCTGCTGGGAGCCCCAGGCCCTTTAAATTGCCCCCTGGGGAAGCTGGGCCACCCTGGTACAGCGCACTGGCAGGGCTTGGGTGCGGGGCCCTCTTAGGCGCGGGGCCCGATTCGGGGGAATTGGTTGAATTGGCCTAAAGCCGGCCCTGCTAGCAAGAGTATAGGAACGCAGTGTGGGACTGTGGACCAAATGTATTTTGTACTGCCCTGACAGCTTTCCTAGCCCCGTGAAGACATGTGGTTACATCTCCTGTTTAGTTTGCTTTTTGCCATTAATGCACTGCAGTTTCTCTATGACATGTAGTCTTGTATTGCTGGCAACTCTAGTAGGGGAGTTGTCAGTTCTTGTATTACATTTATTATTTGATGAAGAATTTTCCATCATTTCTCTAGTTTCCCAAGGAACTGGCCACAAACATCCAATGTATTGTTACTAGTCCCACATAACATTTTATTTGGTTTTTGCAGATATCCATCCTGGCATCAGTTATAATCTTTTTTTAGAATTGCAGTGATGGCTGCCCCAGGATCAATTTTAAATTTAAGGTTTTCACTGTTTAGATTAATGGTTGTGTACCAAGGTGTTGTCTGTTCTATTGAGAAGTATGGACTCATTGTCATCTGATGATAACACTCCTGGGATTGTTTCCACTACTCTTGGTGACGTGCATGCTATTGCAAAATGTCCCATTTTATAACATCTACTACATTCTGTCTCTTTTGCTGGATATTTTTGCCATCTGTGGCTTGGTGTCTTGCCACATCTTCCAGAGCTTTCCCAAGCTTTCCTCTTATTAAGGTTCTTTGGTCTCAGACTCTCTAGATCTGTACTTTACGTATGTTATAAATTTGGTCTCATTGCTCCTTTCACATTTGTCTTTTCTCTTTACTGTATCAGTATTGTCCCCTCTGCTGCTAACATGTAAGTCACGTTGCTGTTCTTTATAGTTCCTTGCATTCTGACTTTTGCTAGTGTGAGATCTGGGTCTAACTGATAGTTATTGGTGTAAGAAACTCCAGTTTATCTACACAGCTTCAGTTAATCCCAGATGTATATTGGCTTATAGCCAGTCCTATAATAAACTATATAAAGATGTATTAAATAGGAAGAGGAAATTAGAGAGTTATTTAAAAGGTTAAAACAAACAAACATATACACACAAATTAGTTACTGCCTTAGGTGTCAAAAGATAATATCGACTTCTATCATCAGCAAGCTTTATTTGATCTTTAGGGCTAACTCAGGCTAAAAAGCTGGGGATCTCTTGCTTAAGCCTAGAAACATTTTGCCCCCCAGAGTCAAAGCAGCATAGATATCCTGAGTTCCTTTGATTTGGGGTTTTTATCCTTGTCCTGCCATGTGCTCTGGCCCGCAAAATCAGCTGATGGAAGGAGTCCACTTGCATGACTCATCTTCTCAGGGAGGAGAGCAATACAACAATAGGAGTTGTTAGTCCTTTTGTTGACGATTCCTCAATCCAGATGTGGGGCATTTCCAGATGTAAGATCCACCCATAGACTGTCTGGTATTGATGCGTCTCCTCTTTTGGGAGGGGCATAACAATTTCTGTAGAAGAGCAAATCTTCACACAAATTAATGTCCCTCCCCTGTATGGCGATTCACACAGTCACAGAGGCTCACAAGACAACTGCTCAAATGTTACATTACAATATGGAGCACAGATATTACAAGTAAGATTAATACAGGCAGCAACTCAAAGGCATTCAATAAGAGTCCAGACATTACACACTTGCTTATAATTCTAATACCTATTTTATCAATATTAACCCCCAAGTGAGCCAGACAGATTCCAGCTGTGTATCTGTTAGTGTCCAGCTGAGACATGGGGACTTTGGCACAAGCTGGCACCTGGCCTGCCAGCGTCACAACTCCTTCTTTGGAGACAGGGATTCACTCCTGACACCATGTAGACACACATATCAAGAGCCATGTTTTAAACAGCAACTGGAGACCTCCCAAACCAGGAAGTTCCGACATTTTTAGGCTCCCTGCTGCAACACATGCTGGTCCTCTCTGGTAATTGTGGAGGGCAAGGAATTCTATAACCATTCCACAATAACTAGTTTTAAACCATCATATGTGTGTCCACACTAGGATTTGCTAAATGGGATTAGCTAAACCGTTTTTTAAACCAGTAAACCAGTGCAATTTCCATGCACAGACAAGATCTCGGTTTAGGGGAATGAAAGGGGACTGAGTATAAATGTTTTAAAACAATTTTTATGTTAAAAGCTATGGTCTAAATTCTATTTTAAGGTTCTCTGATATAAATCTGAGTCACTCTGTTGATGTCAGCAGAGTGACTCTGGATTTACACTGGTGTCTCTGCGTAACTAATTCTGCCCAATGTGTGTATGCTGCTAATGATCCTGGATTGTAAGTATGTCAACTGATGGATTAAAATGTTCAGTTCCCCTCTGAAGAGAAACTTTCACTGTATTCCAATGAGCAACAGACTCCACCTCTGGGTTACAGCCTTTCCATCTGTACATGCTCCGTGCCTCACAGCACTGGCACGGTGCATGGGTCGTTCTGACAGGGAGCTGCTGGCTGGCTGGTAATTTATAGAGTGGCCAATGCTACTGAAGACAGATGGTTTCCTATTAATGTATTTAATCACGCAGACTAGAGCTTTCTGCGAGTTGGTATCCTGGAGGGCAGCTGTAATAGGGAATTCTGAAGTATGTCAGCAGTTGGGGCACAAACTCGGGGACTATTGCTCTTCAAGCAGGGAATAGGAATAAAGACTTTTGGCTTGTGGATGGCTCTCCAGAGGAAAAGCTCCCAGCCAGGGCGGCTGAGAGTGGGTTCGGGCCCTGGTGAAAAAAATTTTGGGGCCCCCCAGCAAGAGCAGACTGGTTAAACAGGGCTGATGAAGTTGGGGAAGCTGGGCCCTGGGCCCCCTTCTGGACCGCCGGGCCCCGGTAATTTGTACCAGCTTCCCCCCCACCTCGTCGGCCCTGCTCCCGGCTGTGTTACCTTGGTGACAAAATACGGTTTGGGCTGGAGTGAAGTGTTTTGTAAATTTCATAGGATTAAACCATGGCATGAAGCCTCACTCTGTGTATGTGTGTGTGTGTGCACACGCATGTCTCCATATGTGTGTGTGTGTGTATGCATGTCTCTGCGTGTGTGCATGCATATCTGTGTGTGTGTGCACATGCATATCTCTGTATTTTTATGTGTGTGTGTCTACATGCATGTCTGTGCTTGTGTATCTGCATGCATGTCTGTGTGCATGTGTGTTCACATGTGTGCATATCTGTGCATGTGCATGAGTGTGTTTGTGTGTGTATATGTGTGTGCACTCGTGTGTGTTTGTGTCTCTTTGTGTGCCTGTGTGCGTGCATTTGTGCATGCATGCATATGAGTGTGCCTATGAGGCCTTGTCTACACACAAAATTGCATCGGTTCAGTTAAACTGGTTTTGTTAAACCGGTTTACTTAAACTAGTGCAAACCCTTGGTTGGATACTTTTTTGGTTAAAGAGCGGCTTATTTTGGTTTAATGTAAACCTGTTCTTTAAAATAAATCAAAATAAACCTGGATTAAAGTAAAATAAGCGTTGCCCCTCAGTCTTGTCCAGTGGTTCTAAATTGTTGAAAATCACACCTTAAGTTAAACCAGTCCAACTCAGCTCTCAGGCTCACCTCTGCAGTACGAGCTCCAAGAGGCATGGCTCCTGAGGGCATGTCTACACTGCAGCTGCAACTCAGGTAGATATACATACATTAGCTTTGATAGAGCTAGTGCACTAAAAATTACAGTGTAGCCATGGTGGCACTGGCTAGCCACTTGAGTATGTACCTAGGCTCTCTGGAGGGGTTCTACTTGGGTGTCTTGACTGTGCTGCTGCAGCTACATTGCTATTTTTAGCATGCTAGTTCAACCAAGCTGGTATGTGTCCAGCCACCTGAGTTGGAAATTACACCAGCAGCTGCAGTGTAGATGTACTCTCAGGAGCACTGGCCTGAATCCTGCATGGTGACATGAAAGTGCAGGGTGAAACACTGCCACTACCGCTCCATTTTATAGGATGCAGTATGCATTCTATCCTGCACCAGGTGAGCTCTGCTGGATGGAGTGAAGGGTGGGCTCACACCTGGTCACTCCTTGCCCCCATGAGATTTCCAACTCACCCAGCAGAGAGACTTGCATTCATTTGCTTTGTATCTTTCAGCGGACCTATGGGGCATTTTCCAGGCACTTGCTGCAGGCTGATCTATTTCCCCCCACTTCAGACAATATAATATTTTTGACCATTCGGATTTGATCCTTTTCTCCTGTGAGGATGCAGGAGGCTGGGCACTTGCAGTTTGACACAGAGATCTTAGTAAACAAGCCAAAAGCTTCAGGGCTTTAATTCACTCCAGAGAGAAGTTGCCAATGTCAACTGTACCTTGGGGCCTGGCTGGCTGGGATGTAACTGATCTGGTTAATGGTGGGACAGTGCGTACAAAGAAATATTGGGGAGCAGGGCAGAGGTATCTGTGTGGTTTGGATCTGCAGATAGGGACTGTGGCTGTTTCAAATTTAGAAGGAAGCAAGTGAGTAAAGACTTTGGTGGAGTGTAACAGGGTGGCTTGCCCATAAGGGCTAGAGGCTTGGGACAAGCCAATTGTGTAGCTAAGGAGCAGGAATCAGCTGATTCCCCTATAAAGAGCAGCAGGAAGCTGCAGAGGGGGGAGTTCAGGGAGATTAGGGTGGATTACAGAGGCTGCTGAAACTTGCTTGGGAGTGAGACTCCAGGCAGGAAAGGCTTGAGAGTGATGGGTAAATGCATGGTGTTGAGCAGGGATTTGAGAATTTTATTTTGAACTGTTTTGTTAATAAAACCTCAGGCCCCAAGGAACAAGTGGTACTGGATGGAAAGCTTGTGTGTGGCGTTTGTTTAAGAAGCTCCTTGATACGGGAAACCAAGGCAGGCTGCCTGCAGAGTGACCTGAGGCTACGAGGGGTGTGTGACAGGTGGCCACCCATTGACATGGAGGCACAAAGACTGCAAAACCTAGTTGCTCATATGGCGGCTTGTTTTCTAGTGTCCTGGTGTGCTCAGACTTTCCCTTTAGCTGCTTGACTGTAGCTTGAGCCCCCCAGGCATGCCAGGGCAGATTGTGCCTGCCGGGCAGCTGAGTGTCCCAGGAACCTAGCCCATCATTCTCCGCAGGGGGCACCTTGGCTTTCTCAGCTGTGGAATCTGGAGGGTGCAAAGAGGCGCCCATGGGAGCATCCGGTGTGGGGGATTCCGATGTAGCGTGAGCTGCTATGTGCAAGTGTGTGTGGGGGGGGGTAGAGGTGCAATTCATTCAGGATCACTCCCTGTTGTTCCGCTTTGGAAGTTTACAATATGTGTCTCAGGGTCCCTCTCAACACCATCCATTTACCCGTCACTCTCAGGCCTTTCCTGCCTGTAGTCTCACGCCCAAGCAAGTTTCAGCAGCCTCTGTAATCTGCCTGCCTGCATCTGGAACAATAACAATAGACTGGGGCAAACCTCAGCTCCTGACACCAGTGAACCCGGAATGTTGCAGGAAGGGAGCCTCGTTCTCCAGGCCCAGCTCTGGATCTGCTGCCTCTGAACCAGACAGCTGTGAATTCGGGGGAAGTGCAGCTCCAGACGGGGACGGGGCAGCTCAACCTCTCCTAAGCTCTCTTGTGGGCTGTTTGGGCATCCCCAAGAACTGCCAAGCTTGCAGCCAAAGCAGCTCACTCAAGAGTTCCATGCAGAGAGCGAGGAAGGGGACCATCGCTGGTGAAGGTTTAACAGCCCTTTGTTTTCCCAGGGAATATCGATGGATGACAGCAGCACAGGCAGGGGCAATGGGGAACCAGCAATGAAAGAGTTAATGGCCATTAATATGTATTACAGTAAGGGCTGGGTGGTGGAGCTCGCCCATGCTGGGGATGCTGCATGGCCATCCCTCCCCAGGTGTGAGACACGATCCCTTCCCCGGTGCTTAGAGGGGAGAGTGCACACTGCAAATCTGCTCTCCCTGTGCGCAGTCTGGCCAGCGCTGCACAGTGAGACGGAGCCAGGGGCCCTTGCTTCTCCCCCACCCCTTTGGGACTGGCACTCCTGCAGGCTCTAAGAGGGGGCAATCCCATTACTCCCCCAAGCCCAGGGACTGCTGGTCTGTCTGGGTGGGGTGGGGGAGTTCCATGCATCACTCCCCTGAGATAGACACAGATTAGCCCTAGACTGAAAGAGACGCACAGTCAGGCAGATGCTCCATCGAAACGTTTGCTCTAAACCTTGGCTTGGCACCTTGGCTTCTGCTAGTGGTGTTGGAGCCGTCAGGCCTTCCTCTTGCCCAGAGGAAGCTCCAGCTGCAATTGTTTCCCCATCAAAGAGTGGGAGAGCAGTGGAGGGGAGGGGAGAGAGGTTCTGGGCGGGGACTTTCGGTTATGACTCCAATAAGCATCCTTCAGTGGGGGGGCAAAAGGATCCTGCTTGCTGGGTTATAACGACATGGTGGCAAACAGAACTTCTGGACGTGGCATTCTCGCCGGGCTGCAGGGGATGAAAGGGGCAGAGATGGGAATACTAATGGGGCCTTGGCTCCTGCAAAAAGCCTGGGCTTTGGTTTCCAACCCGGCAGCTCCGGGCAAGAGGCTTTAATCTAATTACATGCTTTATTTGCGCCAATTTGTTTTTCAATCAATCTTGTTCAGCCAGAAGAAAGGACATTGCTGTGGGCTTATCTGCACCTTCTTGTTCCAAGAGTGAGGTTAATGGCAGTTATCCTTGCTGGAATTGCCTGTGGGGCTGCAGCCCTCACTCAGTTTGGCTTCCTGTTTGCATATGACACAGCCTGCCCTGAGTGAGTGTCATTTTGAACCTTATCTTCCTACAGCACTCATCAGTGCAAAGTTGTTCGGCTACAGAACAGCCCAGCTGTAACATAAGTGTCTCTTTGCACCAGGCCTTATGTATGTAGTCAAGCGTATTGGTTTAACTAGATCCATTTCAAAGTTAACGTAGTTAAACTGGTGCAAACCCCTGCTGCAGACATAGCTAAACCGGGTTAAGCTTCATCCAGATCAGGTTAGACTGGGTCAGTAAATCCAGTTGATTTATTAAATCAGTACTCTTTTCCTGCATAGACAAGATCTTAGGTTTGGTCTGCACTTCTAAAAGTTTCCAGCATAACTATGTCAGTGAGGGCTGTGGCTTTTTGTCTTTTTCTTTTTTTAATTGAAAGCACTAAAGCAGACGCAGTTATACTGATATAAAGCACTGGTATAGCTTATTTTGCTTTGCCAACCCTGAAGAAACTACACTGCTATGAGCACTTTTATACCAGTATAGCTGGATCTACACTAGGGGGGTCCACTTTAAGCATACAAACATAGTTCCTGTGGCATAACTTGAAAGTGTAGACCTGGTCTTTGGCCTGTAGCCTTAGGCCTGGTCTACACTTCAAAGTTTTGCTGGCGTAGCTATGTCAGGAGTATGAAAAAATCACCCTCTTAACAGGGCTGGATTAAGGTTATGAGGGGCCAAAGGTGAATGGGAAGGAGAGGCCTAAGTATGAATTACATATTGCAAAAAAATTACAACCACCATAAATTGAATTCGCAATCTTGATGGATTAATTTGTACACAGCAATATCTAATGAGGAAAGATTTCCGATGGCCCCACTACCGTCACTCAGCTGTTACTTCAGTATAGACTGGAGGGCCTACAGTAGGGCCTAAAAATAGGAGGGCCTAAGCAGGGGCGGCTCCATGTTTTTTGCCGCCCCAAGCACGGCAGTCAGGGAGCCTTCGGCGGCGTTTCTGCGGGAGGTCCGCCGGTCATGATCTGTGGCAGCTCTGCGGGTGCTCTGCCAGTCCTGCACCTTCAGCCAGGGGCGGCTCTATGTTTTTGGCCGCCCCAAGCAGTCATGCCCGGGAGGTGCCCTGGAGCCGTGGGAGCAGCGGACCTCCCGCGGGCATGACTGCGGAGGGGGCGCTCGTCCCGCGACTCGGCTGGACCTCCCGCAGCTGCGGACGGTTCGCAGGTCCGGCGGCTCCGCTGGAGCTGCCGCAGTCATGCCTGCGGGAGGTCCACTGGAGCCGCGGGACGAACGCCCCCTCCGCAGTCATGCCTGCGGCAGGTCCGGTCGTTCCGGGGCTCCGGTGGACCTCCCGCAGGCATGACTGCGGCAGGTCCGCCGGCCCAGCCTGCCGCGCCCCCAGGAAAGGGCCGCCCCACGCGCGTGCTTGCCGCGCTGGGGTCTAGAGCCAGCCCTGCCTTCAGCGTACCCGCCACCGAATTGCCGCCAAAGCTGTGGGACCGGTGGACCTCCTGCAGAAACGCCGCCGAAGGCTGTCTGACTGCCGCCCTCGCGGCGACTGGCACGCCACCCCCCGTGGCTTGCCGCCCCAGGCACATGCTTGCTGCCCTGGTGCCTGGAGCTGCCCCTTATTAGCCTAGGGGTTAATCTGGCCCTGCCCCTTAACTGACACAGCTGTGCTGGCAAAAGCCCTGTAGATGCCGTTATGCAGGCAGAATAGTCCTTTTGCAGGTGTAGCTAATTTATCTCAAGGAAGTGGTGTCAGCTATACCTGCAAAATAAGTCTTAGGAGACTTTGCCGTTATAGCTCTACCGGACAACCCTTGCTAGTGTAGCCAAGGCTGGGTCTGAGGGAGCTGCATCTCAGAGGACAGTGAACGAATCCTGCTGTACCCTCGGGCTCGGCGTGGCTGGTTGGGTTAGGGGGTCTCAAACTTTTTTTGCTGGGCCCCTTTTTGAAAATAGCTCAGGCTGTGATGACCCTTCCCCCACTCCATACCACACCACCCTTGCTTCTGCGCTGCCACTGGCAGTGACGCTGCCTTCAGAGCTGGGCAGCCTGCCAGCAGCTGCCACTCTCCGGCCGCCCAGCTCTGACGGTAGCGCAGAAGTCAGCGTGGCAATACTGTGACCCCCCTACAATAAGCTTCGACACCTTTTGGGGTCAGGAACCCCAGTCTGAGAAACACTGGGCTAGTGACTCTGTATCAGTGCTACATTGTAACGTTTGAGTCAGTATGCATTGGTGCAATGACTTTACTCTTTCATGCCTGCGGCCCAGTGACAAAGTCAGGAGGTGGCAGATGTTAGGGAGCGTGTCCTGGAGGAATGAGACCAGTGCTGGGCCATGGAAAGTCCTGAGTTCTGAATCCTGGTTCTGTGTGGCTTTGTCTGCGCTGGAAAACTGTATCATATTAGAACACATGTAACTCACTTGATGTTACACATGGCTCAGCACTCATTATAGACCAGCACTGTCATGTCCTTGGGCGTGTGACGATCACCCCTTCTAAACACCATTATCCTGGCCTGTTCTAAGTGGTGTTAAAAAGTATTTTAGCTGATACATTTGCTAAACACTTCCTTTTCCTAGTCTGAGCAGAGCCTGAGTGTTTAATATCATGCTAGGGTGCTTTGTTCTAACTGTAATTGCCCAGTGTAGACCGAAGTATCGGGTGGCCTTGGGTAAGTCATTTCACCTTTCTGTCTCAGTTTCCCCATCTGTAAAATAGGGTTAATAATATTTACCCACTTCCTTTAACCCACCTTCATGCATATCTGTGCATCATTTTGCACATAGAAAGTCCTATAAAATACTAAATATTATTATATTATTATGGCACCTTAATCCCAGGCTCAGCCCAATACCTGAGCTTGCAAATGTTGAGATGCAGTTGGGGTTCATATCAGTGGGATGCAATCCCACACAGACCGAGTATGCTCAGTCTCATGCAATCATCATAATAATTACGAATTCTAATTTGCAGTTACATAGAACTTTATATTTTCAAAGCACGTTACACATATTAACTACTGTAATTCATCACAGCTACAGGGGTCCACCCTAATTTAAACTGACTCTGCAAATAACCATATTTTATGGTAATGCTCAGCATTTCCCTGTCAATGATATTATAAAGTGTGTGGGGTGATGAAGAAGAAATTAACAGTGTGGAAACCATGGCTCTTAAAGTGACTACAGTAAGGAATTCTCTGCCACTAGGTTTCTTTTATGTTAAAGAAAGAAGGACACTCCGAAATGTAATAATCTGATCCGTTCCAAGCCAAAATAAATAATCAGAATAATACATATTCTGGTGTATCTGGGGCAAAATTCATCTCTGACTGTCTACTGAAATCAAAAGAATTAGAGCAGTGAGGAATTTGGCCCTGAACTTTTGGACACTTCTTCAAGAAGACCATCCAAACTTTTCATGCTTTGCCCAGCACTAGACCCACCGCACGCTCCCATCCAAGGAGGACGGTTTTAATATTTCTGCAATTTTACCACAGCTGATGTTTCCGTAGCAACCATTAGATTAATTCTATAGAGTGCCTGTCGCGCTGCCCAAACATGCTCCCTCCAAACTAGCTGCTACTTTATGTCCTTTGCTGGCCTTACGTCCCGGGGAGGGGAGGGGATGCTGCAGGAATTGCCTTTTCATTTGCATACTTAGATATTGGACATGGATGGGGGGGTGTTAAAAATTTACTGTATATAAAGCACAAATGGCTGATTGCTCTGGCACTGCAGACAGGGGCGGCTCTATGTATTGTGACAGGGTCAGGCCAGATGGCTACAGGAGAGTGATAGAAGGCAGATATATTAGCCCCAGGTTAAGTAGGTCCCCTTTCCCTGGGTAAGGTAACAGGGAAGGTTCCAGAACAATCAGGAGCTTTCTGGAAACAATTAAGGCAGACGGGCTGATTAGAACACCTGCAGCCAATCAAGAAGCTGCTAGAATCAATGAAGGCCGGCAGATCAGGGCACCTGGGTTTAAAAGGGAGCTCACTTCAGTTTGTGGTGCGCATGTGAGGAGCTGGGAGCAAGAGGTGCAAGGAGCTGAGAGCGAGAGCTGCTGGAGGACTGAGGAGTACAAGCGTTATCAGACACCAGGAGGCAGGTCCTGTGGTGAGGATAAAGAAGGTGTTTGGAGGAGGCCACGGAGAAGTAGCCCAGGGAGTTGTAGCTGTCATGCAGCTGTTACAAGAGGCACTATAGACAGCTGCGATCCACAGGGCCCTGGGCTGGAACCTGGAGTAGAGGGCGGGCCTGGGTTCCCCCCAAACCTCCCAACTCCTGATCAGACACAGGAGGAGTTGACCCACACTGTGGGGAAGATCACTGAGGTGAGCAAATCCGCCAATAAGCGCAGGACCCACCAAGGTAGAGGAGGAACTTTGTCACAGTAATGTGCCGCCCCAAGCACGGCAGTCAGGCGGCTTTCGGCAGCATGCCTGCGGGAGGTCCGCCGGTCCCACGCCTTCGGTGTTCCCACTGCCGAATTGCTGCCGAAGTTGCGAGATTGGCGGAGCTCCCGCAGAAACGCCGCCAAAGGCAGCCTGACTGCCACCCTCACGGCGACCGGCAGGCCGCCCCTTGCAGCTTGCCGCCCTGGGCACGCGCTTGGTGCGCTGGTGCCCGGAGCCGCCCCTGACTGCTGAGTAATTCAATACAAAGCCTGGGTGGGTTTATTGGAGGGTGAACAACTTGCTGATTACAATGTGAGGCATGGCCATACAGGGGACATCATCTCTTGGGATTCAGACAGAATTGTGGAGACGCAGAAAGGAATGGGATATTCTTCACCTTCCATCCTGTTGTTAAATAGTTGCATCACAGAGATGGCTGCATTACAGTGCTGTGCTGTTTGATTCCTGTTCTATAGCTGGTACAATGCTTTGGGATGCTTCAGCATGGCTTACGTCAATGTCATTTTCATGTTTGATCCACCCACCGACTCCAAATGTCACTTCTTTTTAGTTCACGCTTTGGGCAAAGATTCACGTCAGGTCATCGTTCTGTGTTGCTCCTCCATCTCTGTGTAATACACATGTGCCTCAGCTTCCATGAGCAGCCATGGAGAGGGGTCCACTCGCTTACTTGGTTCCAATCCTGCAAACACCACCTTCCCACCCCAGGTTCTTTCCTTTGCATCCTTGACCATATGCTGAAGATGTTCACTGTGACAGGCCTTTGGTTTGACAGCTCTCCTTATAAAGGGGATTGGAGACTTGATTTGCAGCCTGAGCATGAGTCAAATAAAGTGCCCAGCCCTGCAAAGACAGGAATTAATTCAGGCTGAAACATTCTGCTGATCCATTGTGGTGCTGGCCAATGCTTTTCCCATGTGCAAAACACGGAGAGTGCTGGCTTACCTACCAAACAATCCATCCGCAGAATGTGTTGCATTCGTTTAATGGAATGCACTCACATGCACACAGCCTGCACTGCTATGGTCACCATATTATTTTCTGGCCCTGCTGAGAAATCCCCATTGCAATCCAGTTCCCCGGACTGATTGGCTTTACAGGCAGGGTACAATGTAATCTAGGATCAATTCCTAGGCCATTGGCAGGGGACTACATGGCACATGAGTAGCTTGTATGAAGGCAGCATGTAGATTAGATATCTTAGTTATTATGGGAGGTGGGCTCAAGCCACCAAGTTTGGATCCAGATGCAGATAGGTTCAGATCCAAGGTTTGGTTCAGCCCATTATAGACACAGAGGCAGGCTGCAAAGCCAGGATATGGAGCCAGAGCTAGATCTGAGATTTCCTCCAATTTAAGACTGGGATGGAACGTTTGTTCAGGTTTATCTCTAGTTTTAGCATCCTAAACTTAACTGTGCAAAACATTGTAGTTTTGGCTCACAGAGGAATAAAGTAAACTGTTTCCCTGTTTCCAGATGTGGAGTTTACACCTGGATTTTGTAGTTTCCACACAAAACAATAAAATACTAGGGAGAATCTCAGCTCATATTTATCTGAAAGTCCTTGTGAAATGGGGTGAATTTTTCAGTAAATGCTGCATTTGTAATGAAACCTGAAAGCAGGTGAGTTTCATGGAACCAAGAACTGTGTGATGTGCCTGAGAATCAAAAAGGAAACGGGAAAGGATCTGAAAAGGGGTGGCAAAGAGAGGTCTTTTGGCAGACTTAGTGGTTCAGGGCACAGGCACTGGGATACAGCGACTTTCACCTTGACGTCCGTGGCTCAAACAAAGCTGACGTTACTAGTGACTTAAAGTCAATGTCATCTGATGACTCTTTGGTGGTCTATGCAAACTGAGTTGGTGAATCTCAGTCCAGTTCCAGTGAGCTGCATGTGTCCATGTCACTAGAAAGGCCTCTTTGTTGGTAGTCTCACAAGAGAGGCCAAGGATTAAGGTGAAATTCACCGCTGCACAGAGGGACAGCATAAGGGTGCATAGACCCCACTCAAGTTTCATTTAAATGCCCCAAATAGTGCTTAAGTGGGACTTTTAGGGTGCATAGGCCCTCCTGCACAGCAGTGAATTTCACACCAAAAAAATCAAATACACCAGCCTTTCCCTTCTGCAGGCTTAGCTGGGAACCTTAGCAATCATACATAGCACTCACCTGGTACTTTAGCATTGCAGATAGGGTGACCAGGTGTCTGGTTTTCAACTGGAACACCTGGTCAAAAAGGGATCCTGGCGGCTCCGGTCAGCACCACTGACCGGGTCATTATCTGTCCAGTTGGTTCTGCGTGCTGCTCTGCCCAAAATGCCACCTCCATCGTTCCCATTGGCCAGGAACCGCGGCCAATGGGAGCTGTGGGGGCGGTGCCTGTGGAAGGGGCAGCATGCAGAGCCGCTTGGCTGTGTCGCCGCGTAGAAACAGCTGCTCAAGCCGTTGCTTCCGGGAGCTGCTTGAGGTAAGCGCCGCCTGGAGCCTGCACCCCCGACCCACTTCCAACCCCCAGCCCTGATCCCCCTCCCGCCCTCCGAACCCCTCGATCCCAGCCTCCTGCACCCCAAACCCTTCACCCCCAACCCAGAGTTTGCACCCCCAGCCAGAGCCCTCACACACACATCCGCACCCCAACCCCCTGCCTCAGCCCTGATCCCCCTCTCGCCCTCCGAACCTCTCGATCACAGCCCGGAGCACCCTCCTGCACTCCGAACCCCTCATCCGCATCCGCACCCCAGAGTCTGCACCCCCAGCCGGAGCCCGCACCCCCCTGCCGTGCTCCAAACCCCTACCCCAGCCCTGAACCCCCTCCCGCCCTCCGAACTCCTCGATCCCAGCCTCCTGCACCCCAAACCCTTCACCCCCAACCCAGAGTTTGCACCCCCAGCCAGAGCCCTCACACACACATCCGCACCCCAACCCCCTACCCCAGCCCTGAACCCCCTCCCGCACCCTGAAATCCTCATGTCTGGCCTCATCCCAGAACCCGCACCCCCAGCTGGAGCCCTCACCCCCTCCCATACCCCAGCCCCCTGAGCCAGCCCAGTGACTGAGGCGGGGGGAGAGTGAGCGACAGAGGAAGGGAGGAATGGAGTGAGCGGGGGCAGGGCCTCAGAGAAGGGGCAGGGCCTCAGAGGAGGGAGTGGGGCAGGGGCAGGGTTAGGGTGTTCGGTTTTGTGCGAGTAGAAAGTTGGCAACCCTAATTGCAGAGCACTTTATAAACCTCATTTAGCCTTTCTTTAAAACCTGCACAATAGAGGTGGGTTCTGAATCACCTAAATAAACAGGGTAGGAGCCATTCTGGTACATAACGAGTTGAAACGGGGCCTTTTACTTTCCATCAGCTGCCTCTTGATGCAGCCTTCCTCTCATTCATTCTTCTAGTCACATCTACAATACAGCAGCATTGGAGCATGCAGACTGCACATGGGGAGGTGGAGAGGAGGGGGAAGTGAAGCCCATTTTTTCCTACAGTCTTGTCTTTTTAACAGAGAGGCCCAAACCAACACCCCAGATCCAAAACCCTTCGGGAGTGTCTGAGATACAAAGCAGGACCCAGATCTGAATTTCTCAGGCCAACCCGGTCTTTGTAACGGGATGAAGGGCCAGAGTTGGGAGCGTTTGAAATCCAAACACTCTGTATCCCTGCTCTGCTCTGTGACAGCCTGCATTCATACCCTGCAAGGCGCAAAACAAGAAACTGGAATGCTTTGAAGAATGCTTACTCCTCGGGGGTGGGGACAAGGCAGGGGACCAGATTCACCTCATACCAACAGACAGCCTGTACGCACTAGTACTAGAACTACTGCAGCCTTCTCATGCAGGGGAGGCTTTCTGAGTTGTATCAGGTGAAAGATGGCAATCCATGGTGCATCTGAACCTTGTGACTGTGCAGCAGGAGTGGGGGGGAGGTGAGTTTCAGTCACTGATGTGCTGAGGCCAAATGCTCAGATCTGGGTGCTTAAAGTTAAGCACCTAAATCTATATTTAGGCAGTTACATCAGTATTTAGGTTAGACACACAGATCTCAAAATGGTTTTAAATGTTTCTAACTCTTTACAGCTGAGCGGCATTTGGTTTCCACTACTGCAGTGTGGTTTTAGTAGAGTTGTGAAGATCATCTTTAAATCACAAGTGAAGTAAGTTTCCTGGTTGCAGCTTAGCCTGGGCATGATGAGACGTCCCTGCCTTGCACTGTTCCAACTAGAGCTGGGCAGAAAATTTTGGCAAATACTAAATTTGGAGAAAAAAATGCATTTGAGAGAGCAATGAAACAATTAGTGAATTTGGATTGAATTTGACAACAGTTTGGCCTGAAAAAAATGTGTAAAAAAAAAAAATTCTGAAAAGTCAAAACATTTCACTTTGACCATTTCAAAACATTTTATTTCCATTTTTAGTTCCAAACAGCATTTTGATTAGAAATGTGGTTCATTTAGAAAACAAAAAAAAAAAGAAAAGAAAGAAAGGGGGAGGGGGAAACCACCCCAAAATTAACCAAAACAAAATGAAAAACCAAAAAAACCTTGTTTTTGGGTTAACCTAAATGAATTTTGTTTTCAGCCTTTTTTTTTTATTATTTAGCAAAAAAATTCCAAAAATACAGTTTCAGTTTGAATCAATCTGTAATGTTTTTTGGATTTTTCAGGTTAGTTCCTGAACCAAAAAATCCATTATTCATTCAGCTTTCTCCCAGATCCGAAAGGAGGTGCACAGGTAGAGCTGAGTATGGTTGGTTCTCCAGCACCTGACTGCACCATGCCTGGCTCTCACCAGCACCAACACTCCCTAAAAAGATGGAGGGAGAACATTGTTTTTTAAACTAAAGTGACTTTTTTCAGGAGAAAAAAAATTAATAAAACAATCAAGGTGTTAGCCGTGAAAGCCCTTCACACAGCCAGAGAGTTAGCTAGAACAAAGGGACAGGCAGCGCCATAAAGCCTGTAAATGCATTGCTGACATATTTTACTAAGCTGAGATGGGCACAAAACAGCCTCCTGCCACCTGCTCTAAGACCTTGGATCGCTCTCAGAACAAGTAGTACCAATTGCATCTTTCCAAACTCCCTCTTGCTCAGTTTACCACTGAGACTCAGCAACTGCCTTCCCAGTTCGTGTTTTCTCATGGAAAACCATCCAGTCACTCCCATGATATATGGTAAGATTTTTTATCATGATGTTTCCCCTTTCTTTGATATTGGCAGGTCTACAGCCCATCGAAAAGGGAAACATGGACTGGTGGGAGGAACATATACCTGGGAATCTTGAGGTTTGGGTTTTAGTCCTGCCTCAGAGTTCCTGTATTTTCAATTTTCTAATTTGGATGCCTAAAGTAGGCACTTAATGTCCTTTGTTTGCCACCCAAGTGCTGATCTACTCCCTTAAATCAGAATGTAGGTGCTTAAAATGGGTATTTAGGGTCAAGGATATGGATTTAGGTGTCTGTGTTTGAAAACTGGCTCTTTAAACCTCTCTGTGCCCCGATTTCCCCATCTGTGGGGAACAGGGATGATGCAATGAAGGGAGTTTTGCATGGCTTGGTTAGTTCAGGTTTGTAATGCACTTGAGCCCTCAGACGGAAGGTGCTGGACTAGTGACAAGTGTTGTACTGTAGTTTCTCCTTGTTAAATAGATTTGAATCCATAAGAGCGCATGGGTCACCTTGTGAGTCAGTGGGTCCCAGATGCGATTTGTGCAGGCTGGGTTTAGGGGGAGAGCACGCTATGTTCTCAAGCAAGAGATCGTGTCCGTCAGGCAGGAAGAGACGGGAGACCCCAGCTTTCTTGCCGGAGAAGCAAGGTTCAAAACAAAGGAGTTGTTTGGGGTGGAAAGTCTCCACCCATTCCAGGAAGTCACCTGACCCATTAGCGCTATGGCCGCCAAAACATTACCGAACAGTGACATGGCGGCACCAGTAACGGTTAAGAAATAGCTAGGATTGATTCCATCCTCCAGCCAATCCCTGAGAGCAGGGCCAGCTTTAGGCCAATTCCACCAATTCCCCAGAATCGGGCCCCGCACCTAAGAGGGCCCCGTGCCCAGTGTGAATCTCTTCCCTGGCTAGAGGCTCCTTATTAATTTTTACTCACCTGGTGGTGCTCTGGGTCTTCAGCAGCACTTCGGCGGCGGGTCCTTCGCTTGCTCTGGGTCTTCGGCGGCACTTCAGCGGCAGGTCCTTCAGTGCCGCCGAAGACCTGGAGCGAGTGAAGGACCCGCTGCCGAAGTGCCGCCGAAGACACGGAGCACCGCCCGGTGAGTACAAGCCCCACGTGTTTTTTTACATGTGTGGGGTGTTTTTTTTGGTTTTTTTTTTGTCATCCCTGCCGGGGCCCCGTCGAAACTGCTCGAATTGGGCCCCGCACTTCCTAAAGCCGGCCCTGCCTGAGAGGCAGAGCAGAGGGCAAAACCTCCAGCCCAGGACTGCTCCCCATGGGACCGGGACAAATGGCAACTCAACTCTTCCCAGTTGCTCTTACAGCTCAGTTCCTACACTACGCTACAGGTTCCCCTCCCTCTCGCAGCAGGCCCTGTGTCATCCTGGTCTCTATCACTCCGTCTGGAGACAGCGGGTGAGTAGAATGACTAAGGTGAAAATTATTCACCTAGTTGCTAGGCAGCTCCCACTCTCAATGCTTCAGCCATGTCCTTTGGTCTCTGGGATCCTTCGTCTAGAGGGGGATTACTCCATGGTTGGTCCTCGTTAACCTAAGAGGTGTGCAAGAGAGCACCCGCATCTCTCATGGAAGCCACTGGGAGCTGTGGATACTAAGCCCCTTTCACAATCAGACCAGTCCCACTCAGCCTGGTAGGCAATGGGCGTATGGTGAGGAAGAACACAGGGAGAAATAATTGAGGCAGGGAGAATCCTACATCCCTTTAATGGCCTGTATGTGTTGCAGCAGTGCTCAGTGTGTTCCAGTTGTCAGCAAGTCGTGTCTCCTCCCCATTTCCGACCCCCGCACCCAGCAACCCTTGGAGCTTGGCTCGGCGATCAGTTTTCAGCAAGGGAGCAGCAGCACAGTAAATCTTTCCACCGGAGTCTGAGCTGTTGAAATTATGTTTGATGGACTTGAGCGGAATCTTTTTTTAATCATTAGGCAACATTAGTGTAATAGACTACAGCGCTCTCTGTGTGCATTTGGCTTGGCTAATATTTAATATTAAGTATGCGGCACAGCTCATTCGCAAGCCCAAAATCTGAGCTTTGTTTCAGAGATTTAATTTGTCATCCAAAACAGTCTCCAGTGGGTTTTCTAGCAGTATGAGAAAGGAGAGAGCTCAGAAGGCGAAAGACAGAGAGAGAGCCAGGGGACCCGATCCACCGGTGATGTAAATTAGCACTGATTTCCAGTGGAGCTCTGCGGATTCACACCCGCTGGGATCTGACCCATTGACTTCACTGGAGCTACGTTGATTTACATGAGTTGGGATCCGGCCCGCCCAATTTCATTAGAGCTATGCTGATTTATACCAGCTGGGGAATTGGACCATTGACTTCAATTTAAACCAGCTGAGGCACTGGCCCAGAAAGTAGAGATGTGAGGATGGAGGAAAAAGGAAGAGAGGGCAGAGTAGGAAGGTCTGATCCAGCTCTCCCTTACTTCAGTGGAATTACTCTTCATTGACAGCAGTGAAAGCCAGGGAGTGCCAGGCCCAGAACATAGAACTAGATAGTTAATTAAGAACTAAACTGGTTCCACTTGGTGCATGAGGCTCACAGTATCTCCATAGCCACAGCTGCTGAAGCACAGAGGATGTTTTCACACCACAGCTACCAGCAATCCTTGCTGGGCACCATTAGGCTGTTTCCTGTCATGTTAAGAATCACCGGCCCCGATGCTACTCCCTGCCCTAAAAGCAGGACTGAGCCTGTGGTGCTCAAATGTGCTGATTGCTGACTCAATGCGATATCCGTTTAGGAAGTACATACTGGCAGGCCAAGCTCATAAGGTCTGGAGAGTCAGTCGAGTTTGGATACTTCTCTGAATCTTATCCCAGGCTCCTGGGTTTGGAAACCTCACGAGGGAAGGTTTCTTGGAGTTCCTAATCTCAGCCCAACTGGAAATACTATGAGAACAGCCTGGTGATTGGGAAGTGCAGAGAATTAAGCCACAAGAAAAGGTTGCTGAACTTTTTGAAGCTCCTGAAGAGATGTGGGCTCATTTCCATGCATGGTTCCAGACAAACTCCAGGGTGATTCTTGGTCTGGGATTAATCCCACTTTCTCTACCAGCGGTACTTCTGGACCTGATGCTAAGACAGGGCAAGCTATAGGAGATGGGCAGAAAGCCTTCCCGTATTGACATGCTCAGAACAGCTCCCGCTGGCTCAGCCAGTGACGAATCTACTGTTTGGTTCTAGCAGAGGTGCTACTTGTGGACCACGCTGGTCATGGCTGGAGTTTTTGCACTCTCAAAGTGAGCTTTGACCCAGAGCAGGGACTCTGTCTACTGGTCATGTCCCCCCACCAGCTAGCAGACACAAGGCAGCCTCTGCCATCTGGGGTAGATTGGGCTGGGCGACCACCATTCATCCAGGAGGGCATTTTTGCTCTAGCTTATAACTAACGTTACATCCCTGCTGCTCATTTCATTCATTTCATTTGGTACAAGTATCAGGATGTGGTAACTTGCTCCCTGTGTTGTCCTGCAGCTAGGGCAGCAGATTGATAGACAGAACTCCTGGGTTTTAGTTTCTTCTGCTAGTAACTTGCTGTATGGCCTTGGATAAATCATCTCTCTGTGCATTGTTTTCTCCTCTGTGAAATGAGTATTAGAAAGCCTCATTAGTAAGTACTTGTAAAGCTTAGAGATCTTTGAATGACAAGTGCTATAGGAGGACAAAGTGTTGGTAAATGATCATCATCATAGAGCATTAGTATCCAGAAAAACGTCCTGCCTGTTGTTCCTGACTAGAATCCCATTAGCTGCATAGTCAATGAATCTGATTGCTTGTCTCAAAGCTGCATGTTGTTTAGCCAGATGTGTTTGGTCAGAGCCCTGTCTGTTCTGGTTAGGTCAGGGCCTTAGGACTTCTTCTCTTTGCAGACTCTTCCACACAAGTTTTCTTTCAGTGTTCATCATGTGGAATCTTTCACAGGTTCTCAGCATTGTCAACATTCAAATAACCCATCCTGGACATGGCCTGTGCCCTCAAAGGATGGTTTGGTGTTGTCTGGCCCATTGCAAACATTGGCTGCCATTTAGTGTCACTGCAAAAAGAGGAGAGTGCATCTCCTGTGGTCTGAACAAAGGGAATTCAGGGTAATCAGCAGTTCCTCCCATGGCTGCAAAGTTCAGGCCAGAACTTAGGGTAGCCCTTCATGGTGACATTAGTCAGCACAGTCTGAGAGCCAGAGAGAACCACAGGATCTGTCTGTGACTGTAGCCTTCATAAAGAATCTCCTTTATATGAATTGCAACCAAGTTCTGGCCCTTCTCTACCCCTACAGGGGGTATGACATGCAGACAGGTTTAAGGATTACAAAGGAAACCTCTGAGGACAGGCAATTGAATGATTGTCAGAATGCAAGCCCTATAGGGTTAGTGAAAGAAAGGGCTAGATATTATAAAAGATTCCAGCTAAAGCTTTCTGCCAATGCTTTTATGGGATATCCACTCTCTGTTCCAGTGTGTTTCAAGTCTTGCTTAGAGAGACAAGGTGGGTGAGGTAATATCTTTTATTGGACAAATTTCAAGTCTTGCTTGACATTCAGGATCACATTAGAAGAAGAAAACAAAAAGCCGTAATGATTTCTATAATCCGTTGGCCCTTGGCTATTCTTTTCCATTTAAATGGTTCTTGGCAGGTTGGGAGCCTGGTAGGGAATCTCAGCAGGGCTTCTGGCATGGAAAACGGTGTTGTTTCAAATGATAGGTTTTGCTTCTGGCCCCTACTTTGATTAGATCATATTTAGAGAGCACAAAGCAATTTATCATCATTCTGAGGGATGGGAATAAAGTTGATAGCAGTCAAGAGACTAGTGTCTGGAGAACAATAGGAGCGAATGGAGATGGTCTGATGAGGCCGTGTGTGTATTTGGTTAGGATTAGTCTGGGGGCTAGGGCTTGGGTTGGAGGTGGACTCAGAGTTAGATTTTGAGATCTTGCAAGATTTTAGCCCTAACTGGTGGAAGTCTGGAAGATTAGCCATCCTGGAATTTCTGTCATCTTGGTCTCTTAGCAAGACTGTGGCCACGTCCCAACCAGAACCAGAAAATAATCTGCTTCTGAGTTTAAACGTGACCTGGCACCAAAACAATTGGCCAGGTCTGGGATCAGGGGATTTGAATTCTCTCAGATTTGTAAAGCACCGAGGCACCTAACTCCCATCAAGTTAGGCATCTAAACGTTTTGAAAATCCCACTGAGTGCCTATCTTCATCTTTAGGGGCCTAAATACCTTTGAAAACCTGACTCCTGGTCCCTTGGTATTGGGCAACTGCACTTCTCCTGGCTGTACCTTGTATATTTAGCAATACAGGAGGTGCATTCCAACTAGGTCTACCTAACACAGGACCGGATTTTGATACTCTTGCTCCTGTTGAGTAGTAACGTGCTCCATTGAAATCCGTGGCACTACTCATGGGGTAGGATACATACGTAGAGGAGTAAGGGTGGCATGATTGATGCTTTCTACTTGGTCATGCCTGGTATGTCCCAGCAGAAGTCAGCTGGCTAATGCAGAGGTCTGTGTTTTCATCACACATTGGAGACGTGCTGACTTCCCACCAGAGTCAGCACAGGTTCAATAGAACAAACTTCCCCAGCAATTCTGGAGAGTAACTCCAGTTTCAAATAGCTATTGCAGCTACAAAGGCCCTAGTGGGCTTAGACACCTCTCGTTCCTTCTGCACCTCTCCAAGGTTAGGAGAGTGGTGGGTAAGATGTTCCTAGTTCCCAGTCACTTCCCCACGCTGTGCCTCTGTTACCCCTCTACCCTTGGTCTATTTAGATTGTGAGGTCTTCCAGGCAAGGGCCATTTCTCCCTATGGGTTTGGACAAGACCTACCACAATGGGGCCCTGATCTTGGCTGGAGCCTCCAGACACTACTGTAATGCAAATAATAAGAGCAGTGTAACAGGGTGGCTTGTGTGTGAGCTGGAGAGCCTGGAGTTAAGGCAGCCCTGATTGCAAGACGAGCCCCACCTGAGAGAAATCTAGTGATTCCAATATAAAAGGCGGCAGGATGCTGCAAAGAGGGGCATGGCTGGGAAAGTAGCTGAGCTTGCCAGAGGCAGTACAGGTGGCCTGGCTGTAAATGGGATGCTTGGGAAACAGGACGTTGGGTGGAGCTGGGGCTGGTGGATGGAGCAGCTATAAGGAGCAAGTTATGTTGCTGCAGAGTCCTAGCCAGACCACACTGGAGTTACAGGAGGGAAGGTGAGCTGAGAAGCTGTGTGTTTGTTCTGGACATTTGACAAAGTTTGTTGCCAGCCTGAGGAGTGCCGGTGAAGAGCAAATTAGGGGATTTGACCTTACAAGGTCACTGGAGACTGAGTGAGTTAAAGGGGCCTGTATGAAGGGGAAATAGAGGTGGAATGGCCACAAGGTTGTAAGCGGCAATAGTGTTACAAGCAGGTTCAGAAGATCAAGTCCAACGCTGGAGGAGATGCAGGCGGACACTGCATGGTTCTGTTTAGAACATTCCAGCCAAGGCTTATCTCCAGCAGCAAATTGCATCAGGTCAGAACATGAGCTTGGGGAGGTGTGTCGGAAAGTCACCTGCAACTTCCCATCAGCTGGATCTGGGCAAACCCTGCTGTGACCAGTGGCAGATGGCTCATCTGCTTGTGCCCTGGCAGCCTTGCCCTTCACTGGCACTGCTTTGCTTTCCTCCTCCCCGGCCCTTAGTCACAGAGCTCTGGTGGTATTTGCATTTTTTTAAGGATTACCAAAAAACTGCTTAAAAATGGGAGAGGGGTGAGAAAGATGTTGCAGAAGGGGTATTTTTGTGTGGATATCTGCCCCAATTCAGCCTGGCCACCTGCCTGAGTCACACTCTCACTCCCTTTACATTTCCCCCTCCCATCAGGCCCATTTGCAGCAGAGCAGCCATGTGCACCAGAACCTCTAAGGCCAATGGTGGAAGCACCAACATCCAAGTGATTTAAAATTGTTACAGTGCCAAAGTTGCATGTGACGTTACTTTGTCGCCACCTTGTGCCAATATATTTGCACATCACAGTGCAGTGTCATGGCGACAGGGGATGGATCATTTGATGATTACCTGTTCTGTTCATGCACTCTGGGGCACCTGGCACTGGCCACTGTCGGAAGACAGGATACTGGGCTAGATGGACCTTTGGTCTGACCCAGTATGGCCGTTTTTATGTTCTGGCAGTGCAATGTACTGCTGTTACATCATCACGTTGCAGCACGGCTGCATCATGACGTGTTGTCTGCTCCAGCCACGTGGCCAGACTTAGAACCGCCCTGTCAAAACTGGGATGGCTCTGCCAAAATCCGAGCAGGGAGGAGCCTCCGATGTATCAGGAATAAGTCAGTATCCAGTGGGTTGCAATGCATGGAATTGCTCCAGCACAGCAAACACAGTCACTATGTTGCCAGTGCTGCCAGAGCAACAGTCCCGGCTCCATCACATTAGTGGCAGTGGAACACAGGCTGATGTTCGGAGGAGTAAAATCATCATGTCACAGCAGTAGGGCCCATTAGAAATGAAATGTTCCTACTGGGGTATTTTATTTGCACACTCCAGTAGAGTGGACACCAAAAGGCTTTGCTAATGCTTCATGGGCTGCTAATTTCCTCTCTGACCTCTTTTGTCGGCGCGTGACCCCAGCCAGAATCTCTCTGCAATGAATGCCAAAGCCTGCCACAGGCCTGGGTTAGGGGTTACAATGAGGCCTCTGTGGGCTTTAATCAGGCTCCAGTTTGCAGTTTAAGAACAGGGCGAATTTGTGTGGCTCTCAAAAGAGCTGGGTGGCACAATAAGGGAGGCCCCGGGCTCTCCCATGAAGGCAGAGGCAGCCCGGCGAAGACAGCTAAAGGGATTCGTCAGGCGGGGAGGAGGGAGGATGGCTTCCTTTGTAAACGGCTTTCTTTAGAAAGGAAGGTTTTGCTGAATGCCCCTGCTAGACGACCCAATCGGGGCCTGGCAGATGGATATCACAGGCATGCTGCTTATTCATGGCAGCCTGCAGCTTTTCTCGCTTCCCCCTCCCCCAGCCTTTTATGCATTTTTAAGGCTAATTTGTTTTGTTAATCTTTTCTTGCCCTCCCGCTTTCTCTCCCCCATACAGATTGTGACTCATACTGCAAGGCGTCCAAGGGGAAGCTGAAGATTAACATGAAGAAATACTGCAAGAAAGACTATGGTGAGTTGTGCATTCTTGGCCTTCCCAGCGCTTTTAAAATGAGAAGGATTTTAAAAAAAAAATCTCTTTCCTCAAATGCAATTGGCCTCATTCATATTAGATGAGACTGCAAGGGATGAACTCTAGCATGTCTGAACTCAGGACATGTTCTGCCCAGCATAGTCACAGATTGCGCAGGAAAGGGGCACGTATGTGGCCGGGACCACATGCTCTTCCTCAGAAGATATGGAAGGAGCAGATTGGTCAGGATTCCCGTACAGCTT
Organism: Mauremys mutica; assembly: GCF_020497125.1. Taxonomy (NCBI): domain Eukaryota; kingdom Metazoa; phylum Chordata; order Testudines; family Geoemydidae; genus Mauremys; species Mauremys mutica. Next base: position 60,797,459 of record NC_059083.1, read on the forward strand.
CATCTCTGCTCTAGTGCAATCTCTGGTCATTCCTGCCCCATGCTCTGAGTGTGTTGTAACCTGTATTTTAGGCATTATTTTTCTATGGTTTAGAGATGAAATCAGACTCCCTAAGCAAGGCTCTATATCGCAGTGATGCCTATGTGTGCAATGACACTTCTAAAACATGCAGTGCAAAGTATGTGCAATGAACAGTGACCACAATTCCCCCAGGGTCCTTGCCCAGCCCCAACGCTGCATTCTCTGTTACCTAGTGTCCTCTGGGGCCACGCCCACGCCTCAGCCCAAGTGATGCATACTCTGTGACGGCAGGTGACTTTTAAAAATTGTTTTAGGCTCCGGAAAACTAGTGGCCAATGCTGCTTTGTCATCTGAGTGCATGTAGTCTTCCCCACCCAGCTACACCAGGCACAGCTCTCCACGTAGCACGGAAGTCTCATGGTTTGGGCTCCGTGCTACAGGTTATCATTAGCGCTTAGCAATTTTCAGAGTGACTGAAACAAGGGGTAGGGGAAGAGACATGTCTGCAGACACAGTGACCGGTCTGCTGTGTCTTAGCAAGAGAATAGTATGTGTTTTATACAGTAGGATTTTAACGATTGTTCAAGTGAGGATGGCATCCAGTTCACTGGGACACCTCCCAAAGTCAGACCGTGCACAGTCAAAAGCTCTCCCATCTCGTTTGTCTGGAAAGTTAGTTTTCCAAATGAGATGGGAACATCTAATCAAAAGACCAGCTTCAGAGGTTCCGATCAGCCAGGCTTTTCCACTTCCAGAGCCCTAACTTCCTACGCTCTGGCACTTCCCAGGCAAAGTAGCTGGATAATTTGGCAAGAGGGGTGGTGGTGTGTCACATCACATGACACAGCAGTACAGAGACCCCTGAAGTCAATGCTGCAGTGCCAGTTAATACCAGCAGAGAGCCTGGCCTCTAAGGCCTGGTCTACACCGGGGGGGGGGGGGGGGTTTCGAACTAAGGTACGCAAGTTCAGCTACACGAATAGTGTAGCTGAACTCGAAGTACCTTAGTTCGAAGTACTTACCCATCCTCACGGCGCGGGATCGAAGTCCACGGCTCCCCCGTCGACTCCGCCACTGCCGTTCGCGGTGGTGGAGTTCCGGAGTCGACGGGAGCGCGTTCAGAGTTCGATATATCGCGTCTAGATGAGACGCGATATATCGAACTCCGAGAAGTCAATCGCTACCCGTCGATCCAGGCGGGTAGTATGGACGTACCCTAAGGGTTAGCTGTTGGTTACACTTCTGTTTTTGTTTTGATTTAATGTAGATAAAATAAACCCAATGAGCTCCTAATCTAAACTATCTGCCCCTTAAATGTAGGGGGACAAGCTTTTTTGGCCCAGCTTCTGTTGGTAAGAAAGACAAACTTTCCAGCTGCACAGAGCTCTTCTTCAGGTCTGGGAAAGGTACTAAGAGTCACAGCTAAATACCAAGTGGAACCGATATACTTATGCAAAACGGTCTGATTCATTTGTAACACTAGTTTTGCCAGTGACTTCTATGGAGCTACTCCTGATTCACACCAGTGTCTGTGAGAGAAGTATCATAGATTTTAAGGACAGAAGAGACTCTTAGATTGTGTAGTCTATAAACGCAGACCAGAGAATTTTACTTCTGTATTGAGTCAAACATCAACCTTTGCATTTAATGATACGGTGATGCTTAGCTCCTTGGTCATGAAAATATCTTTACAAAGAGAAGTTTGTAATGGAGCTGTGATTTAATTACATCATCAATATCTTTGACAAGTTCTCGGGCCAGTGTCAGCTGCAATTCAAAGTGTTGAGTCTCATCCATAGAGCCCAGTGGGCCTCATTCTGATCCTAGATACTCTGGTAGCATTTCACTGAGGGGGCGCCAAAGAAGTCAACAGACTTATTGTGGGCTTAGCTGAAGTTAAATGAGGTTAGAATCTGTCTTGGCTTTCGGGGAGATCAACCCTGCTTCCCAGGTGTTGCCATTGCAGTTGAGATTAGCGGGGGGTATTCTAGGTGTTAGGAACCAGATTGATGGAAAATTCCTGTGTAATCTGTTAAGGGTGGAATCAACGGGGCTCTGTAGAAATGTAACTGAAGTTTGTAGCAATGACTTCAAACATGCCTACAGGGACCGAGACCATTTCTATAGGGTTTTTTAAGTCACCTATAGAATTCAACATTAGGGATCTAATTTTCTATTACATTTTATAGGATAGTCCAGAAATCCTACAGAAAAATGATCATTTTCTGTTTAATTCCATGGGGCTTTCCCATTAGACTAACACGGCTGCTACTCTGAAATAAATTTGTTAGTCTTTAAGGTGCCACAAGTACTCCTGTTCCATTAGGGAGGGGAACTGGAGGCAGCAGGCTGTGTGCAGTCGAGTATTCTGGACTCCTGAATTCACTTCCTTCACTAGGATGAGGTCCTGAGCCAACTTCAGTTGAGGTCAACGGGAATCTTCCCGTTGACTGTAATGGAAACTGGATTGGGCCCTGACAGAGCCTGGGCCACTTTCTCCCTTACACGGAAGCTCCTTTACCTCACCCTGGCAGTGTAAAGAAAACTTAAAGTGGGTGTGAATTACAGTTGTATCCACTTTAAAGCCCCTTGATGCTGCCAGAGTGAGGTAAAGAGGCCTTTGTGTAAATGATCAGCCTCCTGTGTCTACTGATCTTCAGAGACCATCTCTGAGCACTGGCTGTTGCCTATATGCAGTGGGGGAGTGGCCTGGTGTATAATACACTATGTAAAGGGGTTCAGATCCACAGCTGGTGAAACTCAGCGCATTGCTGGGGCAGGGCCTGACATCTTTAGTCTACACGGGTGTGCAAAATGGCCTCCTCCGTGCAGCACAACCTCGCCCAGATGGTGCATAAGAGCCCACACTGTGCGGAGCCTGCCATGTAGATCTAGAACGTGGTGTCCTCCAGGTGTGTTTGGGGGCCAGATGGACTTGTCCCATGGGCACAGCTGGTTCAAGGGCACACACACGCATGCACTGCATACACTGCTCCAGTGATCTCAACAGTGCTACATCCACTTAGGAGCCGGTCTAGGGTATTTATTAGGGCCTTTTGTTTGTAATAGTTGCTTGTTAGGTTCAGTATTGTACATGCTCCTAGAGCTGTACCAGGCATATTTTAAAATCAGTTCTTTAAACTAATGAATAATGAAGTAATTACAAGATATTGTCTGGCCATGTTTTATTTCTGTGGGTGTCTTGATTTCATCCCCACCACTCCTAGTCACAAATAGCACATTATATCCCCATCCCATTGGCTCCCTTGCTGGGGGCTAAGATATTATTGCCCAAGCCCTGTATCCTACCCATGTCATGTTTGGGGTTGGTCAGCATACTTGTGCATGGCGATTTCAAACTGTTGCTGTGTCAATCCAGGGCCAGTTTTTAATGTGATGCCTGGAGCAAGCCCAGATGAGCTCAGCTGAATGCTGGAGGCCTCTGGAAAAAAAATAAAAAGGCATCCTCTCTGTATCAAAGTTTCCAGCAGCAGTGGTAATGGCACCTCCTCCTCCTCGTTCCGAACGTGTAGTCACACCAGCCGCACGGCACATCCTGGAAGTGTTTGCAAACGCAGAACTAATTTCCATTTAACACTCCTTCACAACATCTTTTTCATACAAGGGAATTCCTGGCAGTGGCAGAAATTGCTGTGTTCCGAGATGCTCCGCTTTGGCTTTGTATTCTGACAGCTTCACGTGAACTCACGCGATCAAGTGCGCACAGAGGGGCAGTAAGAAGAGGGCCCTGTTCTTGTACCTATACCCGCCTCCTCTTCCACCCCCCAGCTCCCACCCATCGTGCATTTACGGCATTAAACCCTGAATAATTTATCATCTTTGTTTTCTAACATGGGGGGGAGGGGGCAAACTTTGAAACAGCAGCAATCGGGACTTTCCCAGCCAGTCCCACCGCGCAGGGTTTGAATGCAAAAATCTGCCTGTTTATTCTTGCTTTATATCACATGGCAAATGTGTTCTGAAGTTTAAATGCAAGACCATCCCCATTCTGCAACAATGACCAGGCAGGGCTGGAATGCATTCACTACAGAATATTAAAAAGGACCCTGCCAAATTCTGCTCCCACTGATACACGAGCCACCAGGGGTTTGAAATCCTATTTTAAAATCAGCCACAAATGTCTTTCCTTAGCGTTACTTACAAGTAGTGTCTTCAATTATTAGAGGGAAATAATTTAAAAAATCACAAGCACTTTTCATCTTTGAAGCTGTGTGTTGACTTTTTGCATTTCACAAGTTAGTTTCAACATCATTTCCAGTCAGTTACAGCTTCTGGTTCTCACGCACTAGCAGTCCTGCAATGTAGGAATTTTACAGCATGGCAACGGTTAGGGTTGCTTCACCCCTCAAAATTCTTGTTTTTATTGATTTTTTTTTTAAATCTGTATTAGGTTTTGTGAAACATTTTTTAAAAGAAGAACTAAAGTTTTGGTCTTCAGCACTCTCATGCTATTGCTTTAAGACGCTGTCCTGTCAGATACTATGGTTGTGAAGACAGTATAAAAACCTGTATAGAACAGTACAAAAACCTATACTTGCAATGAAGCACCCTACAGGGATGCATAGGAGGAAAGAGGGAGCTATGGAAGTTGCAATATTTTGTTTATTTTGTTCCATACAGTAGCAACATTTGTTTAAAACAAAACAAAAACAAAAACAAACAAACAAACAAACAAAAAACTTTCCAAGGAAGTTTGTGTAGGGGGTTGGGTTCCGCTCCTGCGATGTGCTGAGACCCTGCTGGGAAGTGGAGCGTCCCTTCACCTAAAATGGAGGCACTCAGGTCCCCAGAATCACACCCGTAATGCAGTTCATACCATTCTCCCATGCCCATACAGGCCTACGGTCAGTACATCGTCTTAGCTGGGGCTAAAGAACATTCGGGACTCTACTTTTTCAAGCAGTGATGTTTGAGTGAACGTACCAAATGGTATCAAGTCAAATGAAGGAACATCCAAGGGCACCAAAAATGTGTACTACTCGGCTCTGCACGGGGAGAAGAGGGTGGGGGGGGGCGAGTGATCCCAGCCACATAGGCTAGCCGGCACTCATGCTGGCGGGGCCTTGTAAGCATGCATTAGGTGAGGGCAGCCCAGCTTCCGAAACATTCCAGGAGGGAATAAAGGATTGAAAAGGCGCCCGGAGTGATAATAAAGACTTTTTGACTGACACCCCAGCGGGAAGCCAATTAGGAAGCAGTTTGCCTCAACTTTACGGAATGATAGCGGCTCTGAATGTCCTAAAAAGCCCCAATTAGGTTGAACATGGTTACTTCTCCTGTGAGCTAAAGCGGGGAGCTATCATCTGGATAGCTCTGCTCAATAGGGCTTTTTATCTTCCGTTTTAATTCAGTGACTCAAAGCGGATCTTTTTATTTATTTATTTTTATCTATTTGTGCTTTTTTTTTTTAAATAGGCTGTTTCCTGCAAAGTATATTCTGTACAAATATTTTGAGCTAAGCCATGTAAGAGGGATGCAACTTCAATTTAAACTTCAATGAGACTTGGGGTAGAACAAAATTCTTTTTACTTTACTACTAAGTGGAATTAGTTAATGACTTTGCTAAATCCCCGTTACACAGAAAACAAGACTGAGCTGGTAAACTGGGAGGTTGTTAAACTCTCTGAGCTCAGGGCTTTGCAAGCGATGCACTGGGAAGCCTTGGGTTTGTTGGGGTATCTAGGTTTGGGGGTAAAGTTGGTGAGGAGACCCCCCCCCCATCTTCCTGGCCTAGTGAAGAAGTTCATGGCAGAGGTTACTTCTCAGCTGCTTTGCACCTTGTGTGGTCATTCACAGTTGTGCAAAGAGGGTGTGGGACGCTCGCACTATGGTGTGAGTGAGCGGAGGATTCTGACCGGATAGCATTTTACTCCCATTTCCACAGGGGAGAATGATATGCAGCATTCAAGGCAAAGGAGAATTAGATGCCTGGTTTCCATTCTAATGGAGGTGCAGCCATCTCTGCAGGCCAGCCCCTGGAGTGAAATGTACTTGGTTTGCTGCAGCTCCATTTGTCTCCTGTTTAGTCACAGTGGCTTAGGCCAAGTCTACACTAGCAGAGATTTGCCAGTTTAGTTCCACCTCTATAGCTACACCAACAAACGCTCCTAGTGCAGGTGTGGGTCTACTGGCAAAAAGGTTATTTTGCCAGTAATGCTGATACCAGGGCAGCAAGCAGATTAAGCTATACCAGCAAAAGCCCTTTTAGGCTTGTATAACTGCATCTCCACTAGAGCTTTTGCCAGGATGATAATAATGTAGAAAAAAAAATCATCCCCCTTAACCAACATTGCTATACTAGTAAAAGCATAGGCCTGGTCTTAGACCAAATACTCTGGTCCAACTGAGATGTGCTCAGCACTAGAATGTGATGCAATCCCGCATCAGAGTCAAGGACTGAGCCATTCTTTACGCCATCCTTTGTGCCTACCTCATTCAGAGCTGTCCGATCACCAGGCTGCTACCCAGGCAAATTAGATCAGCCTCAGGGTTGCTCTACTTTACTCAAGCTCTTTGTGGTCTCAGAGGGCCAATCCCAAATCCAGGGATCAGAGAGGTGTTGAGATTCCCCAGCCTGGTCCCAAGTGCTGGGTAGTGGGGGGAGCACTGGAGCTGCTTTGCTAGCCTTACACCATGGAGGAATCCTACCTTGGCCAGTTAAGCTGGCTTTAAAGCTGTTTTGCCCTACGGGAGACACACAAAGCAACCATAACTGGCCAGGGAATTTGGCCCAGGGAAGTTTCTGCCCATGTGACTCCGGGGTGAGCACTGGTGCCTGACTCCAAGCCCCTGGAAATCTCAGTGGCAGTTCTGTGAGAATTTCGAGCTACATTTGTCCAGGATGCTGCTGGCTGCATCAGCATCACTAGAGAGTCTGCCCTTCTGCCAGCACAACTGCGTACCTGGATCAGGTACCTGGCATCAGTATTTGACCCGAGGGAGTGATGGGTGCTCAGCACCTCTGAAAAGCCAGCCACTAATTTAGATCCCTACATTTCAAGCCTTGGTTTTCCTGTCGGTAGGTGTCTTTTACCTGTGGTGCCTAACCAGTGATGAACAGGAACTATGTTAAACAGTGCCCCCGGCCCAAGCACCTAGAGCTGCTGGATATGTTGGAGCATTCCCTGACACCACTAAGCGAGTGAGAGGACTCAGTTAACAGAGAATTAAAGGACGATAAGATAACTAATGCCAGTCAAGACAGGTCTATGGAAAATATATCCTGTCAACTTGATATCTAGTTCTGAAGTTTGGCTGCTAATGGTAATAGTGTTGATGTAATATACATAGACTTCTGCAAGGTGTTTGACTTGGTAGCACGTGATATTCTGATTAAAAAAAAACTAGAAAGATATGAAATTAACATGGTACACATGAAAAGCTCGCTAACCAATATGTCTCACAATGTAATTGTAAACTATGTGTTTCTAGTGGGGTCCCACAGGAATCGGTTCTTGGCCCTACGCTATTTAACATTTTTATCAATGCCGTGGAAGACAACATACAATCATCACTGATAAAATCTGTAGATGACACAAATTGGGAGAGTAGTAAATAATGAAAAGGACACATCAGTGATACAGAACAATCTGGATTGTTTCATAAACTAGCTGCAAGGAAACACTATGCATTTTACTATAGCTAAATGTAAATATATACATCTAGGAACAAAGAATGTAGGCCCTACTTAGAGGATGGGAAGCAGTGACTCTGAAAAAGATTTGGGGGTTGTGGTGGATAAGCAGCTGAACATGAGCTCCTAGTGTAAGGCTGTGGCCAAAAGAGCTAATGCGATCCTGGAACGCATAAACAGGGAACCCTTGAGTGGGATTACAGAGATTATTTTTTTACTTCTGTGTTTGGCACTGGTGTGACTGTGTCTGGAATATTGTGTCTAGTTCTGGCATCCATAATTCAAGAGGGATGTTGATAAATTGGGAGAGGGTTCAGAGAAGATCCACAAGAATGATTGATTAACGGCGTAGAAAACCTGCCTTATAGTGACAGAGCTCCATCTATTTAGTTTAACAAAAAGAAGGTTAAGTTGATTTGATTACAGCCTATAAGTACCTACACGGGGAACAACTATTTAACAGTGGGCTCTTCAATCCAACAGTGGGCAGAGAAAGATCTAACATGCGCCAATGGCTGGAAGTTGAAGCTAGACAAATTCAGGCTGGAAATAAGACGTACGTTTTTAACAAGGCGAGTAATTAACCACTGGAACAATTTACCCAGGGCTGTGGTGGATTCTCCCTCACTGACAATTTTTAAATCTAGACTGAATGTTTGTCTAAAAGCTCTGCTCTGGGAATTGTTTTGGGGCAGGTCTCTGGCCTGTGTCGTACAGGAGGTCAGACTAAATGAGCACATGGTCCTTTTTGGCCTTGGGATCTATGAATCTGTGAAGGAGCAGGGAGGGGAGCGAAATAACGCAAAGGGAGGCAGGGCCTATGAAAGTCAGTGGGAGTCTCGTTACTGGCGTCAGTGGGCAATGGATAAGGATCCCAATCCTCAAAGGTATTTAGGTGTCTCAGTCCTATTGAAAATGGGAATTCGGTACCTAATACCATTGAGGATTTGGGCCAAGGCCGTTAGAGATTTGAGCAAGAAATATCACCACAAGATTTGGTTTGGAACCCAGCTGCTAATACATGTTGGGAGAAATAGCATGACACATACCTAGTGTGTGAGAAGGAGCAACCTAGAGGGAAGCAAGAGTGAGAGCGCCTCAAGCTGAAAACGGATGACACATTAGGCCTGAATATGCAATGTGATGCAGCGGCCAAAAGGAAAAGGGCTAGTCTAGTTTTGGGGTTGCAGATGGAGAGGCACACATCATCACAAAGCCCCAGGCCCTTCTCTCTGCAGCTCTGGAATATTAGCCTGCTTCTTTTCTTACCTGCTTCTTTTCTTCTCTTGCTCAAATCTCTAGCGGCCTTGGCCCAAATCCTCAATGGTATTAGGTACCGAATTACTGGAGTTACTCCAGTTTTACCCTGCTGGGAGGGAGAAGAGAATTGGGCCAATTGTGATCATTTCTGGGCAACTATTTATTAAAAGAGATAGGCAAGTCGGATGGAGTTCAGAGAAAAGAAACCCAAAGTGGTTATGGCTTCATGTGGCCAAGCTGAAGAAGTTAAATCTGCATAGCCCGAAACACAGTAACAATCCGCAGGTTATTAGAAGGGTCTGAAGTCCAAAGAGGCAGAGGAATAATTTAGTGAAGTACAGAGACTTTTAGACTGAATATAAACTTCCCATGGAATAAGTTTCCTAAGGGATCCCCCTATTGCCTGGCCCACTTAGCACAGAACTGGACAGGCCAGTCTGGCGCTGGCAGGGAGATGGATGGGATTAAATAGCCCTTTTCCATCCCTCGAGGCTCTGGCTGTTCCACTCTCTGAGGAGGGAAGGATTCTGTCATTTCCAGCTCAGCTTCGGAATCTCCATTACAATCTCTTTGGCAGTCCCAGGCGCTCTGTCCTCACCTGAAGGCTCTGGCACCAGGCCCAGTGAAGCCAAACCCCGAGCAGCCATGAAGGAGAAAGCAAAACCACAGGCTGTGTTTGTAGGGATTCCCGGCTCCATTCCCTAGCACAATAGGATTTGTGCTAATTGGTGGCTTTGGAGGGGCTGAGGACAGGCCTGGGTCAGCATAGAAAGTGACTGGGTATTGACCTCTAGAGAAGGTAGCACCTCCAGCTCAAAGCTGAGGTCATTAGGAGGCCAGGGAAGGAAAGATTAACTGCCCCGCGGTATGTTTGTGCTGCGCCACACCTGGCCTGTGAATAAACAGAGGGTTTCAATTTCCAGAGCTGTTAATCTCTTAATTCTTACAGACATGTGCATTATACATTCTCTCCCTCCCCCTCCTCTCTCTCTCACCCCCCCCTTCCTCTCCAAATGCAAAAATAAATCTACCCACCCTGGACATTGAGACTTCTTGTTCACAGTCCTTCTGACCTCACTTGGGAGGGTTCCCTTTGCCCCAGCATGGGCCCGATCCTGCACAACTGAAGCCAGAGGGAGCAGGTCTGTAGCCTCTTCGTGGGGATCCCAGTGTGAACGGTGTCACCTAACTAGGAGTGAGCACTTCCTCCTGCCTCTCCAGAGGGACCCGATCCTGTCCACTCCCACTGACATCTCGGGGGCTGCGCCGCACCTGACGCTATCCAGCCTAGCACACGAGTTTCCTTCGGCTTTGAACAGCTTCGCTTGCCCAGGAAGGGGCGGCAACCACAAGCTCCTTCTTAAAGCAAGAGCCAAAGCTGCCCTCCCTGTGCCCCGTGCCCCCTTGAGAGCAGAGCACTCAGCCCCTTTCTGAGTGTAGCAGGAAGTGACCCCCCAACACCCACATCCCTTTAGCACACCCAGGGGAGTGAGGGGAATTAGTGGGATGGGGGGGTGGCCTTCCAAACGTTACACAGCGTGCTGCTCGTCTGCTGGCCCACCCCCACTCCCTTGACTCACCAGTCCCTTCCCAATCAACATTTGGAAGAGGGGCTGGGGGTGGGGGGGAGATGGTGGGATCCTATTCGAAAAGGTGAGATCATCTTCTCACTCTGCCCTTTCTTGGAAAAATCCTTCCTTCACTGAGACTTCAGTTAGTCACCCCTTTGTTGAAAGGCATCTTGGCAGCGACACATGGAAAAATCAAAATATGTTTTGAAAAGGCAACTTTTTTAAAGTATTCCACATAGAAACCTAAACCGATCCGTTCTGAGGAGGCCCCTAGGGACAGACTGGGAGCGTGAGGGGCTAACCCATACCTCTGCTTTTTATAAAGCCTCTCTCCAGAAGAGAGACCTCCTCTCCGTATTATTGTGGAGAAACCATATTTCTAAATGCAGGGGGAAAGTCCACGGAGCGGGAGTGAATTGCTATGAAATCCCCAGCATAACTGTGTCCATATGCTCTGGAACGCTGTGTGGCAAAGGAAAATTCTGGGGGAGAGGAACACTGAGGTAACCTGCTCCTCCAGGGCTGTAATAAAACTGGCGCAAGAATGAATTAGACCGTGCGAAAAGGAAAGGCCCTGGATGGGTCAAACAGCAAGAGATTAAACCTCATAAATCTCTGATATTAAACTGGTATGACACGGGTGAACCTAACCAATAAAACAATGCTGCAGGGTGAACGCCATCTTCCAATACTGGTATGAATGCTGCTGGAGAGGCAGGATGAAACCAGAACCATCTGACTGGATTGCCCTTAAACGTGGGGAGTTTAGATGAGCTAGGAACAGGATCAGAGCCATTACTGGGATTTGTTTCTGCTGCTATTGCCATCTGTGGCAGAACAGCCATTGACTTCAATGACAGCAGAATTTTCACTCTCCAAGCCTGGTTAGTGAAAACCGAACAGATGCACATAAGGGGCTGGACTAAAGTTGGCTAGATTTAGGTTCAAATCCTGGCTTTGCGACTGGTTTCCTGTGACACCTCGGGCAAGTCACATGATCGCTGTGGCTCAGTTCCTGAGCTATCAAACAAGGATGATGTTACGTCCCTACAGCACAGGGTGCAATGAGGGTAAATACATTAGTGTTTGTGGGATGCCAAGCTACCACAGGAATGGTGGTGTGGTGCCCATAGACAGGCTTATTATTGAGTAAACTGGTACGTGTGTCACTTATAAAAACAGGTTAAACCCTCATGAACTTAGGGTGCTTGGGTGACGTGGAACCTGGCCCTGAGCCACCACTGGGTTTGAGTTAGGGCTTGCATCCTGGCATTCTCCAGGATGCAACCCAGCCACACTTTAGCCTTCGCCAGCAGCTTCCATCTGAGGCGCTCAGAGTGTTTTACAAATGTTGGCTGATTAAGCATCGCAGTAATCCTGTGCAATCAGTGTATTTCCCTTAATATGTTATCACTCACAATAAAATGAGCTGCTAGACACCCCAGTTTGCATGGTGGCATTTTCCATCAAGTACCTGCCATTTAGGGTTCTTTGGAGACTCCTTCCACAAGATACCAAGACTTTCTCTGCAGTAAATTCACATACACACACCACCCAGCAGTAAGTTCAGCCTGCCTGATTAATGATAATGTTAAAAATAATAGGTAAAGATGAACATTGAAGCTAGAACATCTTAGGAAATGTTACCCTTTTACAGTATTGCCAACTCTCACACTATTTGATGCCTTTCTTAAAGCCCTAGCTTCTGGAGTCCTGTGATTATGTCAGAAGCTCCATTTTTGGGGGGAGGGTTGTTTTTGTTTTTTAAAAAGTAAATTTCTAAGTATCATAGCTGAGGAGAAAAGCTTAAAAGCAGGGACCCTAAAGACTCAGGAACCAGAAGGCAAATAAAAAGAACCCCAAATTGGTTATATTTGAAAATTTCCTGATTTTTTTTAAGGCAACCTCATGATTTTCAGGACCTGACTCAAGCTTTTTGAACTCTGGGGGTTGACAGTGCTGCTTTCGTTTGGTCTTTTATGATGATGGCCTCCAACATTTTTTTAAAATCTATTTTTTTTAATTGACATATCAGGTCCTCACGTCATCCTCGTTGCCACATGAGGCTGTAACCTGCGCTCAGCTGGGAGGGGCTGACAGTTCTTGCCCTGTTTAAAGACCACAGCAGCGTATTGCCATCTGGTGGCTGTCTCAGGGTATGTCCAAAGTAAAATTTGGTGGGTTTCGATTCAGCTCCCAGTGACAAGGTGTCCATGCCACCACAACTTCAGAGGGACCTAGGGCAGAATGGCCCATAACAACTGAGCATCTTCCCATCTCTGGGGCAGTACCTCACCATCCTGGCTGAGGCACGTCAGTGCTGTTGTGCAGGGTTGGGTGGCTGGCCCTGCAGCCGCCTGTGCTGTACCTGTCCTGTGTTTAAGCAGAGCATTTCGTTCTCTGGGGCTGTATCTCTGAGAGCTTTAACCACAATAAAAGGCCCGGCGACAGGTGGAAGTTGCATTGGTTTCACTTACATCGGGGTTTAAGTGAAACCAGTGCAAACCAGTGTGTGGACACACTTGTATCAGTTCAAAACTGGTTAATTGCGGGGGCAAGCCAAACAGCTATAAACCAGGTTTCCAGCAAGTTAAGAGCATCCACGCACAAAGCTGCACTGGTTTAATTGAATTAGTTTCACACCACATCTTTAGTTAAACCCAGGCAACTGTGTGTGTAGACCAGGCCTTGGAGACAAACAAAGTCTTTACTCTGGTTTGACTCTGAGTCAGACCGACATCTCATCGAGGCCAATGTGCCTTTTGCCTGAGGGAGGAGTGTATAAATGGAGCAAATGGTCTAACGCAAAGGTTCTCAAACTGGGGGTCGTGACCCCTCGGGGTCCCGAGGTTATTACCTGGGAGTCACGAGCTGTCAGCCTCCACCCCCAAACTCTGCTTCGCCTGCAGCATGTATAAGAGTGTTAAATATAAAAGAAGGTTTTTTTAATGTAGACTGTGGGGTCGCATTCAGAGGCTTGCTATGTGGAAGGGGTCACCAGTGCAAAAGTTTGAGACTCACTGGTCTAAGGAAAGAATCCCCATTGCTGATCCAAGTGAGGCGCTGTCCTGTGGAATTAACCACACCTGCACATTTCACTGGCTTGAGATAGCAGTGGGCCTGCCCGGGTACCCACGCCACTGGCTGGGAGCCTGGAAAGCCACAGCCAGTTTTGCAAATGCAGAGCGAGGGGAGAGGTTAAGAAGAAGGTGGCTAGCTGATTTTTCAAAGCCCAAAGCACACAAGCAGGCGAAGGCAGCCAGAGGGATGCCTGCTCTGCTCTGCTCTCGGCCGCTGGAGCTGTGCGCTCCCAAGGTATTCTGTTCAGGAACTGGACAGGAGCCATTCCGTGTTGAAAACCGGTGTCATCAGCCCAGGCTGCAGCCAGAGCTCTGTGAAAGCTGTGACTCATTTGATTTTGTTCTCCCCTCAGGGGGTACATTGCTGGAACTTAGCAGCATCACATGGCTGCTTACGGGGCACCCGCTGGTTGCTTCAACAGCTCGCCTCAATTACGAATCACAGCAATTTCGCCCATCGTGTATTTCTTATGCCAGGGCTCAGACTAATCCACTTTGCCTCTGATCATCGGGTGGGCTTTGTGGCTTGCCGTGTGAGCACCACTGTGAATGCAATGGGGGTGATGCCTTGCAGCGGGAAGTTCCCCTCTTCCCTGCTGGGAGAGGTTACCAGCCCTGTTAACCAGCTGGCTTGTCAAAGCTTCCTTTGGCTAAATGCTGATTTGATCTCCCTGCTGGCTGGCTGGGCCTCCCAGCAACGATGGGAGGAGGAACGGGCTGCAAGTGCATGTCTCTCTCCTGAGCATTGCTGCGCTGCCCTGGCCATGTGCTTCACCAAGCCAGTTCCCAGGGGGGCCAGGCAGTTAAGTTGTTAATCAACCCCAAAGGGCTCTGATAAGATCATACTCCACAAGGGTGCCCAGCAGCAGCTTGCACTGAGATCGGAAGCATTACAAGGCCATGCCCTAGGCCGTGGTTGTCCAGCTGTGTCAGGGGGAATGGTTCAGGAGCCAGTGGAGTAAATACCTTCCCTGCCACCATTAATCGCCTTGTGGAACAGGAGCATGGCCTGTCTGCCGACACCGGGGTGCTGGGCTCATGGGCCACCGCAGCGGGATCAGCATTGCAGAGAGGCCACAGCGCCCGGCAGTGACATTTATCACTGGCTTCTCTGCCCTCTGGGAGGTTCCAAGTGACTGAAAAACACTGGAGCTGCCCCAGAGGCCACGTTGCAGTCGCACCCCTCTATCTCCCCACCCCACAGCGATGCACACGGCTGATTTTCCTCTTGTTGGGTTCAGAGTTTGATGTTAGGCTATTTTCAGACAAGACCTGCTGGCCTAGCCAATGAGGCCCAATGGGAAAAATCAGTGAGACAAGGTGTGACAGCTCCCGGACACCACCAGCCTGTTAGCCACCCAACAGGCACCTCTGGGCTTTGCCCTGCAGGCTAACAGTAGGTGAACCCCCAATCCCTGCACCCCTTTGAGGTGGTCCCCTGTAGCACCCAGCCCCTTCTCCACTGAGCACTCACAGAACTAGCAGGTCTTCTGTCCCCAAGGAACCAGTGCACACACCAGCATGTGAGATTCATCACAGGCACCACTGCTCGTTTAATACCACAGCACTGAGATATAGTTATAGTGAAACCAGCTGTCAATTATCACAGATCACCATTTCAGAGAGGGTGAGCAGGGATAATGGTAAGAAAAGGGTTACATATGAAACCAAATTATAAATGCTTCCTACAGTCTAACCCTTGCAGGCTAACCTGCAGGCAAAATCATTTTATCCTACCCCAAATGTCCTCTGGCATTTTCAGATCCTGTTTTCATGACTATCAATGCACTGTTCGCTTCGCAGATGCAGGAGAAAGGGTGTTACCCTGGCCTTCTCCTTGTAGATTCAAAGTTCATGGTCCGTTCCCAGAGTCAGGATGAGCCCCTGGAGCTTATTCTCCAGTGTGCACCCTCCCTGTTAACTTCCCAGCCCACACTGACTTCATATGCAAATGAAGCTTCCACTGTGCTGGCCTACAACGCTTAATATACATGTGAGTGACAGAGACAGGAATAAACATCTTGTGTCCAGCAGAAACCCACTTGTCAGTGCTGCTCTTGATACAGACTGCAGGGACGTAGTACCAGCAGAAACACAACACCTGACATAGCATCTGTCTGTACATTTCACAATGATATTAATGACCATTTCAGACCTCACATGATATTCTTTGGCGAACCAGAATGTATAGCCCAGGAGCAGGATATTCCTGCATCGCTCTGGCCAGTTGGCACTGAGGGGCTCTTAGGGTCACATGAGGCTAGGGACGCTGTTGAGGAGACGGGCTGTGTGGTGAGCTGGGTGGTTGTCAGTGAGGTGGAGTTGAGGAGAACAGTCTGAGATGTGGGTTTGATGCCTCAGTTGCCTATGATACGCAGCACACATGTAGCTATGGAAACAAGCACCTAATTGGGTTCGATGTGGGTTACAACACATACAGCTAATAGCCTTGCACAGGTGAGAGGCAGTGGGTGCCCTCAGTGGTTCTCACCATATTTGCTAATGCTCCTTGGAAAAGCACCTTTTCTCCTAACCAAGACAGGGCCTTTGCCTCTCTCTGGACTTCGGCCGAGGTCCTCAAAACTCTCATGGGATTGATTTCAGTGGAAATTAGGCACCTTTGAGGATCTGAGTCTGAAGATTTGTGTCTGATTTTCCATTGCCCTGCACCTTGTCTAGGTGACAACTTGTCTATGGCAATTTATAACACTAGCAACATTATTATTATTGCTTATGACTATTCTTGTCATGTTAGCCTGCAACTTATGTCATCATTTACATCCATGCAAATGAGTGGGAAGTGGGTATGAAACCCGGCCTGCTAACATTGCACACTGAAACGAGGTCACAAGTTGCGGGGCAACAGGGAATTGTTCCCTGAGTCTTAGGCCCTGTGTTTTTAATGCACTGGGGTACACTAAAGCAATGCCATTTCCTTGGTGCAACCACCAATGCAGATGTGCTGCCCTGAAGGCTTACCCCAGTGTGATTTACTCCAGACAGTTAAAAAGAGTAATTTGCACCAAAGCAGCTCATTTACACTAGGGGTGTGCATTCGTGATCTGGGGGTGACATTTCCAAAAGCGCCTGACTTAGGCTCCAGAAGCAGGTTGGGACCTGATCTAATGAACTCCATGGGCATTAGGCACCTCACCTGCTTAGGTGCTTTTGAAAATCCCAGTAGATGCCTATCCACATCTTTAGGCTGCTAAATACCTTTGAACATCTGGCCCTTAGAAAGCTAAAGGTTCATTGAAGTCAGTGGGCTCTTGTCAGTTTTGAAAATCAGACTTATGCTCCTAAGTCATGTAGGCACTTTTGAAAACTGACCCCCTGACCTTTGTGGCTGGGTCCCAGCTAACATGCCAACCACCTGCTCCAAAGACAGACAGTGAAAGTCTCTCCCCATGCCCTAGCACAGAAGTCCATCTAAATATGCCATTGGGGGATCGTCCTGCCCAAACTCAGCCCTCCCTGGTGACTGGGAAGGTGACTCCATGCTACCACTGTAAAACCAAAGGCAAAGGGGTGAGTTTTCACTCCCCTTCTGACTGCACAAACTTCCTTTGGGAACCCCAGATATGGGTGACAGATGTTTGGCCACAGTCACCTACCAGTTAGGAAACAATATTTGAAAGGCCACTTCTTTTCCTTCAGCTCCAGGGAAACCACATGTTCTAGATGCAAGGTTGGAGCATAAAACTTTCTGTCAAAGAAAACAGCAGTGGCTGTGCCAGCCAAGCTTTCACCTAAGCCTTCAGTCCTTCCACTTCATTAATAAAAAAAAAAAAAAAGAGGACTTTGACATCAAAATATACAGCCTGTATTTTTAGACAAACCATGGTTCCTGTAACCACCTCCGTACAGTTCCTTCGCATTCATTTTCTCCATTCTGTCAGTGTGGATCAGGGCCGGCCAAAGGTTTAAGTTTTTTTGGAAAGACTTGTTTCCAAAAAAATAAAAAAACTGGCTCATCTTCACCATTTCTTACCTTCACACTAGTCTGGGAAATATGTGGTCAGAGCTCGGATTTCATGAAAGCATCTGGCACTCATGACGCGCGTTTTAAAAACAATATATATTTTGCAATTTTTAAGGTATTTGTGGACTTACCAGCTTTCATCCTCCCCCAACTTTTTAGCATTAAATCATGTTGTGTATGAGGTTTTTTATGCAGATGTGTTGCTCCTACAAGTGTTAATTCAGTAGGTTGAATGTTCATTTGTCATCTAAACAGGTCAGAGATTTTTGTTTGGGTGGCTGATTAGGTCTTCTTTTCAACCTACATAATGAAGGTTGCATCCCTCCAGCATTGACCTGGCTCACGGTAAATCTTACAGACAGACAGACTGACAGAGAGGCTGCATTGTAAATCAAGAGGTTGGAAGGCAAAAAATAAAATCCAATCAAAAAAGTGTTTCGTTGTTGAACTACAAAGGCAGGTTGGAAAACGGAAAAAGTGGCATGACTACATCCTCTGGGCTGAGCCAGCTTGGATCTCCCATAAAGTGATTTCTCTTTATTTTGTCTCCTGTCCAGTGCTGTAACTTCCAGTGGATTTTTTTCTCCCTCTCTCTGGTTTTATTGATTCCTCTCAGCTCACAATTAGCAAATAAATTCATGAAGTCTGCATAATCATTTCCCCGCGAGGCACTTTCCTGGAAGTCAACCGTTCCCTCATCAGAGGAAAGACAAAAATAAGAGACATGTTGTGTCAACTTTTTGCAACATCCAGCAGGGTCACCCATTCCTCCCCCATTTTCTGCTTACAGCTGCCATGAGCTTCATTTGACTGACAGCTCTTCAAAAGAAAAACACGTTAACAAGGCAAAGGAAGGTGCCTCCAGATTTTGTCTCTGTTTCATCAACATGCAGCCACTCAAAATGCTCCATTACTCGAGTAATGAAAGCAGTTTTCCTTCCCTCCTTGTGGGTTGAAACTGAATCCACAACACTGACATTTTTATGAATGGAAATTCCGACTGCACCACGCATCACCAATCTGGCAACCCTACGGTAGTTCACGGCAGCAACGGAGACTAACTTTCTGTGCAGAGCTCAGGGCCCAGAGCCGGTGTTTGTCTCCTGTTTGAAATGCATTCACTTCTGGTGAAAGTGGCACAGGGACTAAGTGAATGGATGGGTTTCTCCACCTGGAAATGACTGTGTATCTATATCATGAACTGGTGCTTTAAATAAGTATAACAAAGCAAGTAGCATGTGCAGTGAATTATTTGGGTGAACAATAGCTGCCGAAAACTCTTATCAGGCAGTTGGTAACCAAAGGAGTTGGATAGGGCTTTATAATGCACCTCTGGTTCCATTGCTCTGGGTGAGCTTTGAGTAGGGATAATGACCTAGGGTTTTCAGAAGTGATTTTAGACATTTGGGGGACCTACAATTTTGGTGCTCAACTTGAGATATATTCAATCAGCTGCCTGAGTGGATGGCTTGTAGCGGAGCATCTGGGCGAAGATGGCAGTGGAGTGGATCCCTGGGCACAGGACAGGTGTGCGATTACAGTGTTCTGTTTGGGCCACATTTCAAAAAGAAACGGACATGGGCTGGGTCAGAGGCAGCATCCACAGAAGTGGGCATGCAAACGATAAAAGGGGCTGGTGGTAACAGAAGGAGGTGGTTGAGTGACAAACATCAAGCAGCCCAGTGCATCAAGTTCTGGAGAGCAGCCTCCCTCCTCCATAAGGAGGTTCCAGTCCAGCCCAGAACCTTTGGAGGGTGGATCAGAACCAACACCAGTACCCAGCACCCTACTGGCTAGGTCCAGACACTGTCTCACAAAGGGGCTGAAGCTAGTGCATAATGCAATGATCTGGTGTAGCTGAAGATGTTTCATAACCTGCACTGCATCCCACTCAGCACCTGAGCCAGATCAAAACCAGCTCTTCAGCATGGAAGAACTATGATCGATCCTGGACCTTCTGAATCATGGCAGGCACAGTCTAGCATCCTGCAGGTATCAGAACACAGGTGTAAACTCAAGGGAGCTGGAAGAAAGCCCTTGTCAATCACAGGGCCTAGTTTTTGCATCCTCTGATAGAAGACCAGGAAGAGGCCTGTTCACGCTATCTTCAGATCATGATGTAACGTCACCTTTGTGTAATGCTGGAGTAGTGCTATTAGGCACTGTTAAACAGCCTCTGCGTTCCACACCGGAGGTGACTGCATGTGGGTGAAAGGATACGGCAATATACAAGTAGTAGTTTGCACTGTGCTTTTTGGTCCTTCAGTGTGAAAGATGCCATAGGGATGGGAGATAGCAGCGCAGCACACTGCTGAATGTCTTAACAGATGTCACCATCATTCCACTTTCCCCTCCCTGTGTCCCATAAACGACAGTATCCAAAACTGAGCGAGGGATTTCCCAGGAACAGTCAGCTGACATTCCCATTTTCTTGCTGAGAGTGCCCGGATGGCACCTGTTGGTGTCTCCTCTTGGGCTATGAAATGTCAGTTGTGGTGCTGAAAGGATAGCACCATTTCTGCACTGAACTTGCTTAGACTAGGAACTGAACCTTTGGATCATGGATTCTGCACATAATGTAGGCCAAAAAGAACCATCTCATCTTTACACAGGCACACACCAGCACTGCATTGTACCTGTATGCTCAGGAAGTGGGAGATTGGCAGGAGTGGAACAGCCCTGTTTGGCCAATCAAAACATTGATCAGAAACATGCACTGGGCTTTGTTGATATGAGACAAACTACCCATCATCTGCCAGATCCAGATCTGGGTGTTTGGGTCTGGGGATTTGGTTTGGCCCATCTCTAAATTTCTACCTCTCTACACCCCAGCCAGAGATTGGTGAACTGGCTCAGCTAAACTAAGAACCACCTCCTCATCCCAACATTCCCAAAGGAACAGAGAAGCATCCAAAATTCTTCTTCTTGCTTATGAACACCTGAACTTCATGGCTTTGGAGTTCGCAGCCTTCAAGCCCTATATCGCTACCTCATTCCTTTGCTTGTGCAGATCTCAATAGCATATCCTTACAAGACCATAAGCAGTGGGCTGCAATTAGCAATAGGGGTCATTGCTGAACAGTGCTAGGAGAGATGAGCCTGCACCAACCCCCAGATCCAAGCCGCCTTGCACTTTGTGTAGATTCAAATCTGGGGCCAAACATTGGCTCAAGCCAATCTCTTTACAGTGGACCAAGCCAGAACCTTTCCCTCAGCTTTGGGAAAGTTGAGATCCAGCTGCAAGCACTGCTCCTCAGCA
Organism: Mauremys mutica; assembly: GCF_020497125.1. Taxonomy (NCBI): domain Eukaryota; kingdom Metazoa; phylum Chordata; order Testudines; family Geoemydidae; genus Mauremys; species Mauremys mutica. Next base: position 60,818,286 of record NC_059083.1, read on the forward strand.
CCACCCCCATGAAGGAGTCTCTGCCCCATCCCTGCCCAGGGCTTGGTTGATTTTTAATACAAATTTAATAGATGGTAACCGACCAACAGCCTGTGCTTCCCCTTGGCAGGAGAGAGTCTTGTGCAATAAAACCAGGGACTTTGGGCTCCAGCTCCAGTCCACTGCTCTGAGCTGACTCCCAGCTGATTTTCCTTCCACCTTCAGCCTTTCCAGCTGGCTGGTGGTGTTGGCACCAGCAGCCAATCAGTGCTGCGGCCTCAGATGGCCTCTGCAGACAAGATGGACAAAACCAGAGCCCGGCCAGGGAAGTGCTAAGAAGACAGCAATCCCAGATTGCTCATGGACGTCGGGACCACCTTTTGATGCTCTTGGAAATCTAGGTCCCTGGGCGATCGGCAGACACCCAGCTCCTTTTCCCAGCATGACTTCCGATGTTCAGACCTTGTTGATTTAAGCCCAGACTGATGTACATTGGGTGCAGGATGCTGCACTCTTGGCAAGTACATGAGTGAGCATCATAGGGGAGGAGCGGTTTGTTCTGCGAGACAGCACAATAGCTGCTACTCAACAACCTTTACAGATCCCTCCCCTCCATAGTAAGAGACCTTTTCCTTTCCTGTCCCCTAAAAAGGAAGGCGGTTACAACTCCCCTGGACCAGTTCCTCTCGGAGTTGCCACAGCCAGGCTGAGCTCAGATGCACTATCCCCTCCTGTAGTCCCCAGGTTATAAGCGGAAGGAGCTTAAACTTCTGCAGCTTGGAGGAGGCTTACATGACTCCATTTCCCTCCCATCCCATGCTGTGCACACCTTGGGCAGCCATTGACACCAATAGCGGGGTTGTGAAGATGGAGGGTTACACTGGGAGGGTGCGGTATGATGAGACTTGTGTGGAGTCAGCTGGTAACATCCATGCATGTTTCGGGCAGTGGGGTTAGTGTTCTGCTCTGGAAGGGCCGGATCCACTTATTGAGTTTCTAATGCAGTTGAATGGCACCTGAGATGCTGCCTCAGATCGAATGCAACAGGCCAGGGCCACAGAGAAGGGAGGCTGAAACCCTGGGGTCAGACTGGGATTTAGGGCTTGTTCACCTCCATTCCAGGTACAGTACTTCTCTCCCATGCAGAAAGTGAGGTGAACACAAGGACAATGTCTTGTTTGCTCAGTGGTGCCAGGATGCAGCTAGAAAGGGGAGACACTTCTTAGATCGTGCTGACCAGCTCCCTGGGCTCAGTGCAGGATAGGCCCATGCACGAATGGGTCAAACCAATTCCCCTGCATATCGCCGAATCTGAGCAGTCGCAAAAGCCGGGATCCAGCTCTGAACACGCAGCTATTTCCAAAAGCACGTTGTCCAAACAGCTGGAACAAACTGGCCGGGAGGGAGGAGGGATGAGGATGTTGTACTGTTAATACTGGCTGAAGTCCTGCGTTGTTAATGGGGAGGCTGTCCTAGTCTAAACTGTCTTCCAGCCACCTGGTCTCTGCGCAGCTGGTCAATATAACCCCAGGTGTGTCCTCTCTCCTGCGAAGAGAGATCGCTGTGGGAGATATCCTGGATCCTGTTTCCTTCAAAAAGGGAATAGGCTGAGTTCGCAGGAGATGCTGGACAGTTAACTCAGCTGCTAAACGCATCCTGTAATAGCCTCCCAATGGGGAAATCAAGTCTTGGGAAGAAAGTGCTGTTACCAGACCCTGCCTCAGCCTGGGCTGTGACTCTCTCCCAGAAAACAGGCCAGTTGTGCAAGGAGATTGGGCAGTTGTCCCAGCAGTTACCCAAGCTGCCCTCTGCTGGCCCACTCTGATTTCCTTGGGCCAGCCCAGATTCTCTTGCAGCTAATCCCCCAAAAGGTATGGTCACATCACTCCCTTGCATCCCCCCACAGCGCTGTGGCCACATCTCTGTCCTGAGTGGTAGCACCCTCTCCATCATGCCATGACCAGGTCTCCTCCAGCTCCATCAGCATCTTTACATTCCTGACCAGCTGCACTCCTTTGCTATTCCAGAGAAGAGCCTCTTCTAACCAGAGACTATTCATGGTGTCCGTGTGCCTCTTGGTTGGGCGACATGGCTAGATGTACACACATGGGGGTCACCATACTCACGTGACTTGTGATGCAGTTCAGGTTTAGGTCTGGAAAGACATTGATGTCTTAGGACACTGAGCCACTAGTCCAGATAATGCAGAGCTGCAGGCTGCTATCAAACTTTTACATTCTCCTGAGATAATCCCACTCATCTGCAAGGCAAAGGCAAAATATTCCTCAAAAACTTAAACAAATGATGAATGACAGTCAAGATAACCCCCAAGCCCAAATTCTCCAGCCACAAAAATCCCACTTCTCACTCACTCACGGCCATGTAACAGGCCTTCCATTTTCAAGGGCCATTCTCACGCCCAACCCAGCAGCCCTGGCTGCAAAGTCATGGTGTTGAGGCACATTCTGACATCTGAGCTTGTCCTGTGCGCATCGGGCCTGCTGTATGTTCCATAAATGCTGGTGATTTGTGCACAATAGGCCCACATACCACTTCAGAGCAGCTCTGGTATCAGACTCAATAGCAGATTTGATGCAGATTCATGTAGCACATCATCCACCATGATGACCTCTCCATGTCCCAGGAGTGGCCTGTACAGGGGACAGCATCTTAAAAGCAGTGACTTGCAATGTCACAATCTAGGGGAGATATTTAGGCACCTAACTCCCATGGATTTCAGTGGGAGTTAGGCGCTGAGGTACCTTTGCCACTCCCATTTTAGGAGCATGGCCATTCCTTCATGTACATGCCTAACTCGCACTGCCAAGGATTGGTTTTGGGTGTGAGAGATCACCTTGCCGCCTAGTGGCAGATGTACAAGGAGGATAAGCGCATTAGTGCCACCTCGAGGCGCTCTAGCTGCTCCAATAGTGGAGGATTCTAGACCTAGCTGTGCTGCGGGTGTGTGTGAGAATTGTGTTTGTTCTTTGCTGCGTGTTCCCAGCCCTCCAGTACCCGGGGAAAAGGCAATGGGCCCTAGGAGCAGGTTAACAAGCAGCAGTTTTGCTGAGTAAATGTTGAGAATATCTTGCAATGAAATTCATTGCACAGTCCTGGCCAGCTCTGTCCAAGGAAAATAAGGGTTCTGGATGGTTTATTCCACCACCACCCCGCCTCTCCCCTTGTTGCTTTAAGTGGAAGGGGTGCATTTTGTCACCATGGTTACCTTCATGACTTCAGTCAAACATGAACCCAATTTACTTTTTATTTTATTTATTGTTTCAAAGTTCATAATGAGCGTCAAATCCCTTGGTGAGGCAAACATGGCAACGGTTACCATCATAGCTGGGTTTGGAACATGGAGCCCGGAGTGCAAAGTTCAGGATGCCCAGAAACATCTGAGAGAAAAGTTGGATGGGTCTCTCTCGCCACAAGAACCATGAATAACTCTGAACTTCGTCCGTGTGCATCATCGGCACCCCTGGCCCTTGTCCCTGCCCCTCACCCTACCCCCCGGGTGCAGCAGCAGTGCTTTGAATAATGGAGGGAATCACAGCACAGAGCTCCACCTTGAGCTATCTGAAGGCAGGATGGTCCAAAGGAGAGCACATCCTAGGCCCATACAGGCTTCTACCTTGGAGGCCAGGGCTTCACCAAATTCCAACAGGAGCCTGCCAATAATTCTACCAGAAATAATAATGGCCGGATGCTGAGCTAGCATAAATCAAGCGTAGCTCCACTGAAGCCGTTTGAACTGTGTGGATTTACATCAGCTAAGGAGCCATCTCTCCATGGTCCTAGACTGTTACACTTGCTCCTACTTGTACTCCCTTTGGTAAACAAACGGCTTATTGGGAGAGATCAGCACCCATGGAAACCAAGCAGCGAAGTGGTCACAGAGCCATCAGGCAGAGAGGGCCCTGGCTTGTTCCATTGTTAGTCTCCATGGGCCACACCGATTAAGGTACCTCCATAGCTACGGCAGCAAACTGAAGGCTCTGAGGGGCTGGATGGAACTCCTGTGCCCTGGGTGCACCTGGGGTGTATCTGAGTGTTATATACAGGGCCCAGCACTTGGGCACTAGTTGGAACCGGGACTCCCATGGGCAGCATATTTCTAGCTTTCTTCCTTCCACTTAGAGAGGAGTGATGAAGGCCTGTCAGATCAGCCAGCCCATGACCCTACAGGGCAGGAGCATTTCCCACAGCCCCATTTCTAGTCACCGGCACTGGGGCTTCCATCCCTGACACCCCATTCCAGGAACCATTTCCTGATACCCAGGCCACACACTCCCTGACTCTGCGGGACACCCCCTGCTAGGATGCTGGAGGTTCTGCACCTGGGTTGCTGATGTCTGCCTCCTCCTTGACCTGCTGGTGGAGGTCTCCCTGTAGCCCCTCTCCCTGCCATGAGTCAAATGACCACCTTGAACCAGGTCCCTCTAATTGCCACTCTCAGCTAGGAGTGAGCCTATCCCATATGGCTGAAACCTCCACTGACCCCCAAAGCTCAGTCCTTTCTGCCAGGTCCCATTGCCCTTTGTACCACTGCCCCAGACATTCACACCTACCAGTTATGGATTATGGGGGAGAACAGCCTGGGGCAGAAGGACCCAGGGGGTGGTGTTAAGGCACTAGTGCACGCTCTGTGGTGTACAGTAGGTGCAGGGATGGTAAGGTGGGTGCCTGAGCAGAGAAGAGGGGATGCATTTTTCCCTTCCTTGCTTTTACGGTTCAGCCTCAAACATGTGGTGTGTGCAGCAACCCCCACAGCTCCACAAGAAGTACTTTGGGGGAGGGGTTAATTCTAGTGTCTCAGACGTTTGTGCTCAGAAAGTCTCCTGGACTGATGGCCCTGGTGCCTGATGCCCTGTATTTAGCCTCAGAATAGTACCTCATGAGCAGCAGGGCAAAACTTCTCTCCAAGCATCTCACTAACAAGTCTCATCCCTGACATGCTGGGACCATGCCTGGGGGTATGACCGGAGTGCATTCTTTATGGCCCAGGCAATGGCTGGCATCACTGCTTAGAGACGGCTTGCAGAGTAGTTAATTAGCAGTGACTCTTGTGGTGGCTTTTGCAACATGGACTTTGGTTCCGGGGGATTTAGCGTCATTCAATAGCTCATTTCACATGTGGTCACCACAAAGCTATTTGGCCTTTGGCTGCTCCTTCCAGAGGCCGGTCACCAGAGGTGAAGGGTCTTTGTCTCAGGTGCTTTATTAGCTGGAGTTAAAAACAAGCCTCAACTTGCTTCCTTTTCTTGTCTTTTTCCAGCTGTGCAGATCCACATCCTGAAGGCCGACAAAGCTGGCGACTGGTGGAAGTTCACCGTCAACATCATCTCTGTGTACAAACAAGGGACCAACCGGATACGGCGTGGAGACCAGATCCTGTGGATCCGCTCCAAGGACATAGCATGCAAGTGCCCGAAAATCAAGCCCATGAAGAAGTACTTGCTGCTGGGCAATGACGAAGACTCGCCGGACCAGAATGGGATCGTAGCGGACAAGAGCAGCTTGGTGATACAGTGGAGGGACACATGGGCTCGGCGGCTCAGGAAGTTCCAGCAACGGGAGAAGAAGGGGAAGTGTAAGAAAGCCTAAAGGAACAGGCGGCAGCGGAGCGCGAGAGAAAGAGAGACTGTGCATGCTGCTTTGTGTAGAACCTGGAGCAGATAGGGATTGGGATTAGGGATTTTGTGAAGGAACTCACTTTGCAGTTTGTGTGTGTCGGGGGGGCGGGCGGGTGGGATGTAGGGGAATCACTTCTGTGGGACTGCCAAGTTTGCACCTCATAGTACAGAAAAAAAAAACCACACACACACACACACACAAAACCTTTGCGCCATGAGGCTGGATTGGGGCCTGCGCTGCCTCGATCGCCACAGCACCCAGGCTTGTTCAGTTACCAGTTCCCGTGGTCCCCTCGCTTATTTCGCCCCTTTGTGTCAAAGAGATCACAGACGCCAAACTGCCTTAAAACTGCTAACGCCCGCTAGTTCCAAAGCCAAGAAACTAACCAACGGCAATGCTGGAAATTAACTTTCCTACCCCAGAATCACATTTTCTCATTTTAGGTTGAACGAGACAATTATTGTAGGGGAACTAATTAGAAATTGATCATTGAGGACATATTTGAGGATCAATTAACACTGGTTACTTGAATGGTCTTCAGTAAAATATAGTTCTAATAATCAATTGCCTGCTGTACAGTATCTAAGAGACAGGGCTCGATTTTCAAAGTTGGGCGTGTGTGATGGTGCTTGTTTATTAGTACCTGCTTGCACCCACACAACAGTGTGCCTCTTACACTGTGTGTGGAGCAGCCACTAGAAGGCAACACAATAGTCGGTGTGTTACACATGCACCTAACTTTGGAAGCATGGCCCAGCTATTCCTGTCGGATTCAAATCCAGATTTTTAAAGGAGAGCTGCATGCTGTTGAGATGCCAGCTGGTTAGCACAAGATATGCACTGAACCACGTCGCGGCACACACGGATCCACCTCCCAGCTGACAATCCTCAGTCTAGCATTTAATAATTCAGGTCCCATTTGCCAATGGCCAGTCATCGCCGTGTTAAATCCAGAGAGTGGAGGAGACAGGAGGAGAAGATTTGCAGAAGCACCTAAGGGAGGTTGGTGCCCAGGCTTTGCTTGGAGGCTTCTTTCCAAACTCTTTGCTGGCAGTAGCTTCGCTTCCGTACCCAACTAGGCCTTCACAATCCACTGCGCCTTCCCCAACCCTCCCGCCCCCCTTTAAATGTTACTCAGAAGATGAAGGCCCCACTGGGCAAACTGCTGGGAAGCCCACACAGTCACGTTACTTCCTGCCCCTGAGAGTCCTCACGTGTCGCTGAGACAGCTGGCCCCCTGTCTTCTCATTTCTCATGCAAGTGATGACGAGAAGTGGAGATATTTGTTCAGCATCAGGTTGAATGCGTCTCTTTTGGGGATTTGCGCTAGAGCAGCAGGTAATAACGCAAAGCTTCAAACGCAGATTCATGCCTGTGCTGAGGGGCCAGCATGAAGGCCTGTGTGCTACTTCAGCCCCAGCTGATGTACATGATGTATATCCCTGCGCCGGGAGAAACACTAGCTAAAGCGACTAGATGCAAAAGGCTCTACCCATTTAGCCACTGTAGAAACAAAACTTTCCCAAAGCAGAACAATAATCTGCCAGTATAAATGAGAGAACCGAGGTCAATTCTTCTAGGCAGAGGCTGTATTCGGCTCTCTCTTGGCTTCCGTAGGCATTGCTGATATTCAGCACCTCACCATTATAACACTGCTATGGTGGAGCGGTTGGGGCAGATCAGCTCAGACTCGCGTTTGAGGGGCTTAACTCCTCCATGGAGCCTGTGGCACTTCTGCTTTGTTAAAGCCACGGTGCAGATTTTTCTTAGCTTCCACATTAGGCTCATAAGGGGTGAAGGAGGTTTGCACTCACACACAACTTGTACAAGCAACTGCTTGTAAAACAACAACAAAAAACGGGCGCAACTTGGGTGCACAATTCAGACTCAATCTCTACGATGCCCATGCTACAAAAATCAAAACCTCCCTGATACTTTTCCTGTTAGGAAACTTGGAAACATCCATTTTATGACATTTTCCAGCAGTTTTGCCTTGTTTTATAGCAATTGACAATATTTATATAATGACATAAACCGCCCTAAAGCAAGGCAGCGATGTAAATCGGTGTAAAATGGAGAGGTGCCCAGTGAAACGCAGAGCAGGCTGGGGGAGTTGAAATTCATGGCTGGGATGGGGAAACCAGCTCCTCTGAGCTTGTCTGACCCTTGGTGTGAATTACAAGGCTTAAGTAAAGCAAATGTAGTCGTTAGGAGAGAAAATATACAGACCACTCCGTGGCAGTGAGTGTTCAGCAAAACCAAGTATTTGTCTCGCATCCCCGTTTACTGACCACCGGCCAGAAAGAAAAAGGGGCATCTGGTGTTAAAGGCAAACACTTTTGAAGTCAGTGGGACTAGTGCTCCTACGTCACTTGCACGCTTTTGAAAATCTCACCCTCAGGTACCTAAATATGTACTTGAGAGCATAAACTGTTGGCCACACTGATTAAATTGGACTGGGCCAAAGTACAGTCCTTGAGAGCCTGCATTGGCTTGGAGATCTGTCTGTGCTTCATGGCACCCAGCTGCTCTGGCTGCTCTTGTGGTACAGCACACCCAGTTGAGTCCCATCACCCTGCAGCTGCCAGCCACTACATGCGGTAAAGGCTTAGCTACAGCTAAGGAATGATTGCAAAAAACAAACAAAACAAAAAACGCTATTCCAGGAGAGCTCTAGGCAGGCTGCTGTGTAACGCTATGAGGATGTTCTGTTGATAATCCCAAAGCTCACTCAACCGGCTAATGAGGTTTTCCAACTAAGATTTCCAAGGTAGCCTGTGGCTGGAGTGAGAAGGGAGTTTCAGTGGTAGGTGGGTACCCTCCAGTGCCTTTTACAACCCCAGCTCCCTAGTTTGCGTTTAGTATAACCTCAAAACACAGGTACCTGCCCCAGTGCCTGAGGTTTGGCTGGCATGCAGCACATGCCTCCTGCACTCGCGTTGCCCAAATGCACATTGAACTGCAGCAAGGTCCCTCGGGGCAGCAGCTTTGCCTTCCAGGCGGAGTTGCTGCATTCCCCACGATGGCTAGCCGTCCAATGGCAGACACTTCCACGTTTGGGTTTGTGGAGCTAGCATTGTTAACCTGGAGCCCGGCACCTAGGGTGGCATCCAAAACAAAAAATTATAAACTTTAAAAAGCAAACCCCCACCCCTCGGGCTATTGCTTTTAACATTTTTGGAAGAACCCCTGGAAGAACATGCAGAAAATGTTCACGCCTCCAACACAGGTTATTTATCGGCTGAAACACTGCAAAGGGCCATGGGTACTCCAGACAGTAAAAGGAAAATAAATAAAAAGAAAACCAAGAAATTGGTTTGTATAGTTAGTACGAGATGTAAAACAAACGCGCTCAAATTTTGTTAACCAGAAGTATATTGTCGATTTTTTTAAACAACCCCCCTCCCCTGCCGTGCAAGCCCTAACCCTAACAAATACTGTCTTTTTGGGGTTCAGTTTTTTACTTTTGCGCTTGCCAACAAGTCCGAGCGGCTTGTTTCGCTCCACCCACGCCTAAGAAGTATCCCTCTTTAGCTGTGCGTAATACGTTCATACAGAATACTGAGCATGTGTAACATATACAATCTCCATCACCACTAGGTAAAGCGAAGCAAAACAAGCTGCCTTTCAGGGGGTGTCTTATGAAGTAAGTATTTCCCACAGGCTGCTGGCTTCTCTTTAAGGACAAACCCCCTGGACTTTAGTAGGGCCCGGATTATGCTCTTTGGGTAACAACTTCCATAGGGGCGGCTGCTCCTCAGAAGAATCCTACAGCTCTTCATCTGGCGGTAGCCTATAAGGCAACCCCATATACCAGCCAGCAAGGAATTTATACCCATCACCTAAAAGCAGGCGGATCGGTGGCTGATTAGTTCAGGCCTGCTAGTCCAGTGGCTGATGTGAATTAAATGTCACGCTGTAGTGCTCTCCCCGGAAACCGAGAGCCTTGTCAGAATGTTCCACTGAAATGAAAAAAACCCTCATCTGAGTCTTACAGGGGAAAGAACCAAAATCATCACCCGAGACAACAAGAGAAAAACCCGGGGCCCCAGGGAGAGGACGAAGGGCTTTCAGAGAGTTCTGTACCGGCAGTGATCATTCAGGGTCACACACAGTGGTGGAACGTGATGGTAACTTGAACAACACAAAAATAAGTAAATATCTCCCTAGGGCCTCTGAGGAAGTGTAACGTGGAATTTGTAACAGGGTAAAGGGCTGCGGTGCCAACCAAGCGATTCTGGAAAGCAGCTGAAATGCCAAAACAATCATCACTCCACAGTAGCATTAAACAAAAGTTGTTTTGTTTGTTTCATTCTGTGTCCCTTCCCCGCCCCTGCACACACCCCCACCCACTCGCCTTTTCTCCTGTTACACAGACCTGGCAGAAAAACCTGTGTTTTTTGTTTATCTCTGTTAATATCTTGAATTGTAAATGTTGTTTAGTTATGACCATTACATACTGTTTTGGGCAATGTTTCTTTACAATGCATACTAATATATTATGGTTATTATATATGAATATATTTAATGACGTGAAAAAGTTGTGGATTTTCTTATTTTTTTTTCCAAGTTGTCTTTTTGTTTTGTTTTGTTAGATGGCTGTAACTGAACCAGACGGAGCTTGTAACTGTTCAGCACCCACTTGGTAGAATTCAAGTCAGAAACCAGTTGAATAAACTCTTGTAAACTGTACTCGTCCTAGGCCAGTCTTTTTAGTTACGTCGTGCTGAAAGAGGGGCTCTAATGCATGGGATACAGGCCCCAGTAGCTCTTAGCAGAGTTGGGATCAGCCTGGTGGATCGGGACCTGCCCTTGGGCGTTCCCTAACACGCTGCGCAATCAACACTTTGGGGATGGGTGCCGAGGGAGGAGCCTAACAGTAATATAGCAGCCTGGCTCCAGTCCATGCGGGCAGCAAACAGCAGAATTTGGGGATTTAGTGCTGGTGAATGTTGCCAGGTTTCCGGTCCTTGGTACAAACACAAGCAGCAGCACAGCTAACCTCCCTCCACTGCCCCAGTACCATGCCTCAGTCCCGGCCAGGCCAGTGACTCCCAAGGGTGCGGCGTTAAATGGCCTCTCCCTGAGGATGCCAGCAGTGGAATGAATTATTGCCGGAGGTGGTGGTTTCCGTGATGCAGACGCCTCCCCAGCAGGAACCCACCTCCCCAATGTAGCACATGGAGGCCACTGAGTATCCCATGGGATGGGACTGACTAATGGGGTGGGATGGGTTTGAATGGGCGACTTAGGTTCTTGTGTCCCATTAGCAAGTCTCTGAGCCACCCTGCACGACTCCGCTCTGCTCCCAGGCATTCCCAGCCGCATCCAGTTCCGTGCACGTGGGAACCGATGGACGATTAAAGAAATCCCTTCCCATGGTGGGGGCAGGGCCAGGACTCCTTAGGACTTTCCCTGATGACACAGCCTGTGCAGCAAGCACTCTGAGAAAGCCAAGCAAAGCCCAGAACCCTGGCCAGGGCCAACCCTGACATGAATAATGATTTACTCCCTTGTCTTATTTCCCCTCCACTCATTCCTCCCATCCTTGCACCTCCTCCCCCTCCACGTTCTCCCGCCGTTCTGCTGGCCCCACAGCATTTCAGGTTAGGTCTCTGAGGAGGTGAGGTTTTCAACATGCTGGTAAGATCCAGGGCATCAGAAGATACGGGAAATGTAGCCTGAGGAAAAGGTGTAAGAACGGCAAAGGAACATGCATCCTTCAGGAATCCGGCCCAGGCTTGTTTTGAGAGCGACTTGTGTTGAAAACTACAAATCTCCCTCTCAGTTGCAATAAAGATCTCAGGATGTCAGCGGTTACTGATGCTGCACGACCATGAGTGTGGCTAGATTTCATACCAGGCAGCCTGTTTCAGGAAGAAATGAGCCACGAATTAAAACATTACATGACAAGTTAAGCAGAGCAGAGGGTGGCATTTGGAGGGGAGGCTTCCAGACACCCAAATGCTGTGAGAGGGAATAATGCGGGCAAAGATCCTGTGAATTGCACAGAGGTCACACTGAGCGACCCAAACCGTCTCTTCTAGCCCTTAACGTCTACAATAATTTATTAGTTCAAAAACAGCTTGGAGGTCAGCAATCTCAGATCTTTATGGCAGAGGCATATGGGTCAAACACGCTGCCACCTCCTCTTTGGAAATCTTGATTGAAGCTTTAAAAAAGTGAAAATAGATTTACCAGGTTTTTCCTGCTTTTAGCTAATGGTCTGTGAAGGAGAAACGGCAGCAGCTCTGAGAACTGGGGGAAATGAGCTGAACGAGGGGTGTACATGCGGCTTTAGCACCTGCCTTGGCCTTTCCTCCCTCGCCCTCGGCACAAATCCCAGAACCTCTCAGTAGTGTTCTCACTTCTCCTCACAGCTCAAAGCATAAAGAAGTCCCTTCAAAAGGCTCTGGGGTAATCCTGGCTGACGACTGGCTCTAGGATGTGAATTTTGGGGTAACCCTGGCTGACGATTGGCTCTAGGATGTGAATTCTGGGGTAACCCTGGCTGATGATTGGCTCTGGGATGTGAATTCTGGGGTAACCCTGGCTGATGATTGGCTCTGGGATGTGAATTCTGGGGTAACCCTGGCTGACGATTGGCTCTAGGATGTGAATTCTGGGGTAACCCTGGCTGATGATTGGCTCTGGGATGTGAATTCTGGCCTGACATGCTCAGTGCCTAATGAAATTATCCTTCCTGGAGCAGCAACAGTAGCTGCTGCATCAGTGGAGCGCTGTAAAAATAAGCAATAAGAAAGGTAATTTAACAAGGTGTAACAGCTTTAAGGGCTCATTTATTCTGAGTGTAGGAACTAGACTCCAACAGAAATAAGTGCCGTTCACAGCAGATTTACTGTACAGCAGAACATCAGAGAGTTTGCACTTTGTATTTTGGCCCACTCTGGTATTTTACCCGCTTAACAAAGAGAAATTAAAATTGGAAACAATGAAGAGAGAGAAAAGCATTTTAGACTCCAGAGCACATGTTCATTCAACAGAAAACAATGCAACAATGCACCCTACCAATAACTGCACAGGTGTGTGGTATGTCAGAGCTACCTGCACCCAAAGCTAGCTACAGGTAATGGAAATTCCCTTTTCAGGAGCAAGAGCCTCCAGCAGTCTGTACTCCTAGGTTCTTAACAGCAGCACCAATGAGTCAAATAGGGAAGGGAAAACAAACCTATCAACTTGTCTGCTCTGAGGACGCACTGGCAGAAAGCTGCATCAGTGGAGGCATGGACACCTACCCAGAACACTTATTTATGGAGTGGATGGGTCTCCAAGGGACCTGCCTGTAACCTCTTCGATCGTAGTCACCCATCTCGCCATCCTGTCCTGCCAGACTCCTTGTGTAATAGAGAACCAGGGTGGGTGAGTGAATATCGTTTATTGGACCAACTTCTGTTGGTGAGGGAGAGAGAGAGAGAAGCTTTCGAACCATGCAGAGCTCTTGGCCTAAAGAAGAGTGGTGTGTGGCTCGAAAGCTTGTCTCTCTAATATCCTGAGACTGACACAGCTACAGCTACACTGCTTGTCTAACAGACTTTTCTGAGAGGGGACAAAGGATCTCTTCTTGGAGGATGCTTCCATCCAGAAATCCAGGCCTTGGGAGATGATTGGCCTTCCTATGAAGAAGCATTTAGTTGAGCTGAATGTTTTCATCCCTTCAAGGTAAATATTAAGGGCTTGACCACACTGAGCAAGCACAGGGCACTTTGCTTATCACATTTTAGGCTGGCACAGAAGGAAAGGAGAACTCTCTACCTCTGCAAAGCCGGTGAGATCCCTGGGGATGAGTACCTGGGGACTGAGGTTTTATTGGCCAGGATGCATGTGGAACAGCTGACCGTCTGCCAGGATGTAGAGTTTCCCAGCTACGGGAGCCCAGGGATTCGTTTCCCTTTCAGGTTGGGTAAGGCTTGAGCAGGGCTATGCACCGTATTAATTCATGCCAGGGTGCCTCAACCCCAGGGTGGGTTCTTTTACTCTCAGATTTTTAAAGGCCAGAAGCGTCCATCGTGATAACCTAATTTGGCCTCCTGCATAGCAGGCCTAAGAGCACTGCCTAATAATGTCTGCATCAAGCCCATAACTTCCAGGTGAGCTAGACCACCTCTTTTAGAAAGCTCTCCAGCCTTGATTTAAAAACTTCAGGTGATGGAGAATCCACCACATCTCTAGGTAAGTTGTTCCAATGGTTACTTACCCTGGCTATTAAAAAGACCCTTATTTCTAGTTGGAGTGTATTTAAAACCAAATTAATAAACATATTGAACTGCACTGGTTTCCCCATTGCTGCTAGGGGACAGTCAAGGCATTGATTTCCAACTCTAAGGTCCTAGCTATATCTGAGTCCAGGCTTTGTTACAGGTGACCTCTCTGTCTATGCACCACTAAGCTAAGCTGCTTTGGTTCATCCTCCCCTAAAATGCATTCCTGGGAGATTGGAGACAGAGGGTTCCCAGCTGTGAGATAAGCTTCCATCGGCCACCAGGCCCACTGCAGTTGGGGAGTCTCAACAGGAACACACAATGAAAGGCGTCTCTCTCTGATCAAGCATGAGTCTGATTATATGGACCTTTGCTGGGGATGGTGGTGGCTGGCTTATGATGGGCAGGAATGGCTCTGGACAGGGAGTGGGGGTGTCCTTGGTGTCTACTCTAGGCAATTTAAACTTGTTGCTTGATTTTCATTTGTGTCACGTGCTCAGATGCCACAGCAACCAGCTCATAAAATTCATTAAATAGAATAAACCGAAAATGCACTGAGCTCAGACTGATCACACTTCGCACTCTTCAGTTCCACTCGCTTGTAGACAATGAAACCAGTCTGTTTATTTTAGCCTTCCCTTCCAAAGAGCAGTAAAACACAAAAGGTTTCCACATACACCATGAAAGCCCTGCCAAATCCACTTCTCTCTTTTTTAATAAAACTCCTCACCCACATGCCATGTTTAATGTTATTTAAAGGGCAAATCTAAGGACCTTTGTTAAATATTTCAGCAATAAGACTCACTGGTTCTCCTTCCTTATGCCCCAGAAATTTTGTCCCCCAAGAATACAACAAATCAGAAAGCAGCTTTTAAAAAGCCCCTACAGAATGGACCCAGAATGTTGCACAGAACAGTGGCACAATTTATTCTGATCAGCGTATCCAAGGATTTCAAATAAAACCCGAATTCCCCCCTGTAAATGGCAGTTTTAATTAAAAGACAGGTTCTTCAGGTTCCTTAACACAGAAACTGCTCGAATGCAGATTTTAAATACAACACCAGGAACCACAATTATTTGTTTTCGGCTGGAGTGGCTGGGTTTAAAAGCTCCATTTATACTGGAGAAAAGTCAAGCAATAAGATCGTTGAGAACGTCCTGCAAAACATGCAGTGGTTAAACGGCCTCTTGCTTTCTCCTGCGGCTGTTTGAATACAGAGCTCCTCTCCAAGTGACAACGCGCAAACAGGCATGACCCTGAGGCCTAAACAATTTTGACTTAACTGAGTCGTCTGATCTTTTCAGAAGAGCCTTTCCCAGCAATGCAGGATAGAGGGGCGCTGAGTCCTTGGGTTTTACTGCACAGAAGACAAGGTATTTTTCACTCTCTAATACATGGCTGTGTTTATCCCACTTCCCTTAGTTGCCAGGTTAAAACTCACTTAGTGGTTTGTTCACCTGTGTATCCGCCTCCCATATCATCTGCATTCCCCACTTTGGCTACCCGTACACTGAAACATCAGCCAGGAGTGCAATAGCTCAGGCTGTGAAGAGCTGGTTGAAAAACAGATTTTCTGTCCTATGGAAAAAAAATTGAGAGTTTGAAATTTTTTTCATCCCAAATCAAAATTCTGAAAACATTTGTTTCAGCTCAATCAAAACTTATTTTGATTTTGACCTTTTTTATTTTATTTTATATAAAACAAAGAAAATTTGGAATGAATAGTCATTTTGAAATCACTCTTCTAGATCCATCCAGCTTCCAGAGTGACCTGTGCACCACAAAAACCACCACCACAATTAGCACCATAGTTTCAGCATATGCTCCTGGTGTGACTGGCTCATGGAGCCTGAACGCTTAGGTCTGGTTGAGGCACAGTGGCAGAAGATGGTGTTGGAGAAGCTTAACAAGAATAATAATTAGTTCTTCTGGAGTGATTTGTAGCCACAGAGCTCAAAGCGCTTTAACAAAGGAGATTAGTGTCATTATCCCCATTTTACAGATGGGGAGACTGAGGCATGGAGCGATTTAAAGGACTTGTGCAAGGCACGCATCATGCCAGTGGCAAAGCTGGGACTAGGACCCAGGTCTCTTGAATCTCAGCCCAGTGCGCTCTACACACTAGGTTTGCACTGCTGCTACCCACTGCACTAGTTTGGGGGAGGTAGGGTTTTGATTGCTAGTGCCAAGAATTAAATTCATATCTATAATTGCACATATTCTGTTTTTAAGGAGTAAGACACATGAGCACCAGCTTGGGGCTGAAAAACAAACAAACATTGAAAAGTACGAGAGAGACATTTCAAATGAAACTGGAAGTCTAAGGAGCCAGTTTCTTTCGCTCCTCAATATCAATCTCTAGGAAACAAACAAAAGACCTTTAAAATATTAAGAGTTTTTTATTGTTTCCAATAACCATGCCAATAAAAAGCAGCATGTAAATGGATCAGCTTTTATTCAGTGTTGTTATTGCTCTATCAGTTCTGACAATTAAGTTGGCACATAACAAAATGATGATTTTTGGGAGAGCAATGAGCATTACATTCTTTTTTCATTTTTTTTTAATACTCGTAATATTTTCCTTTGCAGTTTTAACAGTTATGAAAAATGATAAAAGAAAGCTGTGCACATCTCTGGTCTTGAGACTAGTCTATTCACTGTAGCAGGACTTCTGAAGTTAGGCAGTTGGGGTAAACGTACCCCAGAGAATAGTTAGCAGAAAGACACTTTCCCCCCTTATGAGCACGTCGGGCAAAGCTTTCCGCTGTTCTACACCCGGTTGTGTTAAATGTTGGAAAGCTCCACAGTTGTTTGCATTTCGATCTGTGCAGATCAACACTGGTAATTCTCTCACAACAGCCAAAGATTGCCTCATACTTATGTTTGTAAGGTACATCTGAGTCCTTATATTCTGTTCTACCCTCATCACCAGGCTTTTAAGTCTCAAGCTGTGCCTGCTCTCTGACCCTCCAACTTCATTGAAACTTAGCATCAATCAATTCCTTACAACACTCACTTCTTTATAAGATGCAAAATCTTGGTTCAGAAGATCATCATTTAGCAAGAGAGGAGGAACTCCAGACATATCCCACACAAACTATGCAGGAGCAGTACACAGTACATTAAACCCTCAGGATGACTGATCTCTCAACAAAAGGGGCCGATTGCTTGCTTAGAGCCAGTTGCACTGAAGGGTAAATCTCTTAAAAGATGCATCTACTCCAGTTGTGTCCCTCTGAAGTACAAAAGCAAGGAAGGAAAAGAGTCCTTTTGAAGTTCAAATGCTCCAAACTAGCCACAGCCCTCTGGCTGTGCATTGCGTGCAGCAACGTCTTCATTCTAATACTGAGTTTACTTAACACACAAAACGTGTTTGCAATGGAGTTGTTTGCATCCTCTGATATTGTCCAGCTCTGCTGCTGCTGCTGCTGCTGCTGCTAAGTGGCATCTCTGATGGTCCCCGCACTTGCGTTAGTGTGTTGGCCAGACGGCAACCACAGCAATTGCAATCAGCAACAACACAATCACCACCAACATTCCTGAAACAGACAAAGCAAAATTAAGTTACCATCTTCATCTCATCGGAAGGATTTTTAAAAAAAAAATTTTTAAAAGGAAACTTAGTTTGAGTCCCCTTACATCACCCTAAACAATAAAGTAGGTTAGAAACTTGGCTGCCCAAAAGTTTTCAATTCTAACTAAAACCAGATCTTTACATGTTATATATGTATAGAAATCGGACTACAAAAATGATTTATGAAAGGGCAGTTTGCTTAAAGCTATCAGGACTGACACTGTGTATTTGGTCTCTGGTTCTGTCTCCCCAAGAATAATTCAACTATTCTACAGGTAAATGATTTAACAAGTCACCACACAACTTCAGCCCTGCCCTGAAGAGACTTTTATACACAAGGTTATCACGACACTCTCCAAGCAGTCCCATTCAGTTAGTTAAAACCATGCAGGATTGATGAAGTTTAGTAGAATTTACAGAATCATAAATTAGTTCTCTCTCTCTCTCTCTCTCTCTCTAAGACATGTGAGGGCTAAAATTTCATAGGAAGATTGCTGCCAGGACCTAAATAGTTTTACTACTACAAGGCAAAATTATTTGCAAAGCAAAAAACCAAAACTAACCTGTGCAAAACAAATCTGACTTAGGAAAATGAATGGCGATGAACATTTAAAAAAAAAACCCAACAACAACAACAGAGAGTACTGTGCCAAACCATGCAGCAAACCTGCTTTGTGCAATATGCTGTACATTCCTGACAATCTGGGTTTACAAAATGTTATGACAGTTTACTAGTTCCGGTACAAAATTCACTCTTAGCAAGAGGAGAGGGACAAAACTATTCACATATTAAAAAGAAAAAGATTGCTCTGGGAAAATGACAGACTAGAATTTTGCAAGCCCTCTGCATTTGAGTCTCACAAAGCTCGCTCTCATTCACAATACAGACTGACTGAAAGCCGGAGATAAAAGGACAGTGGTTTTCCCAGACCATGTTTTGTGATATCTTGCTAGATGAAGCTAGTTCTACTGGAGTACTCTCTAACCTCCAAAACATAAGGGAGATAACCTGCCCCTCTTAGCTGAAATACAAGTTTTATATCTTGCAAATGGAGTGGATCATTGCAAGTTTTGGTAATAAACCCTTCTCTTTCCTAAACAATGACAAGTCCCCTAGCATTCGAACACCTGGCAAAACCTCCTGGATAGCTTCCCAGTGTCCTATGCATTTCACTCAACAGAAACACCACACACTGGCTTCCCCTCAGATTAAACCATCTTTGAATTATTAAACAGACTTTTTTTTTAAAAAAAAACATCCGCACTAAAGTATCCCCTTTAGAGTCGGGTGAACCATATTAGGGCTCAAAGAGTGGAAAAAATGTCCCTTCCATTTGGTCTGCTAACAGATGACTATTACTCAACCACTTACAATATTTACAAGTCCAGCTCATAGCAATTAAAAAGGATGTATTAAAATAAACTTCTTTTTCCAAACTGGAAAGGATATTAGACATGGCTCTTCATAAATAGTGTCATGGTTTCTGTGCAGAAACGGCTTCCATGCCAGTGGGCCATATTTTTTTCCAGTGCCATGTGGTTGCCACCAACTTTATTTTTTATCTGAATTTAGAACTGGGACCACTTGGCCAGTCTGACCCTGTCAATATCTCAGAGCACTAGACATGCATTTGGCTCTTCCTAATGGTTATTTGTTAAATTACCACTCCAGAGAAGCCAATGTTAGCATGCTTCTCCGATGATAAACAAGTCAACTACTGGAGAGTGTCAGACATGTTTCATTTGGCCTAATACTTGTTCTTGACCATCAGCTCTTATTCTAATTGGGAAACTCTTGAAATAATCATAAATCTCAGGGTAGATAACAGACTCTTTAAAGAGCTGTTGGTGCTGCATGGAAAACCATTCTGACCGAGAATTTCAAAGGAGCCTATGGGTGTTAGGCCCCATAACACCCACTGATGTTCAAAGGGGGTGTGAACCTAACTTCCTTAAGCACCTCTGAAAACACCTGCTACTGCTGCTTATCTGTACCTGAAGTCGAGAACCTTCTCCCGCTCGTGTTCATTTACACAGCAACCAATGACCATGTGATGGAGCACTGCCATTTCACGGGGGAATAAGCCACAGGGCCAGAGGAGTTTTTAGTTAACGATCCTGTTACCAGACACACTGACTGCCATGGAAGAGGAAAATGAAAGCAGGAGATCCGTGCAGAGTAACTCGCACACAAAACCCTTCCCAACAATTTCTGCACGGCGTCTGCTACCTTGGAAGTGGAATTGTTTCACAAAATTTATTTGCCATTTCGCATCCCTCCCCAAATGACTTGTGATAAGAACGATTAGCCCCTTTGGTCACATACAGCATGATGAGAAAAAACTGACTGAAGTGCCGGCAGAGTACTCAGGTGACACGTGACTCTTACCTCTTCTGTACATGACATGTAAGCCCCCCAGCTCTCCCAACACTAGCCAACACCAGCATTTGGAGGAAGAGCAGCTGTTGAGAGTTAAACCCACACAACACTAAGGAGAAGCCAGTAGGAAGAGAGAAATGATTCACAGATACTCTCTCCCTGTGCAAAATCCCCCATGATCAAGAGCATCTGCCTTCAAACTGGAAGCTGATCTGCAGCGTCGGGGTCTTCTGGGCCTTCTCAACACTACTGGAAACTCCAAAGAGCCAGGATGGCAAACTATGCACAGTGCCCCAGCCTCCTGGCTCACCATTGCCATGGTGAACTATCCATGTGTGACCGTCAGCCTTGATTATTGCAACTCGCATCAAATACTGGAGCCACATGCCCTGAAAAAAGCTCCAGCAGCACAAAACATTCCAGCCTGTCCATTTAGCTACACAGGTTGTCACTGACACATCGCCCTGGTGTTCCGCCCTATGCACAGCTGCCCATTTAATAGAGAACCTTGCTATAGTCAACGCCCTCCCGCAGCGTTAGCTCTAACTACCTAAGAGCTCAGCTCTCCCTCCATAACCATCGTCTCCCATGACAGCAGTGCATCCCTGAAGCCATGAGCCTGTCAACAAACCACGTCTTGTAAGGGCGGGAGACAGACATAAGTGGGAGCTGGACTTAACCTATGGAATTCATCTCTGGAAGGTGAAGAGAGCAGCCCTGGGCCTCACTGTGTACAGAACTAAACACAAAACTCTTCTCTTCTACTCGCCTTTCCCTCAGTAAATTCCTCTCCCCGACAAATACCCCTCCCCCACAACAATGCAAGGCTGAGTCTCAACTGGCAAGATAAGTCCAGTGGAGCTATGCAGACTTGCACCAGGTGAGGCTCTGGCCCATAATCAGGGAACTTGCTCCCCAAGAAGGAAGAGACAGATTGATGTTTGTTATTTGCGATTCTGGAGAGGCACTGAGGACTTGTCTACACTGTGCAGTAGTCCGCACTACAGGAGTGTAAAATCTAGTGTGCACTAGGGTGTCGAACCCTGCTTGCACGCGTTCCAAGTTCCCTAGTGCACGTTAATGTAAATATTCCAGTGACGGATGCTAAAACATGAGCACAGATAGGTAGCGAGAGATTTGCTTTTCCTTTATTAAAGGAGAAAGAATGGTGCATTTAACCAAACCAATTAACTTGGAAACTTGTACATTGACCATTAACTTTCAGAGACATCAGACGACATTTAGAATATGATTGAGTTCAAACATGGTTAAAATGTGTCTCAATTTTTAAATGTTACTGTACATTTCTCTCCGACGGCATGGTTAGGAGTGAACAATGCTGCTGGAATTGGGAAGAAATAAGGCATGTAATTATAGTGACACACTTTGGCTGTCCAATATGTTTTTGCGCTGCAGGAAAAAGATTTAGAGGGTGAAAATCCTCAGTGAAGTTTTGATGCAACTGAATTTAGCAATTAAGAGACAACTGAGATTGGTTTCTTGCAAAATACTCTACAGGTGTGAATTTGTAATGATACAAAACTAAAATTAATTGGGCATAACTATTCTGTGACAACTCCCAAGAAAATCTGTTTATCAACAGAATTATTATACAGCAGGATTTCAGGAAAGTAGAAGATTAATCAAAATGTTGCTAACATGCAATAGGAGAATGACCGGGAGATTTAAAAGAAAGTGAAATACAGCAGCAGCAGCATCGCATGGTGAAAAATACAAAACTAAGTTTTGCTCCTTGAAGGAAACTGGCATACATAGAGTTAGGCATTTCATTTGGAAACACAAAAGTAAGCAGCAGATGACCACACATGATGTGCTTCATCAACATATACTTGTAAGCCTATCTGAAGTAGACAATTACAAGGATATGGATTTGTAAAGTTTTGTACCCATTAAATTGCAAAATGTGTGACATGCTTTCATAAATAATCTCATTGACACGATTTGACAGTAATCACGCACTCTAGATTCTCTGCCTGTTGGGCTTTTCTTGCTTCAGGACTGTGAAGTGTAAACATCCCATCACTAAGGAACATCTCAAAGAAAGTTCACACGGAACAAACTCAGTGATGAGGTAAGTGGGACTTACAGAGAATGGAAGAAAGAACAGATGCATGTGTGAATCGTATGGGAAATGTTGATGCAGACCTTCATTTAACAAGCTTACAAAGAGGAGAAGGTGAGAAAAGCAAGTTGTAATCTGCATATAATCAATGGAACAAATCAGCAAACATGAACCACTGGAGAATGGCCAGCTCTTTTGTAGTTCCTTAGTCTGATGAATTTGGAATATGGATGCTGCTGAAGAACAGCCAATCCTGGAGATGTAGGGAATCCAGAATGCTCTCTCCCAACAGGCCCTCTGTCTAAATCTCGCAGACATTAGCAAGAAAATGCTACGCTAAAGGCTAAGCTTTTGAATCTCCACCAAAACAGGAGCTCCAGTTGTATTTTGGACAGCGCACAAACTGGATCCACCAAGATGCTCACCCATCCAAGAGTGGCAAGGGTGAATTGAATAATATATTTGCTGAATATCGGGGGAGCTAGCGGGTTCACAGATACTAACAGACCATAACCTGTGGGCTGTGAGCTGATAACTCTTTGCTAGTATGCCAGGCACAGCTACAGAAAACACCAGTCTGTCCTTCCTTCATTAGTGACTGAACCACTGGGTCCTTCTCCCCACCCCTTACTACTCCACCCTAGGGAGTGAAGATCCCCTTTGCCCTTGGGAAACATACCCACTTCCCGCACACAACCCCAGAGCAGGCAAAGGTTCGCTCAGTAACCCCTCTCTTCCCAGCCTCCAGGTGAGGGGAGTGCAGAATCCACCCACCCCCTGCAAACAAACAAACAAAAAGAGACTTCTTCAGGAAGTACTTGGGTCAGTTGGTACATGCTATAAAGATAGTAAGTGGGGGGTTGGGAAACTGGAGGCAACTGTGATTCATTCTGGTATGGTTTATGATTAGGATAATCTTGCATTGATATACTGTCTTTGACTTAACACGTTTGGAGGGATATACAACCAATACATACAAGTCACTTCATCCACCACTGAAATGCAGCCAGCTCTGGGATGACACTAGGCAGCTGTTTAACATACACAAGCACCACAAAAAGGATCTGCAAGGAGGCTAATATCTGTTCCATCTGAAATTGCAGGAGGAATTTCAAGAAAGCACGAGATGGGATTTAGCGAGACATTTGAACATTCGACTTGTATGTAGACCTGATTGAAATGAAAATGTTTCATAATTGTTTCAATAATGGGTGTAATAAAAATTTCAAAATAATTTTTAAAAACTGAAAAAAGCCATGTCAAAATGGGTCCTTTTTGAACACTTTAATATGGAAACAACTTCAACATGTTTTGCGAAAATAGTTTTTTGGTTTTTGGACCAGCTCTACCCCTGACTATGATCAGATATTAACAAGCAGCAATCAGGGCCATCCATCTTTTTCAGAGTATCATACCCTTAGCAGTACAGAGCCTCCTGCTGATCCAGCACCAATGCCAAAGGGTGAGAGACACTGAGTGAAACCTCAGCACTGCTTCTGAAGAGTCCCATTCCTGGACACACTTTGGTTAGCTTGTGAGAGCTCATGTCCTGAGCTGAAAAGTGGCCCAGGCTGCAGGTACTGTTTGTACATGTAACTTTACAACATCCACGCAAGAGTTTCAGATATGCTGGAAAGATAGGTAAAGAAATACCTGCTAGAGAGCAGAATGAGACCATACAATTCTTTTTCCCATTTATAACCTAATCAGGATTTAGCGCTACCCTCCCCCTACAGAGGGGTTTACAATGTCATTTACTGAATAAGACAATCTGCCTTAAAAATGATAATGAACCACAGTAGTTTCACCTGCGAATGCCTACTGCCAGCCTGAGCCATACCCTGCATTTGCCATCACTTGTCAAGAATCTCTGTTACTCCCGCTGCCTTTTGGAATGGAAGCTATGGGAGCACCTGAGGTTCACCATTTCTTTAGCATATTTCTAATTTTTAATGGTAATGATGGTCTGAACTTAGTAGCAGTTTCTGCACAAGAGCACAACCTGATGAAGAGACAGCTTTTCACATCGGCCATATAACAAGCACCCAATTCTTGCTTGTCAAGTCAACGTTTAATGCCCATTTTCTGACATGCCAATATTTACTGTGAAATATCCGCTTCTTGTGCTGAATATAGCTCCTGGGAAGTTGAGCGTGTTTAGCGTCTGGCAGCAATTCAAGAGCCTTTGAAAAGGCATTCAGGAACTCTGTCATAAATATGTCTTGTTTTGACAACTCCCTCTTGAATAAGTGTCAAAAATTTCTGGTCTGTTTCTATCAGACTATTGATTTACCATTAAAAGTCACTCCATACCTGCTGTATACTGACTACTTACATTTAATATGGTACCAATTAGGACATACAGTAATAAGCTTCTAAAAGGGGACGCATAACATTACTGGCTACATGCAAAAGTTTCAACAGTCTGAAGATATGCTGGATAGACAGTGTGGAAAACATAACATTAAGTTAAGGATATTTCTCTTCAGTGTATCATTTGCAAGCAAGAAGCAATTCATTTCATTTCTATAACAAAAAGGCATTTGCTTTGTAGCTGAAAAGCTTTTCTTGTTCACCCTGCATGCAAGCCCCACAACTCACTCTGCTGCTAGAGTCTAGATCCAGAGGGGGGACGTCTTTGGGACCCTGACTACAGTATAGGCAACAGCAATGGAAGCTTCCCCACAACCACCCCATCAATCTGCCAGCTAGATGGGAGTGAATATTGATATTAAGAACTGCAAGACCCCCAGTTCATTTCACATAGCTACCCTATGGCAGTGCGATAGGTCACTACCAAGCTTCTTCAGATACAAACAAGTGACACCAGCGGGAATGACTTGGCATATCTGACCCAGTCCCCTGAGCCACCTACTCCCTTATCAGTTTGACATTCTTGAAGTTAGGCGCTGGTACTGACACATCTGCAGACACTAGGAGGTGTGAATAAGTTATTCTTGAATGGCTCTGCCCCGGCTTTCTTAGAGGCATAGTGTTGGATAACTGTCCTCCTGCCTGAGCAGCTCTCATGCATTTTCAGCGCACAGTTCCACCCTGTCACCATTCTTGCTCACCAAATCCATGGGGCTGTCAGGAGAGCTAATGAGGGAACAGGTGTTATCGTGTCTACAATACAGATATGATGCCCAGCTCCACCTCTCCATTTCACCCCACCCATTGTGTGCAGTTGAGAGAATTACCCACTGCCAAGCAGAGAATGGGGTTTAACCACAGCACAGGTAAGAATGCCGTAAGGTTCTCAGGCAAGCAGAAACAAGACAGTGTGAAAGAAGAATATAGTGAGGGCAGTGCGTTTGCTGCTCGTTTCTCAGACTTGCAACTTGAGGGTCATCTTAGATTGCAGCTGATTCTGTACCTCCCGGTAACAGGACCTCCCAAGAACAACTTTTACCATGTGAGCTCAGCACAAAGGTTGCACCCTCTCCTTTCAGTTGGAGGCTTCCCAAGACCTTTACCACTTTGAGGCTAGATTGTCGTGATGTGCTTTAAATGGGGCTGCACCTTAAGGCTGGCTAGAAACTGCAGCTAGTGCAGATTGCAGCTACTGGCGTATTAAAGTGTTTCACTCAAGAGAACACACTACACTTGTGCTCTGTGCAATTGATGTCCTGGTGAAATTTAAAGGACTAGTTTTGACCTATGCAAACCCCAAGGGCTTGGGCCCTCACAGATCTTTGAAATCTCTTCTCCAGCCCCCAAGGTGATACCACAGTCTTTGCAAATATCTGACGCTCTGGATCTCACAGCGTCTGATTTTCAACCACGGAATTTGCCGCTCCCCCTTGGTTTCGCAAATCCAGGTTCGGTGCTGAGAGGCTCATCTGTTTTATTAGGCTTCTCTGGAGAATGATGGTGAGAGAGGGACCACGGGGCACTGGATGCAGCTGAGAGGGGAGAAAGGAGGGAGGGTGAGAACTCTACTGTGAAAGTCCTCTTATGGTCATTTTAACCTGCTAAGTTCTGAAGCATATTCATAATCCGTGTTCTGCACACAGAGCACTGGTGGCACCTTTAGAATCAGGGAGAAATAAATAAAAGCATATGGCAAGGATAGGCTCTTCCCCTCTTACTGATGGCTCATGTCCACCACTTTGCATTTGAATTCACAGTCTGGGGGTACCCATAGAGCCCCAGCTGTGGCTAAAGAATCATATCACTGCTGTGACTAGGAATGCTTTTTTCTTCTTCTCCACATCAGAGCAGCTGTGGGAAACATCTCCTCTGGATGGGAACTTGACTAAGCAATCCATGCCTTTGCCACTGGGAGTGGTGTGATTAACTCTACAAGGGTTAGACCTTAAAGCCAGCTGGAAACTGAACTCAATGCCAAATTGGACCACCCATTTTGTAAGCTGTGTGGGTTTTGGCTTGGTTTTTTTGTACATCAAGAACACAGGAAACTAGGGTTCAGTACTGTGTGCTAGCTGCCTGCTGGTTTTCTGGATGGAGTTTCAGGTGCTTAGTTCAACCTAAAAAGCCCTAGATGGTTTAGGACCTGCCTACGTAAGAGGCAACTCTTCATTGGTTCCACAGTTGTGGTTAATGTGGGTACCCGTAGAGGGGACTCCAGCTCAGCAGAGCATTCTCTATGAGAAGCCCTCAGCTGTGGAACTATCTTATGCCCTTGACTCACAGTAGCCCAGGTTTGCTGACCCTTAGGGATCCCTGCAAGGCCCTTTTTGCTTTTGTGGTGATCATTTATGGGGAAGAGGTTTGGTGGGGAGAACCTTGCCCACTGGGAGTGAAGCCTTGTTGGAGGTTTTCTGATTCTTTGCTGCTGGTTTAGGTGTATTGCTATTCTCAGTGACATCAAAGGTACCTCTTCTGTGTCATTATGCAGTGAAGTAAAAACAATAAAAATATCAGATGATGATTTTAAAGAGCCCGGTGCAACATTACATTATCTGGATGTTACACTACCCATGCCAAGAAAATTATATCCCTGCAGAACTGTGTACCCAGAGTTTAGGAATAAGTCCTCGAATCCATCACAAATGACATGGAGCATTAACTTATAAACACAGTATTTGCTTTACAGAGGGGAAAGCAGGGAAGAGGTGAAGTTTCAAGGAGAGACTTCAGTGTCACTGCTGCCTTCTTTGTGAACTTCTTTTTAATGTCCCAGTTTAAGGAAAAATACCTTACCTGCTTTTTAATTAAGTGAATTTTTCAGTGTTGCCAGGTATATGGCAACAAATCTGTTAAAAACCCTTTATCTTCAAGACATTAGAGAACCAACTTGGAAGGCTATAAATTCAATTTATACACCAAAGTCACTAGTTTTATATGGCAAAACAACCTAACAAATTCATCTTTCCTTCATATTCCCCCCAAAAAACCATAACCCCATGCTCCCCCCCATCCCAAAAGCCATAAAACCTTTCCGTCTAACATTTTTCTGTTTTAACGTGAGACAGGGTATTCGATTTGTATTGCATTAAGAACCACTTTAGTATAAATCCCACACTATTAAGCTGGCTTGTATGTAAATACACTCCCTGATTGCTACACCTGCATCATTTGAAACACATCCTCTAGGGGCCTGCTCTTTATTAATTTTGTGACAGCCAAACCTTTTTCCCCCGTGTGATATGTCTGTGTAAAAGGCAGCAACTTCACATTATCCGACACCCCCACCCACCCAAAGAAACCTAGACTCTTTATTGCTTTTGACCTTCTTTTTAACGGGTATGACTTGAGAAATTTAATGTTACAATTGTACTTCTCAACTCTGACACCAAAACCATTGGCAATCCTCCAACAAATCAAGCACAGACTTTGGGAACAGCTAATAAAGGCTCGGAGAGCCATATGTTTCATTGGGTCTAAAAAAAAAAATGAATATGTCTGAAAGAAGCTGAGCGCTCTGAGAACATCTGCATTTGGAGGAAAGCAAAAGCTAGGTCACTCTCTGCGATATGAAAATATGACAAGTTATCAAATTTGGAGTTACACATAAAGGTCCATATTAACTGATAATCTTAGCAAAAGCTTTAATGATCTGAGTGCAAATGTGTGAGGTTTTGTGTTCCTTTGCAACAATCCTTCCATCCCTCTGGTTAAATGTATGACTGAAATGGTGCCCCTGCCCTTCCTTTTTGCCACGTAGCATTGGAAGTCAGCTGTAGTACCAGAGTGGATGCTTGGTCACAATAAAGTATTATAATTACCATTAATACCATCATTTGCCATCAGAGCCTGAACATGTGTTAGTATTTACTACCAAGTGATGACTGCTGGCAAAGGAAATAAAGTGAGGATGAATCAAAAGCAAAAGAAAGAATGAGATGGGAATTCATATGTCACAGTCAGAAGAAGTGTGCAGTGAGTTTAAATCCAAAATGTTCAGTGTCTCCATGATCAAATAATCTCCAGAGTTTATGGTCCCAAACCACATGCACACCCCAACGGAATGAAAGGAAATGAGATAAGTGTTCCCCCTAAGCTATCATTGTTCTATCTCAATTCATTTCTGGAGCTATTTTTTAAATCTGTTGCTACTTTTCTAAAAACAAATCAATGCCAGAGGGTGTACTCAGCTATTTCCATGTAGAATTTCAAAGACTTTCCAAGTTCTTTCAGGAAAATTTGATTTTAATATCCAACTTCAAATTAACTGTGAGGAGGATTACTTCACTGAGCATAGTTATAGCATTCTAAATACCAGAAGCTTTTCTCTTTATGGTTTCCAAATACCTCTTTTGTCCTTACAAAACACTCTGGTTTATCTTTTCTAAGATACACACTTTTCTAAGGGTATATCTACACTAGCCGCCGGATCGACAGGCAGCGATCGATCCAGCAGGGATCGATTTATTGCATCTAATCTAGATGCAATAAATCGACCCCTGAGCCCTCTCCCATTGACTCCTGTACTCCAGCACCGTGAGAGGTGCAGGCAGAGTCAATGGGGGAGCGGCAGCAGTAGACTGACCGCAGTGAAGACACCACGGTAAGTCGATCTAAGTACATCGACTTCAGCTACATTATTCACGTAGCTGAAGTTGCTTAACTTAGATTGCTCCCCCCCTAGTGTAGACCAGGACTAAGATGTGTTGGCAGTGACTGGAGTGGTTGAGGTCTATTGCTTTAAAACAATATGTAAGCATGACTTAGCTGTAGACATGAAGTCAGCAACCAGTTACATTAGAAGACAGGTATTTGAGAGAGTAAAGAATGAACGGACGGGTCTCCAAACATTTTAAAGAAGGGTGGGTGCATCTTATCTTAGTTATACAGATAGGGCAACTGGAGCACAGACACGCTTAGTGATTTGCCTAAGGCTACGGCTACCCTACCAGGCTTTTAGCAATATGGCTGTGCTGCTAAAAGGCGTACAGTGTAGCTGTTTGTCTGCAGGTGAGAGCTCTCCTGTTGACAAAGCGCTATTCACACCGGCGCTTTTCATCAGTAAAACTTTTGTTGTTCGGGGTGTGTGTGTGTGGTTTTTTTTTTGTTTGTTTGTTTTTTAACACCCCTGAATGACAGAAGTTGCGCAGACGAAGTGCCAGTGTAGACAAAGCCTAAGAAATACAGAAGTAGACAGGGACAGAGCTCGCAATAAAATCTATTAGTCCTGACTTCCAGGCTAGTTTGCTGGATAGGGAGCATGGAGCCAGATCTGGTTAACCTGAACTATTATGCACTTTTTATAAACAATACAAATTAGTTCATAGTACAATCATAGAAGAAGCATTTCCACTTACGTTTTTCAAACAACCATTACTGGATTACTGCAGCTTCAGTGAAGCACATGAAAACAATTGATATTCAGGCAATTAGCTACCTGAACTACCCCTACCTCCATATGAGTGCATAACAAATGCACCTTAAAACACTTTTAGACAATTCATCACTGCCCAAAGACATACTGGGTGTAGATTTACCAGTAAGGATGGTATAAGCCAGGGGTGGGCAAACTTTTTGGCCCAAGGGCCACATTGGGGTTGTAAAACAGTATGGAGGGCCAGGTAGGGAAGACTGTGCCCCCTCCCAAACAGCCTGCCCCCCACCCCTTATCCACCCCCTCCCACTTCCTGCCCCCTGACTGCCCCCCTAAGAACCTCCAAACCCATCCAACCCCTCTGCTCCTTGTCCCCAACTGACCCCCCTCCATCCACCCCCCCCGCCCCCTGACCACCCCCTTCCAGGACCCCCTGCCCCTGACCGCCCCCTTCCAGGACCCTACCCCTTATCCATCTTCCCCCCCGCCCCAGCCCCTTTCGGCATGTGGCCCCGCAAACATGGGCGGAGGACTCAACAGGAGCAGGGGCAGCCGCACAGCCAGAGAGAAGCGGCGGTTTCCCCTTCAAAGGGCCGCTTCTCTCTGGCCGGCTGCGTGGCCTCCCAGTGCTCCCCCTGAGTCCTCCGCCTGTGTTCCCTGCGCTCCCGCCATCTGCACCGCCCGCCTGCATATGATTTCAGTGCAGCCAGTGTTGAGTTGCCCGAGTGCCCGGCCCTGGGTCCCCCTGTTGTTGGGGGGCCTTTGCCAGGGCACCCTGTGTTCACTTGTAAATCTGCCCCTGCACCGCGCCGCCCAGCCCCGGAGCCAGCCAGGATGCCGCGCTGCCAGCACAGCAAGCTGAGGCTGCGGGGGAGGAAGGACAGCCGGGGAGGGGCCGGGGCCAGCTGGGAGCTCAGGGGCTGGGCAGGATGGCCCCGCAGGCCAGATGTGGCTCGGTCTGTAATTTGCCCACCTCTGCCCTATCCACACCCCCGCCCTCTGACCACCACCCCGAACTCCTCTGCCCTCTATCCAACCCCCCCTGCCCCCTTACCACACTGCCTGGAGCACCGCTGGCTGGCGGCGCTACAGCCACGCAGCCGCCGCCACCGTGCAGCACAGAGACTGGGTCAGGCCGGGCTCCGCAGCTCGCAGCCCCAGGAGCTCGCAGCCCCGCCGCCCAGAGCATTGCGCCAGCGGTGGAGCGAGCGAGCTGAGGCTGCGGGGGATGGGGGATAGCAAGGGAGGGGCCAAGGGTGAGCCACCTGGGTCAGGAGCTCGGGGGCCGGGCAGGACAGTCCCACGGGCCGGATGTGGCCCGCGGGCCGTAGTTTGCCCACCCCTGGTATAAGCTTTTTCTAACTATTCAAAAACAAACATCATTTATAAACACTTTTGATAGTCCCACCTAATATGTGCTCACATTTCAGCGGAGAGCTCTGACAAGTGATAACCACTAGGCAATTATGGGTTTAATTTTCTATACTGTTATTTGAAAAGCCGGGCTGATGACAGTCTACAAGAAAGCTACTTTAGGTAGGAGCCATCCTTTTGTTGCGTCTCCCCAGCACCTTGCACAGCAGGGTCCTGGTCCGTGATTGGAGCTCCAAGGTAGTATCACAATACAAATACTAAAAACTAACAATGTAAAAACACAGGTTTCCCCTAAGAGTCAGTTTGGGTGTTTTTCACACATCACCTGTTTTCTGGGTGGAGTTGGCAACATCCTCTCACCCCTGTCTGATGCCTTTTATTGATGTCTGTTCTACAGGAAGCATAGATAGATGTTTGTATAGAAGGTCACCAAGATCTCAAAGCGAGAAGCTGGAAACATTCGAGTGCTTTTTCCTTCTGTTCTCAGTAGTGTGACTTCATAGGCTTTCCTTGTCCATCCCCACATTGCTATCATCAACCTATTTCCAACCCCAAAGGTCATCAGCTGACACAATTACTGGATTTTCAGATGTGGCTTATTTTTTCTTGTTTAAAAAAACACACACACTTTCCAATTTTCCCCCTCGCAGCTGCCTTTCTCTTACATGAGCGAGACCTGGATGCAAGACGGGTCAAGTGACGTGCTGCATTTCTGAATCACTGCGTTATACTTTGGAACGGGACTCGTAAAGGTTTGAGAAACTCACAATCCTGCACTAAGTTTTACCAGAAGGAAAAAACCCAACCCAAAATAAACCATCCACGCTGGATAACAAGGAAAGAAAATCTCCTCTGTACCTGCGACACTGAAGGTGAAATTCTCCCCCTGCACAAGGAGATAGAACAGGGCCTGGCCACCACTTACATCCCTCTTAACCCCTCAAAACAGGGCCTAAATGGTACACAGGCCTCCCCTGCTCAGGGGTATTTTACCCCTTCAGAACACAAAAGCTGATTACAGCGCTAACAAGGAGAGATTCTCTATGAACGTCTACACTTTGGACCAAACTGAAAGGCAGGGCTAAGGGAGTCTGAACTGGTTTACGCTTTCTTCCAGACTCCTCGCAGCTTAAGATACAGTAACGCAGGCTCAGTCAGACGTGCACCTCACAGGGTGCCAGAAGACGGGATGGGTCAGGGGAAAAAACCGAAACAGGGGATGGGGGATAAGAAAGCGTAAGCTTTACTGTAACTTAGCCCTTTTCATGCGCTATGGTAGTCACCTTCCCTGTGACTCTTGTGCTCTCACAATTGCCAATATAGGAAACATTTGTCAGGGACAATTAGTTTAGTAGGCTGGGGTGTGGGGGCCGAGAGGCTCCCAAGCGCTGAAGGGTCATGTGGTTGATCTGGTGAATTTAGACCATTTTCTTAGGAGGGAAAGAGAAAGGGAAAAAAAGGCAGAAATTATCCTAAAGTTCAGCACAACACTGCTCCAGCTGCTTCCTTGAAAAACTGCTCCTCACACTAAAGGGACTTTTCTCTACACTGGCATGATGACAGGCCTCTCACCAGGTCCTCACGGTTGGGTGCCACTCATCCTTATATGGGGTGGGGGGAGGGGCTTCCTGCCAGGGGAGGCAGCCAGCAGGGGGCACTGCGGAGCTGAGAGAGGTACGCACAGCAGCACTCCAGCAATTTGCCTGCCTGCCGTCCCAAGGCCGGAACACCCTCTCTGGCACACCCTTCCTTGTGGGCACACATCCATGCACCCTCCCAAGCTCAGACCCTGCCATCCTCACAGACAAGTTCCTCACTCTGCTGCCCTCTCCCCTCCAGCACAATAACTACAGCCCAGGGATTGCAAGCGATTTTCCCAGAGGGAAGAGGGCGACAGAGTGGAGCACCACTGAGATGCTAGTTCTTTTCCTGGAGTGTGGAGCAGGCAGTTGTGGAGGACCTAGGCCAGGGAACTGCTGGCACTCCACTCTTCCCTCCAGTATGAAAAAAACAGTGGTTACCCTCCCTGCTAGGCTAGAACTGCCCGGAGCAGCCGAGTGAGGAGCATACCTGCCAATGACCCGAGGGCGCTGGCTGGGACACCAAGAGCCTGGGATGGGTGTTCAATCCCAGCTAAACCAGGACCGTTGGTAGATGCATCTTCAGGCCCCTCAGTGTGCGAGTTACACCAGCAGGGCTTCCCTTACAGTCCATCTCAGTGAGCCAAAACACACCAAGAGCATAAGTGACACATCAGTAAGCAGATGAGCGCTGGTGCCTAAGGGATCATTACTGGGCCTATGTTGGGGTCACTTACCCGCTGAGGACTCTGGAAGGGTGCAGGTACATTACACCCACTAAGACACCAGCCCCGAATTTAACCTTTCATTGTCAGCGCCATGAGGAAAGATCTGTGTCTTCCTCTGTGTGTCACACTGTGCTGAGCATGCCAGTCAAGCTCTTAGTAACAGAGAAAAACCGGGAAAGCAAGCAAAGATGGGGAAATGGCGTCAGTCAATGTACCTCACAAGGCTTCCACTGCCATGTTTCAGAAGTGAATGCAGCGGCAACGCAGGGCATGCTGCTATTGCCAATTTATGCAATTTATGTTCTGGGTGTGGGTGAAGGGGGACAGTTACACAAGCTTGGGCTACCATGCCTGCTGCGTGCAATGGCAGTTACAAGCACTTCTAGGCTTTTTAAAGCCTGTCTGAACATCTGAATGGAGACAAATTCATTGAAAAATATGGTTCTAACCACCTCAAATGCATGGAACAAAGCAGCAGGGCGCTGGCTAACATGCCCATGTCATTACACATGGCGTGTGTGGGAGGGAAGAAAGCAGAAGGAAATATGGACAATGATAGAGTTCGCCAGAAATGACAATTCTGTTTCGTAGCAACTTTCAAGGTTTCCCAATCTGTTTTTGTTCTGCACTGAAACAACCCAAAACCTTCCCAACGTTTCCATGAAAACAAAACTGGTGGATGTATGTGGTTTTGGACGTGAGCACGTGCTGTCTCTCTCCTGGTGGTTAGGGCACTAGCCAGGGATGTGGGATACAGATCTCTGCTCAGACTTATTCTAAGTGATCTGGGATGAAAAACTGCTCTGAATAGCATAGACCTGGGTTCAGGCTTTTAAGCACCTCAGTCACTTTTGAAACTAGGACTTAGGGCCAGATTAAATACCTTTAAAAACCTGGCTCTTAGGCACTTTTGAAAATGGTATCTCTAGTCAATGGGACTTAAGTCATGGGGGAATAGGAGCTTTTGAAAATGGGACAAGCTTTGAAGGCACTTCATTTCTTTTTTAAACTCATAATGGCTGAGTTTTACATACAGACAACAAAACTTCCAGTGTCTTCATCAGAGGAGGATGGGGAGTGGAAAAGGAGAAGAGAATATTTAATGATTAGTTCCTTATGGTTTTTACATTCTTGAAGCATATTTCTTGCACTCCCTGGAACACTTGTGCATTCTTGATTGTAAGATGGCAATAAGCGATTTCCTTTAAAAGCATGGTCTTTTATTGGAATAGTAAAAATACCCTGAGAGCCAAGCTTTGCTTAGCTCTCACTCTTTCTTGGAGAGGCACCATCATCCCAATGTGTTACATTTCAAAGACAGCAATAAACATTTCAGCATGGTCTGTTCAATTCACTTCATAATATTGTGCATTTCTATTATAGCCCCACTAGCACCATAAATCACCTGTGCACAGATTAAGCATGAGAAATTCCAGCTCAAAAGGAGTGTGGATTTTTCTTTAACAAAAATGTTGTAATGGGTGAAAAATACGGTCAAAAATGGAATGACTCTGGCAACCTCAAATATGGAGCTACTAGCAGGACCCATAAAATGGCAAATGCACGAGTACGCAGCACTGCTCCAGAATATCTGTGTGAGGTAAACCTACCAGAAAGGAAAATGCTCTTTGGGGTACTGCCTGGAGAAAGAGACATGCGTTTATAACGTCTAAACAAACATCACGGAAGAGGATTAATTACATACAGCACATTTAAAGCGGTTACACACGTCTGCATAGCTGTTTCTTTCATTCTTAATTCACTCAAGGCCTGTATTACTGTTGGATTGCTACACCCTTCAGTTGCCTCCCGTTGCAATTTCCAATGGTCTGCAGCAGAAACGTACATTTTCTGGTGTGCTGAATATAAAGCTAGAGTAGCTGAAACATCACCCGTGTTACTATGTCGGCTCTGGGAGAAGGAGCTTTTCCTTTAGAAGTGGTTGTGTGTGTGGTTGAGGACTAGATGGTGGAGTGGAGATAGGGTGACCAGATGTCCCAATTTTATAGGGACAGCCCGATATTTGGGGCTTTTCTTATATAGGCACCAATGACCACCCCCCTCTTTCCCCCCTCCCGCCCCCCACACACACCCTCTCTGTCCTGATTTTTCACACTTGCTATCTGGTCACCCTAAGTGGAGATGTGCTCTGGCTTCCACCTCTGACTTCAAGATGTAGTGCAGATGGGACAAGCTATTTGTTTTCCTCCCTCAGGGATTTCAAAAGTTTATGGTAAACTAAGTTGTGCTAGTAACTGAGCTTAGTTTTGCTCATGTTTATAGCTAGACATACCCACACTCTCACTTCTTTTTGTCTGCCTACTGCTATCACATGCAGTAAGATTTCTGCAGACAGCTAGTTCTGTGCGGCGCATAATGCACTTGGCATTAGCTTTGTTTACCACCAACTCCTTTCTCTCCCCCCGACGAACTCATAGGAGAGCACACATTCTTTCTAGAACTCTTACCCCTTTGTTGTCTCTCTCATGCAGCAGAGAACTTGCATAAAGAACCAAT
Source organism: Mauremys mutica (assembly GCF_020497125.1). Lineage (NCBI taxonomy): Eukaryota > Metazoa > Chordata > Testudines > Geoemydidae > Mauremys > Mauremys mutica. The sequence goes on from NC_059083.1 coordinate 60,854,102, forward strand.
GGTTATTTTCTGGTAGCTCTGCCTACCAAAGCTGATTTTATAAAATGAGGTATCAACAAAATATACGACGTGGAAGAGTCTGGTACGCAAATAACAGGACGCTGTGGCCTAATGGAGGAAGGGCTCCTTTGGAGCTGGGGACTGCAAGATACATCCTAATTTGGGTCACAATATTCACATTCAGGCTCAGCACAAGTGTTAACTGACTTCAGCGAGACTATACCTGTGCTTAAAGAAACACGCATGTGTAAGGACCTTCTTGAACTGAGGCCTTAAAGGAGGAAAGATAGTTTTCTGGTTAAGGCACTGGACTGGGCACTTATTCTTGGATCAATATTTGGTTCTGTCCCAGACTCTGGGGGAGATTTGGGACAAGTCACTCAATCTCTCTGTGCCTCAGTTTCTCCATCTGTAGAATGGAGATAATAGCTTCTTAGCTCACAAGAAGGTTAAGGGGGTAAATTCACAAGTGACTAATAGACACTCAGATGCCACAGTGATGGGAGCCATTTACATATCCTCCAGTGGGTCCATCTAACAGCCAGCTGGCTTAGTGGTTGGGCAATGGCACTACAGTTCTCTTCTGTCTGCCTGCTCTGGAGAGGGCCCTGCCAGGGTGTACACAGCAAGACTCAGTCCCTTTTGCATCCTCCTTCTTCTCCCCTTTGGGTTCTGTGATGATGGGGAGGGAGCAGGAGGGGGAGCAGGCCCTCCCACTCCATCGGCTCCTGACTCAGGGCCCAAAGGGGTGTTGCAGTGTGCAGACCATTCACTGGTCCACCCAAGTTACACTCCCCTGGGACCTTCCTACCAAGCTGTGGCACATCTATTTGGAGCATGCACTGCGCAGCCCCCTAGGGTAAGAATCGCCATTGACGTTACTGAATCTGTTCATGCTAGTAAGCACTATGCCCAGTAGTCAGCAATTACAGTATCAGGCCTCAGTGGTACTGAGACGTAGGCAAGTAAGTCAATTTACTCACGTGAGCACTCCCATGCGCCTTGTGTGTTTACGTGTGTGCAGCCTCAGACCCTTGGTTTGTGCTCCTGGAGGTAGTGCCAAACACATGGAAGTCTTTGCATTCTAGTTTTTATAAGGGTGATGTCTCATCCAATACTAGTACATGACCTATGGGTTAGGAGGCCTAGTGTATCCTCTGTTACTGTCTGCCAAGTGTTCACTCCCAGTCCAATAAGACTTGAACAGATGAGTAGTGTGATTTTTTTTAAAAAAGATTTTTTCCCTCTAGTATCCAAACATTCATTTCAGACACCATTCCCTCACTTTTCATTTCAGCAAGACTAAAAGAAATGAACTGATCATGCCAACTCGGCTCCGGCAGCTGTTGAACAGAATGTAGCAAAGCCTACGCCTTATCTTTATTAACTTTTAATTGGGTTAGGCTTTGTATTTTTAAATCAAATGCCATACTTTTCATAGTTAGGAAAATCTGAGGGCCCACTTCCTCACACACACTAGAGTTCCTTTTGTACTTTACATGGACAGCTTCATTTTCATTCAGTAAAAACTACTGTGCTTTAATTTCTTCAGTTTCTAGTAATTTTACTAAATACAATGAGACATGCATGTTGTATGTACAGAGCCGGTGCAACCATTTAGGCGACCTAGGGCACTGGGATTTGGGGGGCGCCATTTTCTTCGGCAGCGACCGCGGCAGCTGGATCTTCGGCCGCCCCAGTCACCTCCGGCATTTAGGCAGAGGGAGCTGGGGCAGGGGAGCGCGGTGAGGGCCGCCTGCAGCAAGTAAGAGGGGGGGCAGCACTCAGGGGAACTCCCCGCCCCAGTTCACCCCTGCTCCGCCTCCTTCCTGAGCACACCGTGGCCGCTTCACTTCTCCCGCCTCCCAGGCTTGCGGCGCCTAAGCTGATTGACACCGCAAGCCTGGGAGGCGGGAGAAGTGAAGCAGCGACGGCGTACTCGGGGTGCTTGTGCAGGGGTGAGCTGGGGCGGGGGGGGTGCTTCAGGGCGGAGGGTGGGGAGCTGCTGCAAGGGGGGTGCCTCAGGGCGGAGGGAGGGCGCCAGGTGGAAGTTTCACCTAGGGCGCGAAACGTCCTTGCACCGGCCCTGTGTATGTAAGCCTATTAGCACAGCACACCTTCCTTAAGAAAAATGTTCTATAAACTATACATCCAGATCAATTCCTTTGTAAGCTGCTGTAAGGCAAGTAAATGTTATTTTAAGTGCTTAACAGTTACAGGTCTATTTGTGCAGTACTTTATATTCCGATTTCATAACTGATACAAAGTGTTCTGAGGAGGGGAAAGTTTGATTTTTTTTATAATACTGAAAAAAAATAATCAAAACCTGTTTTAACCATCTGCTGCAGTAGTCAAGGAGCACCTGCGTACAGTTTTTCTAGACAATGCTACAGTGTTCCTAGGTTTCATGCCTTAAGCGTTTAGTAGTTTTATATGAAATTTTATGAGCATCAAGTAGAACAGAAACTTGCATAATCCTTCCAATGCATGCTCAATCTCACACAGGCATTGAGCTATTGGGATGATGTTTTTCTCAACTATTTTAGGAAGTCTTAAACAGTAGATGGACCTTGATAAGGTTAACACTCAAGTGGAGAAATATTTATCATCTCACAAATATGGTGGTGGAAACAACTGCAACACATCTTTCACCATGGTCCTCAGAAATTTAAATACAATTAACCCACTGCTAAGAAACCTCAAAATATGTTATATACTAAATTGGGTAAGTAAAAGGTTTCCCCCAACTTTTGCTGAAACATATCTTTAATACCTGAACATTTGTTGATTTTATATATATATATATGGCACTTTTGTTGAGAAAAATGTTTAAATTAATAATTCAAACAGGAACAATATTCTTAGACACGTGATCACCCTTTGGCAATCCAAAGGAACCAGAACACCTCACTACTGCGGAAAACAGCAACTAAATATTTATTATTAATGCCACTTACAGCTGTTAATAAGAAACAACCCTTCTAAAAGTGCCAATGGAAACAACAGATCGGGTGAGACATAGGATATTTCAGAAATAGCCACCAGCCAATAAGCACAGAATTGTGATGAGCAATTACATTCAAATTGCACAATCATTTTTTAAAAAGTCCATGGGTAACTGTCTGAAGAATAGAAGGCTGATAAAATACCACAGTTCAGTAGCAATTTAAAAACCCTTGTTCATGTAGACCAAGTAGGGAATTCAGTCCTTTCTGAAGTCCTGAAGTAATCTAACTGTTAACAGAAGTTTCTTCTCAAAAAAAAAGAAAAAAAGCAAAAAAAAAAAAGCATTTGTCAGAGCCCACACACACTGATCTTTGATTCCTAACTGCTAGTGCACAACACATAATTATTTTGGTTTTGGAAAACCGCTTTGCCTCCCGTGTTGGGGTGGCTAATTTTTTTAAGGCCCTGTCTTGAGCGGTGCCAAAACTGTAAAATTTATGCAAGTAAAATACAAGAAGTTTGCTCTCATTTTACAAAAATGAAGTACAAAAAAGGACAGAAAATTCTCACATTATTTCATTTCAATACTTTTCTAAACTTTGCTAAGTTTATAGGCTCCTAGCTCTAGTTCTCTGCCTTTGCCATCACACATGACAAATATAAGCTGCCACAGCAGCTGCAAAATAAATGTCTTTAAAGGAAATAAAGAAATAATTGCATTAAGAACAAAGAGCAGGGGAAAAAAGCTGACTGGGTGACATGAGTAATGCAAGGCTGAACTGGATGTACCCATGGGACTGAATGTGGTATTTGTTACAGATTAATACAGGGTAACCCCTCTATACTCACTAACCACTGGAGACTTTTGTTCCCAACAGAGAAGGGTAGTAAAAACAGAAGGGGAATTGGGAGAACCTGCATATGGCAATAAGGTTTGAAACCATGTCCTCATATATACAGTATCGTGTTCTCATGCCCTGAAACACGTCCACCTTTTTGAACTCTTTATAGTGTTACTCCTTAGATAGTGCAATAGTTACATATGGAGGTTCACAAAAAAGAAGTCTGTATAGTGAATGCACCCGTTGTAAGACAAAAAATGATCAGTACAAAATATTTTGACGTGAAATTAAATTGCTTATCTTACTATACTGAGTTTTCCTTTAAATCTAGTGCTGTAGTAGTTTTCCTAGTTTATTCCCCTTGCACCTCTAGGAAGAAAAATAGTAAAGAGGCATATAAATCGTTGTGGCTCATTTGTCTGAATTCTACTGCTTCCCCTGAATTTAGGACATTCCATATGCTTTTCCAGTACCACTGTTTTGATAGTATTACCAGGAGTGTCCCTTATTAATCACCTTGCCACTAAAAAGTCTCTCTGGAGCATTTGCAATCTGTTTCAGTTTACTCTTAATTCATTAAAAGCTCACCAAAGGCGAATACATTCAAAACTAACTTCTGCCATTGCAGAACTCAAAAGAGAGAGGAGGTTTTTTCCTATTACCTATGTTTATTTAGACAATCCCACCCAGTTTCCTCCACTCCCCAAATATCAGAGAATCACTGGGTTCTGCCTTGTCTTGGTCTAGAAATATGTCTACACATTTAAGGATTTGTAGCTAGGAATGTTTCCTTTTAAGGTGACATTAAAATTCATGAAATACCTTCCTGGATATTACTATTTGAGTCAGGATGTTTGGAATAAATTCTTTATTGGCACAATCCTGCAAGGTATAGAGATCTATGGGACCATTCATGTACTTAAACACGTGCTTAAATGCTTTGCCGGATCAAGGATAAAGTACCACCACCCAGCAGGTCAGAGCCTTTATGGGGTACAATGCATCTCCAAATATGGAACTGCAGCTTGTGGGTTCTTCTGGTTCATTATAACTAGGACATTTGAGACCAACTGGTTAATAAATACAGTGACAAAGCACTGTAAAGCAAGATTTTCCCACTAAACGAAAATTCGATGTTGTACATACTATTTATTCATTGATCTTCTTTTCATACATCAGTGGCTGATGTTACAAACTGCATACCTCAGCAGGTAGAGAGGGATGAAGGAGAGATAAAAACATCTAGGTTGTTAAGCTGATGATTGAGCAGCAGTGAGTGGAGCATAGATCTACGCATGTCCTGGTTCTCACTTGGTGAGACAGCAATGGTTAGAAGTGCTATGTAGACAGTATATTAAGGAAAGGACTGCACTTAGAATCATAGAACCATACGGTTAGAAGGGACCACAAGGGTCATCTAGTCTAACCCCCTGCAAAAGTGCAGGATTTTTTGTGTCTAAACCATCCAAGACAGATGGCTATGCAGCCTCCTTTTGAAAACCTCCAGTGAACAAGCTTCCACTACCTCCCTAGGCAGTCTGTTCTATTGTCCTACTGTTCTTACAGTTAGGAAGTTTTTCCTGAAATTTAATCTAAATCTGCCATGCTGTAGTTTGAACCCATTGCCTCTTGTCCTACCCTCTGTGGCAAAAGAGAACAACTTTTCTCCATCTTTTTTATGGCAGCCTTTCAAGTATTTGAAGACCATTATCATGTCCTCCATTAATCTCCTCTTTTTCAAACCAAACATACGCAGTTCCTTCAGCCTTTGCTCATGTGGCTTGCATTCCATCCCTTTGATCATCTTTGTCACTCACTTCTGGATCCTTTCCAATTTCCCTACATCCTTTCTGTACATTGGTGACCAAAATTAGACACTACTCTAGCTGAGGCCTAACCAGCATCGAGTAGAGCGGTACTATCACCTCCCCTGACTGGCATGTTATGCCTCTGAGAATGCAACCTAAAATTGCCTTTGCTTTTTTTGAAACAGCACTGCATTACTGACTCATGTTGAGGTTCTGATCCTCCACAACTCCCAGATCCTTCTCAGCAGTGCTGCTGCCAAGCCAGTTATCCCCCCAATCTGTATTTGTATATTTGGTTTTTCTTCCCTAAGTGTAGCACCTGACAATTGTCTTAGTTGAATTTAATTTTGTTGTCTATAGGCCTCTTCTCCAATTTAATCAAGATCCCTCTGAATTTTAGCCCTATCCTCCAAAGTGTTGGCAATCCCCACCAGCTTTGTATCATCCGCAGACTTGATCAGTATGCTCTCTATACCTACATCCAGGTCATTAATAAAGATGTTAAACAACTCTGGATCCAGAACAGATCCACGTGTAACTCCACTTGAGACCTCCCTCCAATATGACCTCATTCCATGAATAGTTACTCTTTGTTTGCGGTTGTTTAACCAATTATGTATCCACTTAATGGTAGTTCTGTTAAGCCCGCATTTCTCCAGCTTACTTATCAGAATGCCATGTGGGACTCTGTACAGACACTGCGCACCCAGCTAGCATAGGTATAAATAGCAGTGCAGACGGTCAGGCACTGCTTAGGTATGTACCCTACACGGCTCTCTACACACCCAAGCAGTACCTCCCATGTCTACACTGCTGTTTTTAGCAGGGTAGTGTGGTCACACTGCCTCCCTCCAACAGAGCCTTTCCCCGATACAGTGAAAGACACTGGCAGCGGGGAGAAGTTCCAGCAGCTCCCCTTGCCAAAGTCCTTCCCTGCTGCAGGGAAAGGCTTTGGCAGTGGGGAAAGGCTCTGGTATCCACACTGCCTCACCCCTGCCAGATCCTTTCGCTGTTGCATACAGCTACACAGTGCAGTGAATCCAGACATAGCCTGCCTTTCACTCGAGCATGTAGCTACCTGGACTCTACACACCGCTGCAACTGTAGACAAGATCTTAAGACTGATCATGCGGGTGGTGGTGGGAGTGCCTTATGCTGTTTAACAGCAGCCCCTCTTCGCTGCTTCAATATCTTGTGTTAGTGAGTTCCACAGGTTAATTACAGTATGTACTGCATTACCAGTTTCAAATGTGTTGTTTTTCAGGTCAGAAGAGTGGTGACTGCAATATGGGACCTTAAAGGAATCTGGGGGACCTACATCACCCCAGGAAAAATACGCTGGATATCAAAATTTCTAGTGATTGAACAAATATGGTATTTTGCTTTGTATAATAGTCAAAAAGATCATTAGTGCTACCATTGAAAAAGTAATTGTTTACATGACTTCTAGAACAGGGGTTCTCAAACTGGGGGTTGGGACCTCTCAGGAGGTCGCAAAGTTATTACATGGGGGTTCGCAAGCTGTCAACCTCCACCCCAAACCCCGCTTGCCTTCAGCATTTATAATGGTGTTAAATATATTAAAAAGTGTGTTTAATTTATAAGGGGGAGGGTCACACTCAGAGGCTTGCTGTGTGAAAGGGGTCGCCAGTAAAAAAAAGTTTGAGACCCACTGTTCTAGGAGGACTCTATCTGCAGAGCAGTAACTCAAGCCAGATGATGCAAGTCTGCAGAAGTTTCACATATAAAACCAACATTGAAAGTCCTTTTCAAATGACAAAAACAGATCCCCTTCATTGCATTCTTATAAAGGTGTGTCTCAAACTATAAAATGATGTTTTTTAATTCTTGTCTTCAATCAGATTATACAAAGATGCATTTTAAAATTATACTTCAGATTTATCATCCCTCTGTTATAATCTATATCACCTGTGGGTGTGTTTTATTACTGAAGATCGATCCACCTTTAAGGACAGGGCACTATGAAAAGACCCTGTGCTCTCTGGGGCGCAGATCCAGCAAGCAGATCTGCATGGCCTGATCCAGGCATCCATGCGGAGCCCTACTGACATCAGCTGGGCCTCACATAGGCACAAGGGTCTGCCTACCTGGATTCACATTCAGAATCAAGGCTCAGGGGCCAGACCTAAAGCCTGTTGAAGTCGATGTAAAAAACCAGACCACTTTCAATGGGCTTTGGGTCAAGAACGACATGGTGCTCGATATTTAGATGAGGTGGCTGAAGGGAGCCAATGGGCTTCTACAATGTGGCTTCTGACAGCTCGTTAATAGTGGAATGCAGTTTGTCCAACAGGTCCTGCTCCAGCTCAGTCACGCTGGCACCTTTAGTCCGTGCAGGCTGCATGCTGTGCTAAAGATAAGGGCAGCTGCAGACTGCCTGATTTTACTTTTTCTAGGTGCAGCCCGTGGGACTGCAGCAAGGTGCTGATGCAGCCCTCAAATGGGCAACCTCTGATTTAAGACAAGTCGTGGAACAGGAATGTTATTTAAATAAAATCCACGTTTACCCAAAGTGTCCTCTCTCTTTGCTCCAATTATATTTTTTCTCTCTTTAATTCTGGATAGAAGTCAACAAAACGTTACCACCTACCATGTATTTCATCTTGAAATAGGAATTCTGTTCACAATGCCTGTTTTTAGGAGGCGAATAAACAAAAGGAAAGGATGGTTTTCCTCTCTCTCTCTTTTTTTTTTTTTTGGAAGTACAATGAAGGTTGGTTCGAGGTGAACCTAATGAAGTTTAAAAGTTAACACTTTTGATGGGCTGTCACTAATTTCTTTAAAAATGAAGGTTTGGGTGTGGCAGTTAGTTTGCTTGCTAACAGAAGTCATTTTTTAAAGCTCTATGGGGATTTTAAAGGCTTTGAGAAGAGATGTTTAGTAAGATCAACTGCCAAGAAACATCTCCCAGTTAACTTCCTTTGGACATAAGTCAGTAGCTGACATTAGCACAGCAGATCTATCTGCAAATCCAAATTTCTAAAAAGAGACAAGACAGTTTTCCGCCCAGATCAGTGGTTCTCAACATTTGCCATTGTGGGCCACATACACAGCTCTCTATGGGTTACGCGGGCTGTATCTGCACAATATATATACTACAGTAACTCCTCACTTAAAGTTGTCCCAGTCAACCTTGTTTTGTTGCTGATAAATTAGAGAACATGCTCATTTAAAGTTGGCCAATGATCCCTTATAACGTCCTTTGGCAGCTGCCTGCTTTGTCCACTGCTTGCAGGAAGAGCAGCCCGTTGCAGCTAGCTGGTGAGGGCTTGGAACCAGGGTGCACCCGCAGCCCCACTATCAGCTCCCCGCTCCCCTAAGTTCCCTGTGCGGCAGCCCCCCAGCAGGCTATCAATTGCCGGCAGTTCAGCTGTCCCTCCCCACACTGCCATGTGCTGCTCCTGCCCTCTGCCTTGGAGCTGCTCTGGGGAGCCTCCTGCTTGCTGTGCAGAGGGGAGGGAGAAGAAGGGTGCTAATGTCAGGGTGTCCCCCTCCCCCCCCGCTTACCCCATCTCCATAAAGTGTGTGGGGGGGAAGGGGGACAGATAGAGCTCAGGACAGAGGGAGCTTGCTGGCAGCAGCTGCTGTCTCAATTTGCTAATCTACTTAAAAAGGCAATGTACTTAGAGTGGGGTCAGCATACTTAAAGGGGCAATGCGCATATCTCTCTCTCTCACACACACACACACACACACACACACACACACACACACACACGGTGAGTGTCTCTGTCTGCCATGCTGTCTTCCCTCCCTCCATTTGTGCTGCCTTGTAGAGCAGGGTTCTCAAATACGCGGCCTGCAGGGCTCTTCTGTGCGGCCGGCCAAACTCCCCACGCCCCCCAGCCCCTCTGCCTACCTCTAGGTAAGCGGCGCCGGGCTGGAGCTCGCACCCCTCCTGCACCCAACTCCCTGCCCTGACCCCCTGCCGCATCCCGCACCCCAACTCCCTGCCCTGAGCCCCCTGCTGCACCCCACACCCCTCCTGCATTCCCTGCCCTGAGCCCCCTGCTGCACCCTACACTCCGAGCCCCCTTGTGGTCATTTGAGTTTGAAACTCCTGTTGCAGAGTGTGAGGCTACATTAACAACGGGTTAACCCTTAGGGTTCAGCCGAATGCTAGTTCATCATTTAGTAGTAAGGCATTCCCTGGGAAATATCCCACCCTCTTACTTCACCACCTCAACCAAACTTCACAATCATCATTGCTGTGTACAGTATTACATTGTTTAAAACTTATACTCGTGTGTGTATATATAGTCTTGTCTGATGAAAAAAAATTCCCTGGAACCTAACCCCCCCATTTACATTAATTCTTATGGGGAAATTGGATTAGTTAAACATCGTTTTGCTTAAAGTCGCATTTTTCAGGAACATAACTACAACGTTAAGGCAGGAGTTAGTATCTGTATGGCCCTGAGGATGTCACATGGGCTGCAGCTGTGTGCTGATTGGGCCAGAAGTGGCCACAGGTTAAGAACCATTGCCCCAGACTGATTTTGGTAGGGAAAACATCCTTAGCAAGGCAAAACATTTTTTAACATTTTAGCGTTCGAAACACATGGTGTGGCCTATAATAGTACTCACAATAAAGGATGATTTTAAGTCCCCTTCCTCACTTAACTTGCCAGGGAACATGGGAAACCATTAGCTCAAGCTGCTACAATTAACTCAGCTTCCCCTTCAAAGGCTCGCACAATTCAGCGTTGCTTGTCATGCAAACAACCTGGGAGATTCAATCTCATTGCAATGTGAAAGGAGGGGTAAATTACTGAGTTAAGTAGATTATTGGGGAAGGAGTCACACTCAGCCACCTTATGAGATGATTAGACCCTGGGAAATTCATACTGCAAATCTCTAGGCCCTGACAGTGCACATTCATTACCAGTTTCTGCACAATCTGCAATCAAGAACTTCTCTGGCAGCATTAAATATCCCTCTTCCAATGGACTTTCATTTAACTTTTCAAAGAGGAGCTACATTTTAATTTTGCAGGGAGAGTGCTCCAGCAGTGAAGCAAGCACACACTCAGCAGTTCACCAGTAAAACAGCCATTTTCTTCAAAGAAATGCCATCATTTTCCAAATAAAAATGCTATCACCAAATCCGAATACACACACACACACACGGAACATAGGCAACTGACTCCCTTTGGGTAGAGTCGGATGGGCCTCTGCGAATAAGACACAGAATGAAGCAGTTATCTCTGAAAGGAGTTGCTGTTTTACAGTGGGATGCACATTTTAATAAATACAGCGTAACAGAGCAACTTTCAATTTGACCAGGAGAAAAGTTACAGTTGGGGAAAGACAGCCAGATGCTCTAGTGAAAAGAGCTTATGTGTTTGACTTTGTACCGCATATTACACAGGAAGTTACAGGAAAGAGTCAATGCCCGGGGTAGAAGACAAACCCGAAGCTCATGTTCTATTGTGGCCACTCCCTTTATGCAGGAAGAGGACTGCTGGGAAATACAGCCTCTAAGAAAGGCTGCTCTCCAGCAGCTTCAGTCAATGAGCTCTGCCATAGGGTTTTATTTGTTTAAAGGGACAGGATTTTCTTAGCTTAGAAGAGTCCATTTTTTTTGGTCTGGTACATTACAGTGTATGCTATTCACCGTTCTTTAGTGAATTTGGGGCTTCCCACTTTTTGTGCAATTGTGTAAATCAAAATAATAACAACACAAGGCGTGAGCAATATGGCATACGCAGGATAGCACTGGCTTGAACTCCATCTTTGGTCACCAGATGCTGTTTTACTAAAGACAGGGATTTTTTAAGTCTTTTTTAAATGAATGAAAAGCGCCTCATAGGAGAAAGGAGAGGATCTGAGGTTGCCACACTGGGATACAGCTGCTGAAAGGAAATTCCAGCACCACCAAATTCTTATTCAACCCCAGTAACTTAGCTTTACTCTCTAGGGCAGTGACCACCTCCTTCCCTCTCAATCTGCCCGAGGACAACACTGAAATGATTTCAAAAGTACAACCCTTGTGCATAAGCAGACAGATGATCTTCAAGATACACTATCACTGATAAGCAAGAAGCATAAGGCCTGGGGAACCAGGTCACTGAACTGGTGTACAGGACTAATCTCCATAAGACAGTCACAGGAGGAATAGAGTTCTGATATGGGATGTTAAATGTATAAATAAAGAAGATGTGAGCACGGAGAAGTGGTGTCAGGGGCACATCATGCAGGTAGGAATATGTGGGGTCACCTGAAAGAACATTATGGTTATTGATCTAGGGGATAAACCAGCTGAGCGGGATCTAGAGGCAACTACATGGGTTAGAGGTTATTTCTTTTTAACAAACTCTTGAACCATGTGGATGATTTCCTCCCCAGTACTGGAGTCAGCTCAGATCACAGCAAGTAGAAAGTACTGGAAGCTAGACAAGGATCAGGTATAGTGATTCCAATGTGAAACCTGGGAAACCATACTTTAATCCACACATGTGGTCCACTTCCTCATGCCGGTGCTCCACCTGGCCATAATGTACTTTGCACTGGGCACTTCGCGATCTAGTGCAGCAGTTCCAGGAGAGTGACAGTCTGACTATCATTCTGCTTGCTCTTCACTCCTGAGGGCATTACGTGCCGAAAAATTAAAAAATTCTCTGCACAATATTTTAAAATTCTGCAAGTTTTATTTGCCAATAAATAAATGCAGAGGCTCCAGCATGGCAGTGGGGAGCACAGGCCACTGTCTGTACGAAGGTAGGAGATCACCCTGCAGTCTCCTCCTGCCCCCCCGGACACGGACTCAGTGAGGCTGCACCCAACCCTGACACAGCACAAGGCCTGGGCCTGCCCCAGAAACACCCTGGGGCCTAGCCTCTCTGCCCCAGACACACCAGATGTTAGGTAGGCAGGCTCAACCAGGTAGGATCCAACTGTGGAGGGGCTCAGTGTTAGGGAATCCAGGTGTGAGATGAGAGAATTCTGTGTGGGACAATCTGGGTGCAGGCAGCTCAGAAGGGGGTCTAGGTATGGGGGAATCTGGATGCACAGAGGCTCGTTGGGGGGCCTCCAAGTGCAGGGGCAATGGGACTCTGCAGGGGCTTCCAGGTGAAAGTGGCTGGGGCTCAGTGCAGGGGCCTGGGTGTGGGGGTCTCAGCAGGCGGGTCTGGGTTCTGGGGGAGTGGGGCTTGGTGGGTGGGGGTCTGGGTGCCCCTAGTTGGGGGTCAGTGGCATGGGGGTCTGGATGTGTGGGCTTAAGCTCATCAGGGTGGGGGTCTAAGTGCAGGAAGCTCAGTGGGGGATGGTCTGAGTGCAGGGCTGGGGGTCCAGGAGCAGGGGGTCTGGGTGCAGGGGGGCTACAGATCAGGGGTTGAGGTTCAATGGGATGGGTTCAGGTATGGAGGACTGGGGGGGTTCTGAGTGAGAGTCAGGGTTGTAAGGGGTGTCTGGGTATGGGAGGTCCAGATGCATGGGGGTTGGGCAGATGGGGAAGCAGCTCCCCATACAGTGACTGCTCCCCCTGCAGCTGAGGAGCGTTGTGGGCAGGAAGCAGGGGAGGATATTGACCTTCCTGCAGCTGGGGGAGATTTCTGGCAGAGGGTTTGACCAGCCCTAACCACTCCTTGCAGGGGAAGAGGAAGTCCCATCCTCTCCTGCCTCCAGCCCAGCCCTGGGGTGATTTACCTCTCTGCTGGCTGCCCCATGTGCCTGAAACAATGTACCGGAGTAGCTAGGGAACGGTGTGTGACTGCTCTTGCAGCGTCACTTTGCTTCCCTGTCAGAAAGCCAGTTTTCTGCAGGGAAGCAAAGAAATCTGCGGGGGACATGAATTCTGCGCATGTGCGGTGGTGCAGAATTCCCTCAGGAGTAGCTCTTGGACTGTGTGCTTGGCAGAGAGAGCAGCTGAGAATCCTCCAGCACAGAACCTATGTGTCTTTACCCTCAAGACCTCCTTTGTTGAAACTACTTTGTTTTTATCAAGCTCCAACAAATGTAAAGGTAAGTCTTATGCAAGAAGCAAGACAACTCATTTCCCCAGTTTTTCTAGTCCTTTGCTTTGACCATTATCCAGCAGCCTTATACAAATAGTGCAGACAGATTTACCCCCAACACTTATCCACAGGCCGAGCTAACCGTGGCCTTTTCACTAAAGGGTATATTTGAAAATTTTCCTTTCTACAACATTACAGCGTAGGGAATCGTCTACCAGTCATAAGACCTGAAATGCAGACCAGTGCAGCCATATCTGAACACAGTTGCAGGGGTCACCTTAAAAAATGTTTCCATTGCCTTTGTATATCACATTACTGCAACATTGTGTAGGGATTCCCTATACCAATGGTAAGAAATAGGGGACAACTGGAAAGCTCTAAAAAGGCACCAACTGTGGGCAATTAAATTAATCCCATTTGGGGCAACCTTTAGATCTGCCTATTGGAGTTTCTCCCCTTCTCCACAGCCTCACTCTCCCCTCTCTAATTCCCTCCCTTCGCCACCCCATCTATACTCCCTTCCTTGCTTATCTGTACACAGCTGCCTTGACCCGACCCCCATTCATACCACACCTGTATCCAGGCTTTTTAAAGCAAACTTTTTCAATGAGAATTGCTCCGAACTCAGTGCGCCCCTTTGCCCTCAGGGGAGCACACTCGTCTGGGCTGTCATCCCTGCACACCAATCCATGGCAATCTATTTTCCTATTAAGGTACAAAGGCAACTAATATACTCAGACTCGCTGTATGGATTATCGAATGTATCAAACAGCCCTATGAAATGGGGGAAGAAAAGCTAACTACGCTTTGCAAACTCCTGGCAGTAGGGTTGCCAGGCGTCCGGTTTTTGACTGGTCAAAAAGGGACCCTGGTGGCTTCGGTTGGCACTGCCAATCAGGCCATTAAAAGTCTGGTCAGTGGCACAGCAGGGGCCTGGGACTAAGGCAGACTCCCTACCTGACCTGTCTCCGTGCAGCTCCTGGAAGCGGCCGCCAGGTCCCTGCAGCCCTTAGACTCTGGGGCTACAAGGGACTGGGAGGCTCCGCATGCTTCCCCCACCCCAAGTACTGGCTCTGCAGCTCCCACTGGCTGGGAACCGTGATAAATGGGAGCTGTGGGGAGCGGAGTCTGCAGGCGCGAAGATAGCACACACCATGCAGAGCCACCTGGCCGCCCATGTGCTTAGAGGTTGCAGAGACCTGGTGGCCGCTTCCTTGGAGTCACTGTAAGCGCTGCTGGGACCCCACACCCCGAACCCCAAACCCCTCATCCCTGGCCATAGCCTGCACTCCCAGCCCAAAGCCCATATCTCCTCCCACACCCCAACCCCCTGCCCCAGCCCGGTGAAAGTAAGTGAGGGTGGGAAAGAGTGAGCGATTTGGGGAGTGGGGGGGGTTGTCATGGCAACAAAGCATATTTTAAACGTACCTGTGGGGACTGTCTTTGTAGCCCATAAATCATAGCCCATGACTGATTTTTTAAAATCTCTTCTCCACTGTAACAGCTCAGGCTGCTGGTAATAACAGTGATGTCATGGCCACATCTGGCCATGCCTCTTGTGCATGGATCTTCAAAATACACATTTCAGATAACCCTCCCAGGTGGCAATTTAATACCTCTCTCCTTTCCTGCCTTCATACAAGATGCAGTGACAGAAAAGGAAACTGCCTCTTCCTATTATTTATTATTTGTTCCTAGGCTAGTCTGTGTGATGCTACAGAAGCATACAGTACGACCAAAGCAGAATTCGTTCACAGTTAGGAAGAAGAAAATGGCCCAAGTTAATTTTATAAAACCTGTCCCTGCAGCTTAACCTAGACACCAAGCACACTGTCTTCCTGTCGTCTTCCAAGATTCAGAAGCTGGTTGCTCACTATGAAGTCACCGCAACGCGCTTAAGCAGAATTGTTACAATTCAAGCTTTGTGAATCCAACTGGGAATGAAAAGAAAGTGGAGAAGCTGGGTAAGCTTTGTTATTTTTAGCAGGGAAATTACAGCGTAAGAGGAAGGGTATCACCAGCTTGTGAGCAATGCAATTATTGTTATGGAGGATATTATGTGCTATGGGGCAGCCTTTGCTTCAGTTGTGATCCCAACAGGAGAAAAACTTTTAAGTATGCAACTAGTGATTTATTCTAGCTAGGATTTAACTGGTTACTGCTAACAAATTACTTCAAAACTGGGATTACATACTTACCTGACATTAATGTGTCCCTCTCTCTCACAGGCAGACAGTCAGCACTGGTACTAGCATTAAAGATGGGTTCCAGCTATATCCTACCAGCTGTACTAAGTGGGAAAGTACTCTGGTGCTGGGCTTCTTGGCGCTTCTGGCACGCTGTCCAGGTGGCAGGTGTGTGTGAAAAGGCTGAGCTGTTAGCATGCTTTGCATCCCAGTTCAACATCCTGCTTATGCGCACCAAGTGATCTAGTAAATTATTCACCGATCTTGGCTGATCCTGCTAGCAAATTTTGAATACAGGAGATTCCTGGGCAAGGCAAATTTTCTATGCCCACCCCTTACTAGCCACTTCCAGACATTGATTTCCTGATCAGTCACCAGGCAATGAAACATCTCCTTGGCGTACACAGATGATCTTCTACCAGAGGATGATTTAGTTGGGTTTGGTCCTGCTTTGAGCAGGGGGTTTGACTAGATGACCTCCTGAGGTCCCTGCCAACCCTGAGATTCTATGAGGACTTGAAGAGTTATTCTCTTCAAATCTGGGATTTCCGGCAGATTAACGTTCTCCAGTGCTGACTGAAATACTGCTAAGACTAACTCCTAGCAGGTCCTAGTCCAATGTCCTAGTCCAATGACCTTCCCCCTCTCCCAATTCCAAAAAACTTCTAATTTTTTTTTCAAATAAACTGAATATGAAATACTTTCCATAGTCTCTATGGGCTGGTAACATGGATAATGCTGACCAGGAAAATGTGTAGAGATGAAATAAAGGCCTACCCAAGTATCAGTTTGTGGCCTTGCCGTGACATAGTATGTAAAAGGGGAGATATATTTTTGTCCATGATAAGAAAAAAAAGTAATATGCTCTTTCACTGCCTTGGCAATATTTTCCACCTCTGCTGGGCTGAGCCACACAGGCCTCTTGGGGAAGGAGAAAATGGATTAGGGATGATTTGCTGTGAGAACTGCATGGTGACTTTGGGTGCAGCTTGGAGAGGCACCTCGAATTGCATAAGAGCAGCTGGGGTAGGAGAGGAAGGACAAAGTGATGGTGGAGTCCCTAGAGCACAACTGAAGGACAAGGGAGCAGGCAACAGAGGGAGCGGTTTGAGCAGCTGACCACCATGACAACCAGCAAGCTCCAGACACGAGTGTCTGCACCAGCACCGTTGCCAGTGGACTCTCCTACATGCTAGTATGTCCTGCAGCCAAAGCAGCTACTGGACAATTCTGGGACGGATGGGTAATGAGTCAGTCAACACAATCCGAGGATGGAAGTGAGCAGATATACCCTGTTCAGTCGATCCCCATGCAAGCGTGGGGAAGGGAGAACAGGTTATGCTGACAGTGTGCAATTCCATTACCAGTGAGATGATAATGCACAGACTGGTATCATTGTGACAGTTTTCATGCACATAGCACTTTTCAGTGTTGTTACTGCTTACATATTTTACTGACT
Organism: Mauremys mutica; assembly: GCF_020497125.1. Taxonomy (NCBI): domain Eukaryota; kingdom Metazoa; phylum Chordata; order Testudines; family Geoemydidae; genus Mauremys; species Mauremys mutica. The sequence continues at coordinate 60,871,317 of NC_059083.1, forward strand.
AGCAGTTCGGCTGACTGTATTTGTTCTTAAGGCAGTATTTTGTATTGTGGCTTTGGGCACACTTGCATCCAAATGGTTTTGTAAGCAGCACCAAATGCACATTCTACTACTGTCCTACAACTACTCAGAATGTAATTAAACCTTCTTCTGCCAGGTGCTCATACACCGGGGTACGGATTCTGGGCAACAGAGGGTAGATTGTGTCCCCTAAAGTTACAGTAGGCACAGACACCCCACTGATAGCCATATTATTTTGAAGGAATAATGTCTCTTCTTCTCCAAACAGGTAAACTCCAGATTTCCTGAACACCCTGGCATCATGCACCTTGCTGGTGCATCCTAAGTTGGTGTTCATGAATCTGCCTTTATGGTCAACCAAGGCCTGCATAACAATCAAGCAGAATCCCTTCTGGTTGACATATTGATGTGCTCCTTGTGGTGGGCAAACAATGGCCCTGTGTGCCATAACGGTCGCATTCTCTCAAAGCCAGTTGTTATTTTGGGAATATTAGCAATGTCCACCGCGCATGGCTAAACTACAGCAAAAATCACCTCACAAATCTCCATCATACTGCACCAACGATTGACTTGCCAACTGGTTAGCCACTGACTTGTAGCAGTCTGGCAATAGCAACCCGCTTCTGGACTGCTGGAGGGCTGAGGCAAGTTCCTCACACAGCTCCAAGAAGGTGGCTTTCCTCATGAGGAAATTCTGGTCGCAATGATGGTCATCCCAGATCTGCATAATGATGTAGTCCCACTACTCTGTGCTTGTGGTCTTGTGCCATAACCACCCATCAGCACAGGGCAGAGGTCCCCCAAATGTGGGGCACGCACCCCCCTAGGGGAGCCCAGAGGAACATTTGGGAGGGTGTGATGGACCTGGGCCAGCCCCCATAGGGGGCAGGGAGGGAGTGCTACCCAGCCCAGCCCCACCCCTAGCCCTACCCCCAGCTGTGGCCCCCTTAACCCTCCCCTCGGAGCCGCGGCCCTGCTCCCGGCTCCAGCGGGGCAGGGACTGGGGTATGGGAGGGTGCAACCCTCAAAAGTTTGGGGACCATTGGCATAGGGGGAATCCACAGCAACAGCAACCTGCATCAGCTTGTTCCACTCTGCCATGTCATCGTCTAGTCAGCATAATCTCCTCACTAAGAACTGCCACTTCCACTTTCTGAGGACTGCAAACCACTGCCGAACTGCTTTCCACTGCATCCTGCTGCATTAACAGTGCAGCCACAAGTAGGAACAGTTTGTCACTCTGTGCTGATCCATGCTCTGGCAGAGGCTGGAATAGACAGAAGTGACATGCGTGCAGAGCTGGAAGTGCTTCAGGTTGCTATGCTGAAGGACTGAATACTTTTGCACCGGATCTTGGGAAGGACAGACAAGCTGTCCCACAATGCACCACGAAACAATTCCTAGAGCTGCTCAACCCTAGAACATACCACCAGAAATCCTTTCACCGGGTTACTGCAGTGGACACATGGGTACGACTTGAGTGTGGCCCTGCAGTGTGGCTGCTCACAGGTGGGTGTATCATCATCCGTAGCCCTCATCTCTTGGTTCTCAGGTTTCTAGTTCTCTTAGCCTGCCTGTGATGAGTTGTCGCTGAGCCTGATGAGTCCCGAGGTCATTATCTACACGTCCTAAGAGTCTAGCCAATCCACAAGCAAGGGTCTAACCACCTGACCTCAGGGCAGATATATAGGCTCTAGGGCTGTCGAACGATTAAAAAAAATTAATCGCTATTAATTGCAGTTTTAATGGCAGTGTTAAACAATAACAGAATACCAATTTTAAAGTATTTTTGGATGTTTTTCTACATTTTCAAATACTGGTATATTGATTTCAATTACAATGCAGAATACGAAGTGTAGAGCGCTCACTTTATATTACTATTTTTTATTACAAATATTTGTACTGTAAAAAAGTCAAAAAATAGTGCAACCTACAAATCGAAGCATAAAGTGGCATCTGAATGTTTAGCATATCTGGCATGTAAATACCTTGCAACACCGGCTACAACAGTGCCATGTGAACACTTGTTCTCACTTTCAGGTGACATTGTAAATAAGCAGCAGGCAGTATTATCTTCCATAAATGTAAACAAATTTATTTGGCTGAACAAGAAGTAGGCATGAGTGGACTTGTAGGCTCTAAAGTTTTACATTGTTTTGTTTATGAGTGCAGTTATGTAAAAAAAAAATCTACATTTGTAAGTTGTACTTTCACAATAAAGAGATTGCACTACAGTACTTGAGGAGAATTGAAAAATACTGTTTCTTTTGTTTAACTGATTCTCCTTTAACTTACACTCCATGGACTAAAATGGAGCTACTTCCGATTGCACTCAGTGTAAGTGAGAAGAAAATCAGATCCAAGTACAAATGCACCTGAACTTCATGGATGCATACTAGGAGCGGCTAGCCCATGTCTTTGCTGCCTCTGCCCAGGCTACGGCAGCTACACTACTATTTTTAGCATGCTAACTCACACAAGAGCTAGCATGATTATTTCTAGGCAAGCTGGGAATCAGACCCCTAGCTCACAGTGTAGACACAGCCTAACTTGTTCTGTGGACACTGCTACAGTGCATTTTAAGGAACTTTTCGTGAACTGTAGTCACACTTTGGTGTGCTGCAGTGCACACTAACTCACCATGTAGACAAGCCCCAAGACAGTTTAAGAAGCAAATGTGGAACCAAGAGAGGAGAGAAGAAATGATAGCCTGTAAGAACTATAACTAAAACGAAGAATATAATAGTAATATGAAAATTTACCAAGGTCCTGGGGATCAAGCTACTTCTCAACAGACATAAAAAAGGCAGGATGCAGGGACAGAGTGAGAATCCCTCCAACTCTGCACTTCAGTCCTATTTCTTTCATAATCAAACCTCAGGTTTCCTCCAATGATACATATTGGTGATAAATGTTTAGTTACAATTAATCAAACTCAAAACCTATCTGAACATAATGCTTACACACACACACACACACCCCTCATCTTGAGAAGATCCAAAAGCAAGAAGCAGAAAAACGTAGAATTAGTTATTTTCCCGTTAGATCTTTGGTATCATAATAATCATTTTAAAACAAAACAAAAATCATTTTAGATTCTATTTTTTCCACCAAGTGTTACTAAAATTTTCTACATTGCTTAAAGGCTGATATTTATTAGGTGTTATTAAAAGAAAAAAATAATACAAGATAGATGTAGAGAAGTTCAGCACACAGACAACAGCAAATTCAAATGTTAATGTTCATATGCAGTGTTTTTTCTTTAAATATGCTAGTTTATGTAATTAACGATCTGACAAAAAATATGCAGGATGAAGCATATAGTACAGTTAATATTTCTGTAAGAACCCAAAATTTAGAATTTCCTGACTTTTGAGTCCTTGATTTTTCACTTTGAAGCTGAATTAAAATTAATTTTTGCATTTAATGTTAAGAAAAATTTCACTGCTAATGGCCTTTACAGGTACTGTGGTTCTGATACGGTGCTTAGTATAAGCACTTCAGCAGGACTGCAACACTTGCTCATTGTTCCAGAGCAGTCTACTATTAAGATGTCCAAAGAGTTATAATGAAAAAAATTCTGTGTGCTTGGATTCATAAAGGGCTTATAAGCGGTGCAGCACAAAGAGACCTGCATGGGCTGGAAACCATATGGCATTTATAAATTCTCACCGTTCACAGAAAACTGATGGGGCCAGAAGTCTCTCCGGTCCTGGCAGTTTGACCTTGATCTTTTTTATTAAAAAGTAAAACAATAAAAAATTAACATGGCACACATTAAATGGATTAAAAACCGACTAACTGATAGGTCTCAAAATGTAATTGCAAATGGAGAATCGTCATCGAGCGGGTCTATTTCCAGTGGGGTTCCACAGGAATTGGCTCTTGGCCCTACGCTATTTAACATCTTTATCAATGACGTGGAAGAAAAATAAAATCACCACTGAAAATTTGCGGATGATGAAAAAAAGAGTACAGGTCTCTGATACTGAGCCACCTGGATTGCTTGGTAAGCCAGGTGCATGCAAACAATATGCATTTTAATATGGATAAATGTAACTGCACATCTAGGAACAAAGAATGGAGGCCATACTTACAGAATGCGGACTCTACCCTGTAAGCAGGGACTCTGAAAAAGATTTGGGGGTCGTGGTGAACAATCAGGTATGATGCTGTGGCCAAAAGAACTACTGCAATCATTGGATGCATAAACAGAGGAATCTCGAGTAGGAGTAGAAAGGTAATTTTACTTCTGTATTTGGCACTGATCCAACTGCTGCTGGAATCCTGTGTCCAGTTCTGGTGTGCACAATTCAAGAAGGATGTTGATAAATTGGAGAGGGTTCAGAGAAGAACCATGAGAATGATTAAAGGATTAGAAAACCTGCCTTATAGTGACAGACTCAAGGAGCTCAATCTATTTAGCTTAACAAAGAGAACGTTAAGTGGTGACTCGATTACAATCTAGATGTATCTACATGGGGAAAAATATTTAATAATGGGCTCTTCAATCTATCAGGGAAACGGTATAATGTGATCTAATGGCTGGAAGCTGATGCTAGACAAATACAGATTGGAAATAAGGCATACATTTTCAACAGTGAGAGTAATTAACAATTGGAACAACTGACCATAGGTGACTCGTAGTGGATTCTCCTTACCTGACAATTTTTAAACCAAGACTGGATGTTTTTCTAAAAGATCTGCTCTAGGAATTGTTTTGGGGAAGTTCTATATGGGTTGGGTTATACAGGAGGCCAAATTAGATTATCACAATGGCCTCCTGTTGTTTTGGAATCTATGAAGTTAGTGGTTCTCTCTGATCCTGTGGACCTTGCAAGGTGAATGAATAAAAGATGCTGCTAAAGTCTGTGCCCCTTTATTTTACAGAAGATTTGCCTTTCATCCTTTACACCCAGACACAGAGAGAAGTGGCAATGTGGCATCACAAAGAGTCAATCTAAGAATTAACCAAACTCCCTGCTATGCAAATGCGTGGGGGTATCTGCAGGCTAGCAGGCAGACAGGCAAATAGGTGGGGGTGAGGTGAAAGACGGAGACAGGTAATCTTCACATAGAAGTGACATAACCATAACTCTCACCTGTCTGTCATTTCAAATCTAAATTCACTTTAGTGTTCTCATTTAATTATACTTTATATCAGGAACCTATATCAGTACCTAGGGGTTACAGTGGACGAGAAGCTGGATATGAGTCGACAGTGTGCCCTTGTTGCCAAGAAGGCTAACGGCATTTTGGGCTGTATAAGTAGGGGCATTGCCAGCAGATAGAGGGACGTGATCGTTCCCCTCTATTTGACATTGGTGAGGCCTCATCTGGAGTACTGGGTCCAGTTTTGGGTCCCACACTACAAGAAGGATGTGGAAACATTGGAAAGAGTCCAGCGGAGGGCAACAAAAATGATTAGAGGGCTGGAGCACATGACTTATGAGGAGAGGCTGAGGGAACTGGGATTGTTTAGTCTGCAGAAGAGAAGAATGAGGGGGGATTTGATAGCTGCTTTCAACTACCTGAAAGGGGGTTCCAAAGAGGATGGATCTAGACTGTTCTCAGTGGTACCAGATGACAGAACAAGGAGTAATGGTCTCAAGTTGCAGTGGGAGGGGTTTAGGTTGGATATTAGGAAAAACTATTTCACTAGGAGGGTGGTGAAGCACTGGAATGGGTTACCTAGGGAGGTGGTGGAATCTCCTTCCTTAGAGGTTTTTAAGGACAGGCTTGACAAAGCCCTGGCTGGGATGATTTAGTTAGGGATTGGTCCTGCTTTGAGCAGGGGGTTGGACTAGATGACCTCCTGAGGTCCCTTCCAACCCTGATATTCTATGATTCTATGAACACTGAATTAAACTGAGATTACAGATAATGTTTTCTATGCTAATGACATCATCTCCATAACAACCTGGGGCTCAATTAATCAAACCTCAGCTCTCTCCTGACAAACTACTCAAAACAGCACAGTTTACGAGTCTTCATCTCCATCCACTACATCACCACTTCTTGACTACCTCCAATGGGGGATCTCTGTTACTTGCAAAATCAAATTCAAACTTCTTGTTCTCATCTACCACACCCCATGCAATCACTCCTCAGTCTCTCCTCACCATGTCTCATCTCTCATTATGCAGCACGGCTCTATGCACTCCTCAAGTATTTTGCATCAAAACTGCTCTCTGATTGCTGGCTTTGTACCTTCTCTTATACTGCCCCTTCTATCAGAAGCCATCTTACTGGTCCTTGTCTACTAAGCATCCATTTTGTTTCCTCCTTCAAACCTCTATTTGAAATTCACCTCTTCAAGCAATCCTGCCACTTGCTGCTCATCTTCAGAAACACCCCCATCTCCCTGTCCTGCACTGGTACACGGGGTCTTGCCTTGCGTAACGTGGATTGCAAATCTCGGAGGAAGGGAACACGACTACCTATGTTTGTCAAGCTCCATCTAAGTTTACAGCACGACATGCATCATCAATCACTTCACATTTTCTGGCCTAGCAACCTATAATTTGTTCCTCATTTTGGGTTGTGGTTGTAGACAGGGCCCACAGTTGTGCCTCAGAAGATTGAGAGGGATGATTTACTACAGATGAGCTTCCATAACCATCTCTTCATCAGTGTTAGTCAAACTGGGTTTTTCAGAACTGACATTTTCAATAAAGATGCAAACTATGTCACTACTGGTCCATTACAGCCAAGAGATGTGAAGACAGGAAATCATGTGAAGAGAGTTTCAATATATATCGGGACTTGCTCTCAGCTTGCTGGAGAAAGTTTCACAAATTATTATTCCACAGGCTTTAAAATAAGCCACTTACTTTAATGTTAGCAAGATTAGATTCTTTTAGGTGATGGTCAAGATTACTATATTAGTTTGTTATTCAAGTAATTTCATCTAATAACCCCATGAAATTTGAAGGGTAGTATTCCTCCCTCTATAAAACACCGGCATTAGTTACTTAAGGAACAGTGTTTGCCCTTTTTGGTTTAACCTCCCACCCACCATTAAGACTGATGAACAAAGCTGTGGAACAAAACCTCTTCTACCCCCCACTAATTTTTTTGTTTACCCATATACGTCGGCTATAAAGGCTGGGTAGTTTTGGGTCCCGGAGGAACGTTCAGACAATTGCTCTAGCATTCTGTTGGGGGATGTGGGTTCACTTTTATAAACAGAGGTTGACCTCTGGCAATGCCAAGCTTGCACTTGCTACTGTCTTCAGTTTGTCAACACAACACAAAAGCAGTGTGCATGTATACACTTTCCAGGCTGAGCCGGCTATTCAGAGTGGGCTGGAGCTTCACACGTAATGGGCCCCCTAGAGACAAAGCCTGAAAGTTTCTTAATTAAGTCTAAGTGAAAGACAGCCTAAAAGCATCCCGCTTACATCTTCAGAGTACCTTCATTCTGGACTTCAAACACACACAGAGTACACTGCCCGTCAGACCAAAGCATTAATAGCCAGTTGACAATTTTTCTCTTTTAAATATAGAATGCCTTGCCTTCTGTGAAGCCTCTTCAGCCTGCTCTCATTTTCCCTGCAATTTTAGACATGTCTCTGGTTTATAATACAGGAAACAAAGGGACTTCTTGTGTGTCAGCAGCCCTCCACAGGGTCTGCGTTTCATTCCACCCTTCTCCAAAGCAGGGCAATGTCTGGAGAGCTCTTTAGCCGTTTTTGTCTCATTAACATTTCCATGAAGGATCAAAGAATATATTAAAAAAATATCTAAGTGTAAGTACAATTCCTGCTAGGGAACCAGAATATATTAAAAAACCTGTTCAGATTCCTTTCCCTGACCCGCTTCATTATTATTAGATAACTGTCTCTTAATGAAACCAGTTTTTACTTCCATTGAGCTGCCGATCTATAAATCCTGTAAAAGTCTCAATAAATCCATTCCACTGAATCCCCACCTCCCAAGATTTTCTGAGCTTCCCTGTGATAACGGCTCCTTGCAAACAGAACCTAATTATTCCCTGGCAGTAAGTCACCAGGAGTAGGAATTGCTTTAATTTTGCCCCCTTTTAGCAGCTGCTCAGGGTGCGCTGCGAGGTGGCTGTGGTAGTGAAGCTGGGGTGAATACTAAAGAAGCACTGAGGCATAGCATCCTGCAGAGAGAAAAAAATAGTATTTTCTCCTTGCTGGAAGCAAATCAAGGAGCTTTACGTGTCAAAAAGGGAGCTTTTTACTGTATATTTGCATTCCCAAACCAGAGGAATTCCTATGCACCTGACCATCTTGTAAAAACTTCACCTTAAAATGTTGAAAGTGCTAAACACACCCTCCCCCTGCTTCTCCTCCACAGCAATTCTTTGCTTTCTCATTAGAAATGCCCAGCAACATCCACCAGACAAAGACACTGCAAACAAAGTGCATGGAGAAGGCGGAAAAAAAAAATTGAAAGAAGAAAGAAGTGCAGAGGAATTCTTCATTCACTGATCTGTAGAATACATTAATATCCTAAACTGTTGGCACAGCCTAAAATACTCAGGAGGCTAACAATGCAAGCAATGACTCTGAGTCTGGGATCTTCAAATAAACCACCTCTGCTGTCATGGCCACCGGGAAAGAGAAGAACAGCGATATTAACTGACCTTCATTTTGTTGTTTCTCCAGACCTGACTGCTGGACCTCCGTTTGCCTGTTACTAGGATTTCTTAGCTGAAAAATGTAAGCATTTCCTAGACGATACAAGAGCCAGTTTATTAGGTAAATAAACCAGGCCCTAAGCAGTCGCATCTGCTTGATAATGAGAAAGACAAGAAACTGATCTCCCCCCACCACCTAAAATAAAAACTCATCCATGCTCTTAACTAACACGGCATGCACATTTTTAAACAGTTAATGAACAGGTGAAGGGCATTTCAACCTAGCTAACTCATGGGCGAGACCAAGTGTTCAGCAAACTACAATACAGACATTGCTTACCATTTTTATGGCCTATGTCGTATAAACCTGCCCATCCAAGGAAGTGGAAATAAAAGACTAACATTATTTCAAACGTTTTTCTGAAGAGGATGTGAAGGGGGAAATAGGTGTTTTTGAAGTGATCATCCACAAAGGGCTTTAAAAAAAAAGTGTAACGTGGGTTTCACAGAATCGTAGAAATGCTGGGGCAGAAGGGATCTTGCGAGATCATGTAGCCCAGCCCCATGCACTGAGGCAGAACATACACATAGACCATCCCTGACAGGTGTTTGTCCAAACCTTATTTTTCCTACCATCTAACCTAAATCTCCTTTGCTGCAGATTTAGCCCCTTACTTCCTGTCCTATCTTCAGTGACAGACTCCTACCTTGTCCTCTTTAGAACAGCCCTTTGCATATTTAGAGACTTATCACGTTTCCTCCCCCCCTCCTCCTTTCTCTAAAGACTAAACATGCCCAGTTTTTTTTAAACCTCCTATCACAGGTCAGGTTTTCTAAACCTTTTGTCATTTTTGTTGCTCTCTCTGGACTCTCTCCAACTTGTCCACATCTTTCCTAAAGAGTAGCACCCAGAATTGGACACAGTACTCCAGCTGAGACCTCACCAGTGCTGAGCAGAGTGGGAAAATTACCTCCCACACCTTATAGACACAACACTCCTCTTAATATGCCCCAGAATTATATTAGTTTTTTTACAACTGCATCACATTGTTGATTCTCATTCAATTTTTGATCCACTATGACTCCCAGATTATTTTCAGCAGTACTACCACATAGCCGGTTATTCCCCATTTTGTAGTTGTGCATTTGATTTTTTCCTTCCTACATGAAGTACTTTGCACTTGTCTTTATTGAATTTCATCTTGTTCAATTCAGACCAATTCCCCAATTTGTCAAGGTTGTTTTGAATTCTAATCCTTTCCTCCAAAGTGCTTTCAACCCCTCCCACGTTAATGTCATCTACAAATTTTATAAACACACTCTTCACTCCATTATCCCAGTCGGTAATGAAAATACTGAATAATACCAGACCCAGGACTGACCCATCTCCAGTCCTGTGGGACTTCATCTGCCCTTCATTAGTTCTCGAAGATAACTGCTAGTGGTTCCAAGATTATTTCTTCTAGTTCCTTACCACCACCTTCCAGTTAAGAAGGGTAGAGACATCTGCCTTGAAAAGAATACAAGGTGCTCAGTCCTCTGAGGGACACACAATGTGGTCTCCACGACTCTCCCGTCTACCGCAAGCTGAGAAGCAAAGGACTGAAGCAGCATTTCAAAATCCTATCATAACATTAAAAAAATTACTTTTGTGCAAATAGTTAATTACGACTTTTTTTTAAGCAATTCAAAGTCATGACATGGAAGCCATGATAAAAAAAACCCCACACAAAGCCACCACCCATGCTATGAAAGAATGGGCACAATCAAGTTAGTCTCTGACTCTGATAACCTACCAATGAACACGTTTCGGCATTATTTCTGGAAATACAAATTGGTGATTTAATCCTGAGATGTATCCTTGGAAACAAAACTGTAAGCAGTTACCCCTGGCTATTTCAGACAATTCCAAGTTTGCCTTTTTATATTCAAATATAACTAATTACTTGGCCTTTTGGGATGATGGACGGCTTGGGTGAGGTACGTGCTCAGCGTCTCAGTTTAGGCTGATTGTACAAGTCTAGCGGTATGTGGGTTGCCAACAGCTGCTCTAAATCTGCTAGGTGCGAACAAGCACTGGTGAAGTTCAGTCTATTTGAACAGCTGCATATGCAAATGTAATTAACTAGGTGTCTATTGGAGAGACAAGGTGGGTGAAGTAATATATTTTATTGCACCAATTTCTGTCTATTGCCTCACCCACCCTTTACTCTCCTAGGCATAGTGTGCTCCACCCTCCCTCCCCAGAAAAATCTGACCACTTGTTGCTCACTAAATGGGCCTAACTTTTATGAGCTCTTATAGAGTGTGTGATTTATACCTTATAGATGAGTCCCAGAGACTCCATTCTCCAGACCCCCATCATTGTTTTATGCCTTTAAAATATGCGGTGTTGCTATCAAAGATTAGGTCATCCTGTGAATTATTTAGGTTTTCAGATGAAGTATTTCCATTAGGGCTGTCAAGCAATTTAAAAAAATTAATCGTGATTAATCGCATGATTCAAAAAATTAATTGTGATTAATCATGCTGTTAAACAATAGAGTACTATTTATATATATTTTCCACATTTTCAAAAATATTGATTTCAGTTACAACAGAATACAAAGTGTACAGTGCTCACTTTATATTTATGTTTTATTATAAATATTTGTACTGTAAAAAATAAGAAATAGTATTTTTCAATTCACTTAATACAAGTACTATAGTGCAATCTCTATCATGAAAGTTGAACTTACAAATGTAGAATTATGTACAAAAAATAACTGCAATCAAAAATAAAAAACAATGTAAAACTTTAGAGCTTACAAGTCCACTCAGTCCTACTTCTTGGTCAGCCAATCGCTAAAACAAGTTTGTTTACATTTGCAGGAGATAACGCTGCCCGCTTCTTGTTACAATGTCTCCTAAAAGTAAGAACAGACATTCGCATGGCACTGTTGTAGCTAGTGTTGCAAGATATTTATGTGCAAGATGTGCTAAACATTCATATGTCTCTTCATGCGTTAACCACCATTACAGAGGACATGTGTCCATGCTGATGATGGGTTCTGCTTGATAACAATCCAAAGTAGTGCAGAACAACACATATTCATTTTCATCATCTGAGTCAGATGCCACCAGCAGAAGGTTGATTTTCTTTTTTGATGGTTCAGGTTCCGTAGTTTCCGCATCGGAGTGTTGCTCTTTTAAGACTTCTGAAAGCATGCCAGACACCCCGTCCCTATCAGATTTCGGAAGGCACTTCAGATTCTTAAACCTTGGGTTGAGTGCTGTAGCTATCTTTAGAAATCTCACATTGGTACCTTCTTTGTGTTTTGTCAAATCTGCAGTGAAAGTGTTCTTAAAACAAACAACATGCTGGGTCATCATCCGAGACTGCTATAACATTAAATATAAGGCAGAATGTGGGTAAAACACAGAGCAGGAGACATACAATTTCCCCCCAAGGACTTCAGTCACAAATTTAATTAACACATTTTTTTTTAACGAGTGTCATCAGCATGGAAGCATGTCCTCTGGAATGGTGGCCAAAGCATGAATGGGAATATACATGTTGCTCAGATCAAGTGTAGTACCTGTTCTTACCAGTGTGATGTCTGGTATGTTCTTATCTGGCACATAAATACCTTGCAATGCTGGCTACAGAAGTGCCATGCGAACATCTGTTCTCACTTTCAAGTGACAAGTGGGCAGCATTATCTCCCGTAAATGTAAACAAACTTGTTTCTTAGCGATTGGCTGAACAAGTAGGACTCAGTGGACTCGTAGGCTCTGAAGTTTTACATTATTTTGGTTTTGAGTGCAGTTACGTAACAAAAAAAAAATCTATATTTTTAAGTTGTGCTTTCATGATAAAGAGATTGCACTACAGTACTTGTATGAGATGAACTGAAAAATACTATTTCTTTTATCATTTTTACAGTGCAAATATTGGTAATAAAATAATATAAAATGAGCACTTTATTCTGTGTTGTAATTGAAATCAATATATTTGAAAATGTAGAAAAAACATCCAAAAAGGTTAAGAAATTTCAATTGGTATTCTATTGTTTAACAGTGCGATTAAAACTGTGATTAATCACAATTATTTTTTTTTAATCGAGATTAATTATTTTGAGTTAATTGCGTGAGTTAACTGCGATTAGTCGACAGCTCTAATTTCCATATTTGAATTTCCAACCAAAAAAAGGAAAATTTTACCCAGGAAGAAAGCCCATTTTCTAACCAGCTCTAGTCATAACTAACTGTTCTACAAACTGTATCCAGTAACTCATTCACATTGCTCCTGTCACTGCCCAGGGTAGTGCATTGTATGCATTACTCTGTATTTTTTATTTACATACTTATGTTCAACACTTTATTTCTACATAGTTCTCTCCATTCCAATTAATTATTCCGATTGTGATCCAGTGTACCTGTTTCTCCATCAGATACTTTTAAATCAGATGACCTGGATGAATTTCATACATTACTTCAAATTTAGTCTCATCAGTCACTGATGCTGCACTAGAATATTCTCCTCGACTTGAATTCAATGCCTTTATTTATAAACCCAGAACTCTTTGCTTCAGCTGCTTCCTAGGTTTGTGCCAAAGGTTTGAGAGCCATCCACTCTTGTCCCTAGATCCTACTATAGATTTACGTTTTGCAGCTGCTAATCTATAGATTTGAAAATGTATAGTAGAACCTCAGAGTTACAAACACCCTGGGAATAGAGGTTGTTCATAACTCAAATATTCATAATTCTGAACTAACCATTATGGTTGTTCTTTCAAAAGTTGATAACTGAACATTGACTTACTACAGGTTTGAAATGTCACTATGTGGAAGAAAAATGCTGCTTTCCCTCTCTTTTTTTAAAACAGTTAATGTTTAACATAGTACTGTACTGTATTTGCTTCCCCCCATCTCTGCTGTTGCCTGATTGTGTACTTCCAGTTCCAAATGAGGTATGTAGTTGACTTCATAACTCTGGTGTTCGTAACTCAGATTCTACTGTACTGTGTTTTGAAATCTGTGCCTTGCCTCATTACCTTACATTTTCCTGCCCTGAACAGCACAATCCACCCATCCCATTTGTTTCTGTTTATTTTTTAGTTCTCCAAAAGATTAGAGAAGAAAATGTTGTTCTCCTTTTCTCCCCAGTATACAGTCTCCATTTGACAGCATTTTTCCTGTTATCGGTTTCACATTCCACCTGTACAGCAAGCAGCCAGTGAGTTTCCCCTCATGCATGCATGGGTCTTTTCTTCTTCCCTACTGCTGTGAAAGCATTTCAAGTGTGGTGGTAAAACCACAGAAATTGGCAGGGAGGACAACCAGAGAGGTGTGGTACCTGGAAATACTTTTAACCCAGACTTTAAATTTAATTAATTCTAAACCCCTTTCCTTAGTTTTTCTTCTGGTGTGACCCCTGAGTGATCCCCTTCATTATTTCTTCTTCCATCCCTTGGAACACGTGTTTCTGACTCCTGAATCAATTCTCTGCCCTCCTTTGTGAATGTTGTGACAAATCATTCATGTCAATTTGCCACAACAGGTACCTTTCCTGTCACTGCTCCTGTACCTCCAGCTCTTCATTCTGCACTGCACTTTTAGATGAACCTGCTGCTGTCATTTTAGACTGTAAGCTCCTTGGGGCAGGGACTGCCTTTTTATCATGTGTGCAGTGGGCCCCTGCTCCTTGAGTGGGGCCTCTAGACACTACTGCAATATAAATGAATAGTGTCTGAACATCCTAACAGTGCACCCTACAGAAACAGATGCTTACCTGCCTGCCTGCACCATAGTATCTGAGCACCTCATAATCTTTAATGTATGCATTCTCACACAACTCTGTGAGGCAGGGCAGTGCTATTGTCCGCATTCACAGATAGGGAACGGAGGTATAGTGAGGCTTGGGGACTTGCCCAAGGTCACCCAGGGCCGAGCAGGGAACTGAAGTCAGGTCTCCCAAGTCCTAGGCTAGCGAACCATCCTTCCTCTCTATTGTGAGCAGTACAGTTTGTGAGCATTGCTACAGAAAGCTGCAGCAAATGTTATATACAAGGAAAACCTGTACGTAGATGCTTTACTGTTCGGTTACAGTCTATTTTCACATAAAGTAACACAAAACAGATTAGAGAAGGAATGCATTACTGAGGCGCAGATGACGTTTCTAATACAAGAAGGAAACCATGTACTGTATAGAGCCGATGTACAGCAAAAGACAAGAAAGCTAAAACTTGAACCGAACCTCCATTCATGTTGCAGCTTACTTGCCTTTTGTTATATTTTGTACATCAGAGGAACAAACCCGAGTAACTGCCATACATAACTGATTGTGCGTGTGCCCATGTGTGTAAAAATGGCATAAACTAGGTTCTTCTAATCCATCCCTGCATCAAATACAATGCTGCAGTCTTTTAGCTACATTGCAGTGGAAGTTCAGATTCCTTGATTATGAGAAATGATTAACATGGCATTGCTATATGGAATACACCGATTTTAACATTAGTGCTAAGCCGCAGGACAGTGGAGGCTTCGATTTCCCTGTCCCACACCACCCTGTGGAGGGAGCAGTGCTGCTGATCCAATTTGCACTTTGTACACAATAAACTTCTTTTTGTTTGTAGCATTCTGTCTCAGTGGTTTACACGAAACACCTTTCCAGACAGAATTTCTTAAAAATGGAAGAAACTCAAGAGGAAAAACACACACACAGAAAGTACAACTCACCAGGCCAAGAAAACTAATCACTTTCAAGCATGGACAGGTGACTCAGAACCAATGCAGCTTTCGGGAAGAATATTGGTGTAACCTTTCTGAGAAACAGACTGCAGGAAAGGTTGATTTAATGTCACACTAGACCAAGTTCTCCACTGCTCTAAAAATAAATAAATAAATTGATGGAGGCTTGCTCATCTAAACAAACAATGTACGTCAGAGGAACAAACCTGAGTAACTGTCATCCATAATTTATAAAGCAAATTAAGTTCATGGCAAAAATAGCTATTACTGAGAACAGAGGGATCGTAGAGTCTGGCAGGAAAAGGCCAGAGTCTGCATGAATCATTACTTTCTAGAAGAAACCTTATATAATCCAGGCTACTCTACTTTAAAATAATTGAAACCTCCTGAAAACTAAAAACAAATTAGCAAGTTTGGCAAAAACGCAGCATTAAAATTCAAATTCATTGGTGATTGGTTAAGATAAAAAGGAAGCCTGTTCCCAACTTGCTCTACAGTAGCTAGAGTCATAGTTTCAACTTCTTCAGAAACCTTTATCAAAAGATAAGTGAAATGAACACTAGACACACATCTAACTGGGTCCATCAACAAATGAGTTCCTAGAGAAAGGCTATTAGATTGCAACGCCACCTTGTGGAACAGGAGAAAATCTAAAAGTGAAACAAACCCTGACCGACCACCACTTCTCTGATTAGATCTAATTTTACAGTGGTAGAAAGATTGCCAAGGGCACAACTGGTATGTAAATTCATTCATGGTTGCTTCTTATTATCTTGGAAGTTCAGAGTAGTCCTGAGTAACAATGCCGAAGACAGGCTCCTCCCCAGACCACTGTTAAGAATGAGACAATATAACCATGATGTCAGAAATATAAAACTTACTTCTCTCTTTGCACTTTCTTTCACTGCGAAGAAGCCATCCCATTCCTTGCTGCCTCCTTAAGAAATATGCCTTTTCTCCTTAATCCTACTCCAAGAGCCTGCTATAGGAGACCACCCAAGGAGTGTCCTCTGAATGAGAAATGGTACAGGATCACATGGACTCCAATCCCCTCCCATCTTTTGTTTAGAAAACTTCATCCCATTAGGGCACTTATCTAATGACCTTGGTCAGGACTAGAGTCTAACCTTGAGTTCTACCAAAAAAAACAAAAACAAAAAAACAACAACAAAACAGAAAAATCAGACTATTAATCCACTTTGTTATTCAGTGGACCCATTTTAGATCAATACAAATATTCTCTTCCCCATCCCCAAATTCAGTGTTTAACTTTATCTATACAAGTGAAACTGAACAGCAGACCTCTATACTAGCTTTCATAAGACCTTATTATTTGGTGCCTGTAGGTTTGAGAACACTAATGGAACAGGTTAATTTTGATGCAAAATTAACCTGTTCCATTAGTGTTCTCAAACCTCCAGTCTGAGATTTTTTTGAAGCATCTCAACTTGAATTTTACCCTTAATATTTTTAAAGTCATATTTAAGGTTTTTTTCTTAGAGCCAAAATTTCCCAAAATTGGTATAATAAACTGCGTATGTACTTTATTGTGCCTACAAAATCAAATGTATAAAGATCATGATTTGAGACTGCTTTTGAGTTCTGAATACAAAGAAACAGTGATGCAATTTAGCACATTCTTCTTTGAAAACCTGACCACAGCATTTTATGGAATAATTCCATTATAAAAGCAAATATTTTGCACTAAGCCATTCCTGTGCTGTCCAACTTGCTAAGCATCAATAGTATATTTCTTATGTTGCTTTTTATTTACTTGATCAATGGTTTATGTGAACATTATGGTAAAAGCTGAATGACAACACAACTGCTAACACTTCCTTAATGGAAATGGAAGTGGAAAGTGTCATCAGCTATCCTCCATTGGCATACACTTATATGGAAATGAAACAGAGCCAAGCAGCATATAAACATCATCTGCTTGTGGAAGATAGAGGATTGTCAACAATAATTTCAGTAGAAACAGCACCCTGATGAAGGGCTCAATCACGAACCCACTGAAATCAATGGGAGATTTGTCATTGACTTCAATATGGGGGTCACTGGGCCTCCAAGGGGATCCACTCAAAATGACAACAGGCCATAATTTGTTGGAATCTAGGCTGGGATTTTCATAAGCACTCAACAGTGGCCTAATTTTGACCCCACTGAAGTCAAAGGAAGTTTTACCACTGACCTCACTAGGATTATATTCCGACCAACGTGGAGTGTTTTTGAGAATTCCACTTGATGTGTTTAAAAACCCCCAAATTCAAGGCAAATAAAATAAAACCCTTAATACTTCTATCTCAATTGTACGTGACCAATGAGACAGTAAAAATAAAGTAGCAGCTCTTTGCAACAGCCCCCATCAACAGATCTCTTCATTTAAAACCAGTTCTCTCTCAACACATAGACAAGACTAGCGCATAAATCCCACCCCTTGATTGGAGACAAAGTCCATTAAGGAACCTGAAATTCTGTTCACAGAAATAGGACAGCTACAGAAACATTGAGATTGTGTGTGAACTTCATTTAAAGTTCTGATTGCATCAGGGATTCTCTGGTTTATTACTACATTGGCTGCTAACGTTCTTCGACAATACGGATATTGCTGATGCCATGTCAAACGCACTAATAGATTATATTATGCTCTTAGATTATTCCTCAGCTGAAGTCAGAATCCTCTGCAAGGACAGTTGTCAGAAAAAGACATTATGATTTCAAATGAGGCACAACACACAGCAACAGATAGGAGTTGGAATAACAAAGATACTGTTTTCATACAAAGATCACAATTATTTTTTGATAAATCCAAAGTAACACTACTGAAAACCAATGGGTTAGTCTGCATTTAAACCAGTGTCACTGAGCTCAGAATCGGGCCCCATACTGCTAAAACTGATTTGAAAAGATACCTGTGAGGTATCACTATAAGGTAAGTTCTTTAGAAAAGCTAATGTTCATTTGCGAGCTTTTTCTGACTTTAGAGAGACACAGTGGGCAAAGTAAGAGCTCTTCTTCAGCCCTGGGGAAAGTACTCAGATGGTCACAGCTAAACACAACCTTTCTCAAACCCATAGAAGAACAGTGTGAAGCTCGAAAGCTTCTCTCTCTCACCAACAGAAGTTGGTCCAATAAAAGATATTACCTCACCCACCTTGTCTCTCTAATATTTTGGGACCGACACAGCTACAACAACACTAAAAACATTTTCTGACTTTAACATTTTTTGGTGCTGGGCATGATTGGCAGTGGGGGAGAATGAGTGAGAAATGCTAACAGTAACATGTTAGAACTACAGTAGAACCTCAGAGTTACAAACACCAGAGTTACAAACTGACCGGTCAACCACACACCCCATTTGGAATCAGAAGTACACAATCAGGTAGCAGCAGAGACCCCGAAAACCAAACAAACCCCTCCCCTCCCAATACACTATAGTACTGTGTTAAACGTAAACTACTAACAAAAAAAATAAAGGGAGAGTTTAAAAAAGGATATGCAAAGTAAGGAAACTTTCTTAATTTAAATAAAACAATCACAGAAAGTTAAAAAGCAGCATTTTTCTTCTGCATAATAAAGTTTCAAAGCTATATTAAGTCAATGTTCACTTGTAAACTTTTGAAAGAACCACCATAACGTTTTGTTCCAAGTTACAAACATTTCAGAGTTTCGAACAACCTCCATATCGAGGTGTTTATAACTCTGAGGTTCTACTGTATGTACTGCCCAGTATAGTTATTACAAGATAACCTAATGATCAGACAGTCAAAGAGTAACTAGCTAGCTGATGCCAGTATATTGTTTATGTATGCACAAATTATTATGCAAACACAGGAAGACCCACTGGGGTAGATTGAAAAGGGCAATATTGCAGCAGGCAGACCTCTCCACCCAAAGAATTTCTTTTCCAATGCAAACAGGTAAGAGGGTAGTCTGTGGATCCTCCTAATTTTCCAGTTTTACAGCCTCTTACTCTCAAAACCTGTATCACAATTGCTACCTTAATTGTTGGGGAGGGATTAAATTATCGTGCAACATTGTCTGGATCCTACATGTATATTAAGAAACTTTCAGAAAGGGGGGAAATATATCTAAGAGCTGAGAAATTATTAGATATACTAGATATTGTTTGATAGCATTCCATAAGAAGTCATTTTCACTACTTCCCCTGAATTGTCATTTAGTTTGGCAGTTTCCCATGGTCATATAGAACAGTGATTTTCACGCTTTTTTCATTTGCAGACCACTAACAAATTTTGAATGGAGGTGTGGACCCATTTGGAAATCTTAGACATAGTCTGCAGACCCCAGGTTGAAAACCACCAGTACAGAAAATAAATGTAAAACCACAGAAATTGGCAGGAAGGAGCAAACATATCAGATACTACTTTAAGTTTAATTTTGTTTAGACTGCCTAGATTTTGAGTTTCAACATACAAAAAAATTACAAAATAAAAATGTCAGTCACATCTATGATTCTTTCCACAGCTGATAATTGTTGGGATAGGTGGACAAGTACTCCTCCGACAAACTAATCCATAGTTGGCATTCTGAGCTTCACTTAAACAGATTAAAAACAAGCAGGTCAATTTAATTCACAGACGCATACATTTAAGGCCAGAAGAGACCATTACGATCTAGTTTAACCACTTTCATAACACAGACCATACAGAAAATCACTTGATGAATTTGTATCAAACCCATAACTTCTGACTGAGCTAAAGCATAATATCTCATAGAAAAACATCCAGTGAAACTCGTCACGTTCTTAGGTAAATTGTTCCAATGGTAATTACCCCTTATTAAAAATGATGCCTTAATCTGATCTAAATTTGTACAGCCAGTGGATCTTTGCCTGCTAGATTAAAGAACCCGCTATCAACAACAACAAAATCTTTTCTTCATATAGCCACTTCTTGACTGTGATCAAGTGTCCTCCTAGCTTTCTCACTGTTAAGCAACATACACTGAACTCTTCTAGTGTCTCACTATAAGGTAGGTTTTCTAGAGCTCAAAATCATTCTAGTACTTCTTTTCTGAACTCTTTCTGGGTTGTCAACACCCTTTTGGAAGTTGTGGACATCACAAGAGAACACAGTAATCCAGTAATGGTCTCAACAATGCCATACACAATGGTAATATCACCACTTCTATTTGACATTCATCCAAGGATCACATTTGTTCTCAGCCATTGCATGACATTGCAAGCCCATGTTCAGTTCATTTTCTGCCACGACCTCCATGTGCTTTTCTCAGTTACAGCTTTCCAAAATACAGTTCCCCCATCCTATTAATATGATGTAGATTCTTGGTTCCTAGACGTACAACCTTGCGTTTAGTGGTATTAAAATACATGTTGTTCAAGTGAGGCTCCCAGTTTACGATGTGATCCAGATCGTTGTGTAGAACTCACCTGTCATTAGTTACCACTCCACCAATTTGGCTGTAAACTGAAAACTTCACCAGCAATGGCATCAGATAAACATATAATCCCTGTGGGACCTCACTAGAAATGTCTCCTCCCAGCACTGAATGATGATTTGCCATTTACACTTACTTTTTGAGATCAGTTATCCATTTTTAATCCATTTAATGTGTCCTGCATTGATTTTGTATAGTGCTATATTTATAATCAGAAAATTGTGGTAATTAGTCAAATACTTTACGGGAGCCTAATTACAGTTACCTTTGTCAGCCACATTTGAAATCTCATCAATTAACAATAACAAGAATTTTCTTGAGAGGGGAACCATAGCACATACAACTTTCTTGGCACCAGGGATAAAATTGTACCTGTGAACTTAACATGAGTATAGAAGTAACACAAGCCATTTCCTACCACATGAAGTTGACTTTTTGTCCACCATCTTCACATGCCGGGTTTGACTGCGCAGTTTGTCATCCGTATTTGCTACCAAATTGGTGAGGTCATCGATGATCTCTGGGGAAAAGGAGCAGCAAAACACAACAATTAATATCTGATGCTCTCTGCATCACTTCCGAACAAACTAAATGTATACCCCCCAAATCAAAAAAACAGCAAGAGGACCAAAAACATGGCCCCATTGTTAAAGAGCAGACTAAAGTTGGTGGTTTGGGTAAAAAGGCATCATTTAGAAACCGGGAGTCAAATCCTATTGAGGAAAGTAGAAAGGCCCAAAAACCCTGGCAAGACCAGTGTACAAATATAATTAGGCAGGCCAAAATAGAACTTGAAGAGCAACGAGCAAAAGACAAAAACAAAATAGCAAAAATATTTTCAAGTATACCAGAAGCAGGCGGCCTGCCAAACACTTAGTGGGACCACTCAAGGAAGACAAGCGTTGCAGAAAGGCCAAATGCATACTTTACAGAGTCCTCACAGCACAGGATGTGAGGGAGATTCCCACAACTGAGCCATTCTTTTTTCAGTGACAAATTTGAGGAACTATCCCTGATTGAGGTGTCCATGGATTGGAACTAGTTGATAAATTAAACAGTGATAAGTCACCATGACCAAATGGGATTCACCCAAGAGTTCTGAAGGAACTCAGATATGAAATTGCAGAACTACTAACTGTGGTATGTAGTCTGTTGCTTAAAGCAGCCTCTGTACCAGATGACTGGAGGATAGCTAATGTGACTCCAATTTTTAAAAAGGCTCCAGAGGTGTTCTGGCATTACAGGCCAGTAAGCCTAATTTCAGTACCAGGCAAATTGGTTGAAACTAAAAAGAACAGAATTATCATACATATAGATGACCATGATACGCTGGGGAAGAGTCAACACAGCTTTTGAGATGTAAATCATGCCTGACCAATCTATTAGAATTCTTTGAGGGTGTCAAAACAGCACATTGACAAGGGTGATCCACGTAATACAGTGTACTTGAACTTTCAGAAAGCTTTAACGAAGTCCCACACCGAAGGCTCTTAAGCAAAGTAAGGAGTCATGGGATAAGAGGGAAGGTCCTCTCATGGATGCTGTTCAAAATATTCATAAATGAACTAGGGGATAAACAGTGAGGTAGCAATGTTTGCAGACAATACTAAATTTCACAAGATAGATAAGTCCAAAGCTCTCTGTGAAGAGTTACAAAGGGATCTCAGAAAACTGGGTGACTGGGCAACAGAATGGCAGATGAAATTCAATGTTGACACATGCAAAGTAATGCTCGTTGGAAAACATAATCCCAACTATATACACAAAATGCTGGGATCTAAATTAGCTGTTACCACTCAAAGAAATCTCAGAGTCATCGTGGAGAGTTCTCTGAAAACATATGCTCAATGTACAGCAGCAGTCAAAAAGCAAAGAGAATGTTAAGAACCGTTAGGAAAAGAACAGCTAATAAGACAGAAAATATCAGAATGCCACTATATAAACCCAAGGTATGCCCTCACCTTGAATACTGCGTGCCATTCTGGTTGTCCCACCTCAAAAAAGATGTATTAGAATTGGAAAAGGTAGAGAGAAGGGCAACAAAAATGATTAGGGGATGGGACAGCCTCCAGATAAGTAGAGATTAAAAAGACTGGTACTGTACAGACTAGAAAAGAGACAACTGACAGGAATATGATAGAGGTCTATAAAATCACAAATGGTGTGGAGAAAGTGACTAAGGAAGCGTTATTTATCCCTTCACATAGCACAAGAACCAAGGGTCACGTAATGAAATTAAATAGTCAGCAGGTTTAAAACAACCATAAGTAAGTATTTCTTCATACAATGCAGAGTCAACCTGTGGAAGTCGTTGCCAGGGGATGTTGTGAAGGCCAAAAGTATAAATGGTTCAAAAAAGAATGAGATAATTTCATGGAGGATAGGTTCATCAATGGCTACTAGCCAAGACTGTCAGGGATGCAATTTCATGCTCTGTGTATCCCTAAACCTCTGACTGCCAGAAGCTGGGACTGGACAACAGGGGATGGATCACTCGATAATTGCCCTGTTCTATTTAATTTCCTCTGAAGCATCTGGCTCTGACCAGTCAGAAGACAGGCTATTAGACTACATGGACCACTGGTCTGACCCAGCATGGCTGTTCCTATATATTCTTATTTAAGAGGCACACAATTGCAGTTTTTGTCAATGTTTCTGCAAGCATTACTTCCATTGCAGTGATTGCAGCAGGACAAAATGGAAGTTTCACATTGTTTCAATACACTGCAATGTACAAATGGCAATTCTACTTATAGCCAAGCTGTTTGGTGGCGGAAGAAACAAAACAAAAACAACATGCTGATTAACTAGAAGAGGACTCTCCTGTATATACTTTTTAACAGCGGGACAACGAAATTCCAGGCCAAGCCTTGCCCAGTCCCATGCACTCACTGGATGTATCCTTGCCCTAAAAACCTAACTAGGTAAAAAGCCTGGGTTGAGATTTCCAGAAGAGGGTGCCGAAACTTACACACACCCAATTTTGAAGATCTAGGCATACGGTACAAAGCTATCCTCATGGACCTTAAAGAAGACCACGTCACCATTTAAAATTTCCTCAGAATTCACCCTGCCAACTAGAAATCGAATTCAGATCACTTTCTTAATGGTCGACACCTCTAGATTTTGTTTAGAAATGAACACACACTACTTATTTCTGGATGTGTGAATCCTCTACATTTCAACTGATTTCCACCCTGCAGTTAGGAATGAGTTTCATGTGACAAATGAATGAAATCAAGTAGCACAAATTAGCCGAGGGACAGCAGCCAGAAACTGCATAAGGTTTCAGCACATCTTCCTCTGGTTACACTTCTTGCACTTTCCCTGCTATTGATCAAGGTCTTAATAAATTTAATTCAGTATCTTTTCATATAAGTTCTGGGCTTGCTGGAGTGCCAACTGGCAGGTGGTGACTTATGAAGTCATTTGTGCACAAAAGGATCCTAGTATTGTATTTCTCAGTTACAGCGCTAATGAAACTTCAAGACTTAATTGACTTAGCCACACAAAAAAAAAGGACAAAAGTAAGAAGAGCACATAATTGAATTATGTTACATTTGTGATAGTGAAATATGTTAATATCCTGCTAATTTTTTAATGCATATAATACCCTGTTTACACACTGGCTGAGGGTTAGACAGCACAATTACCAAATGCAGTGTGAGACCTTTATTGCTTTGACTGTATTATGGCAAGCTATTTTAAACCAGAGATTTCCCAAGTTCCTCTCTGCTCCGTACACAAGTGGTTACACACGAATAACCCAACACTTCTAATGAACTTGAACAAGAGTTTTTGGGTATGCAAGGAATGCAGAATTAAGCACAGTTGACACTGAATGTCATTACTTGTTCTTATGACTTCTAGAAAACACTCTTTTATATGTCTAGAACCGGACATAAACTCTCCACTGATGTATGAAAGAATAAAACTTGAGCAACAAATTATTCTCTAGCTTTTGCTGCAAGAAAATAAACTTTCTTTATGCAGATTTCCACTCTATTTTTTCTTTTTTTCTTCCATCCCAAGTAGCAATTGTGGATGGAAACACAGAAATTAAATCTGTGCCTGACCATGTCAGTGGATTACATTAAAAAAAAAAATCAAGATTTTAGTTCACTTTATGATTTTCTCCTTCATATGTAGCTGACCGAGTAGCTATGAAGTCACAGGGGGAGATTTCCATAAGCACAAATGGCAGTGAGATGCTTAGCTCTCATGGGAAGTCAATAGGAGTTTAGGATCTTTCTGCCTTTTATACTTAGAAAGCTTCCCCCCATAGTCATTTTTAGGGCAAAAATGCATAGCATCAGGTCCAAGTCATCTCTAGGTGACGGAATTGGAAAGGATCCTGTACTACTTTTGAAACTTAAAATATTACGTTTGTATTTCTTTCCCTCTATTAAACTGGTTAATGTTTATATTAACAGAGCTCTACGGCCAGGCATTAGCTACTTCTGCCTTTCTTTGCATCTCCCCTCATTCTCTGTTTGTTCTCTTCATCTAGACTGCCCATTTCTCCCATGCCAAAGTAGCATTTTTATACAAACCAGCAGGAATATTGTATACTTATCTGGGTCAGAATGAAAGAACAACAGTAGAACTTCAGAGTTACAAACACCTCAAGAATGGAGGTTGTTTGTAACTCTGAACAAAACATTATGGTTGTTGTTTCAAAAGTTTACAGCTGAAAAGTGACTTAATACAGCTTTGAAACTTTACTATGCAGAAGAAGAATGCTGCTTTTAACCATCTTGATGTAAATGAAACAAGCACAGAAACGGTTTCCTTACCATGTCAAATCTTTTCTTAAAAACTTCCCCCCCCTTTTTAGTGTTTACGTTTAACACAGTACTGTATTGCATTTGCTTTTTATTTTTTTAGTCTCTGCTGCTGCCTGATTGTGTATTCCCAGTTCCAAATGAGGTGTGTGGTTGACTGGTCAGTTCATAACTCTGAGGTTTCTACTGTATTTACATTTGGTATGAGTAAGGCCACGTGTCTGTCACAGAGGTCACAGAATTCATGGATTCTGTGACTTTCCATGACTTCTGCAGCAGCTGGTGCGGCTGGCTCCGGGGCTGCCCAAGCAGATCAGGCAGTATCAGGGCCAGCAGCACCAGCTGCTACTGGGGCAGTTTGGGTGTGGGAGGGGGCTCAGGGCTGGGGGTTGAGATGCGGGGTGGCACTTGCCTCGGGGGGCTCCCCAGTACAAGCCAGCATGTCCCTGCAGCTCCAAGGCAGAGGGGGCAGGGGGTCCATGTGCTGCACATGCTCTCAGGTGCTGTCCCCGGAGCTCACATTGGCTGCAGTTCCTGGCCAATGGGAGCTGCGGAGCTGGAGCTCGTGGTGGGGGCAGCACAGGGAGCCCCCTGGCCTTCCCTCCCCCTAGGAGCTGCAGGGATATGCAGAGCCAGGTAAGGAACCTGCCAGCCCTGCCAACCCCCCACTCCCAGCACCAGCGGGGGTCCTGGGCCACCCCTGAGCACCTGCAGCGACCCCGACCCACATCCCCCAGCATCTGTGGTGACCGAGCCCAAGTTTTAGTCAGGGGTATATAGTACAAGCCTTGGACAGGTTACGGGCCGTGAATTTTTGTTTACTGGCCATGACCTGTCCATGACTTTTACTAAAAATTCCCATAACTAAAACGTAGCCTTAGCTATGAGTGACTTTTACACAAGTGAAGATCTTGCTGTCTATTCATCAAACTGTTTTCCCAACCACCACTTATTCAGACACAAGGTTTGAATCATGGGGTTAGCTCAGGATGTTAATTCCCTTTCCTCCTTTTCCCTCCTCAAGCCTAAAGGCTGCAATGACAGAACTTTTGGAAAGCTGTATCTGTTTTGTGTGATGGGGCACACAGGAAGCCAGCACAATGCTGCATGCATTGCAGAGGAGAGTTTTCTCATGTTTGCCTCTAAATTAAAAAAAAAAAAAGCGTGCTGAAAGTTCCCTTCACAATTCAGTTTCCCATCGTTGTCAAGGACAGAACGATAAGCACGCTTGGGAAATAAGATACTTTCCTTTGCCAACACCAAGCAGATCCTCCTTGAAAAACATCTTGGCGAACAGGCTGCAGCTAAATGAGGAGAAACAAATGCAACCAGGAGTGTTTTTTTTGTCTAAAAGCTCAAGGTATTATGCTTGGATCCTTTCTAAATCCTTCTCGTCCCGCACTACCTGAATCAGGATATTAGCAATGACTCATGTCCCCATAAAAATATATATGAGAGAGAGAGAGAGAGAGAGAGAGATTTTTGTTCCAAAGAGCTGGACTGCATCTAGTTTGGGTGAAATGTTTTGAACAACCAAAGATTTTCTGACACCATTTGCTTTAATTATAAATGGAATCAGCTCAGCTGAGCCAATTTCATTTCAGTTCCAATACAATACCACACAAGTGTCCTAATCTTCTAGCATGATATACATTTTTAACAAAGATAATGAGCGCCACAAAATCCCTGGCAGAACTTAGTAACCATAAGTGCTAAGGACTAAGTGAGGCCTCCCTTGTGGTGTGCTGCGGCAGAAGGGGGAAAAGACAGCAGAAAGAGCCCCTTCCCAAATCACTTGCTCAGGAGGTCAAACATAATCTGGCCCCAAAGGCTGTGATGCAAAGGGCAGCAGGGGAAACCAACATGCTTGGCAGACCTAACCACCCCAGGTGAGGGCAATTCTGGGAACAGGAAGGAAGTCTGTGTCCCTACACATACTCTGATGGCTGCGCTTGGAGAGTGTGGGTTATATCTCTTGAAGCAGGTGTAGCAAGCAGTGCCCCTCCTCCCGAACCCCACAGCTTTTTAAAGGAATAAAACCTGTAAGCACCACTGCTTGGGCAATGTACCACCTCCATTTCCACTGCCCCAGTTCAGTTCAGGCTCTTAAGAGCGCGTGACCATCATGTATATTAAGAGAAATTGCTCAACAGAATAAAGTATGATTTGACTACAATGTATATTTACTTTAGAAGACAGATGTTTCAACTCTCTATTTTACTGCTAAAATATCTGTACATATAGGCAGCAGGAACCGGCTGTAGGAGAGAGACTGCTGCATTTCAGAGAAACCAAGATGAGCACTGACAGTCCACACACTTCATCTACTGGCAGGAATCAGATTATCCACCAACTGTGCGGAGGGAGAAGAATCCATGGCCCCCTTCTGCCCAGTATAACATTTATCTTTTGCATGCAAGTTTCTCCCCCCACCATCACCTTTTTACAATGCGGGAGCACAGATAAATAGGCAGAGATTGATAGACAACCGAAGGAATGAAAGCGTCCTATTTTCCTACACAGCAGAATGGGAAAGCAAGCTGAACACTGAAAGGTTGCCATTGACCTCATGAAGGACGTTTCTGTAACACTGCACTGCAAACCACACTTTAAGATGCCCCGCTAACTGCCAACTCACCCAAATTAGTTGAGATTTTTCTTTCAGGAAAGCAGGATCACAGAACAGAAGATAAAATGTGTTGTATAAAACTAGTACTTAAAGTGTTTCAGTAATCCAGACACAGCTGAAGTGGGAGAAGTTTGGGGGCTTATTACAACACAAAATATGCATTAAATCAGTTAGAAATTAGGTCGCATTGTACCATTTATATCAATGTGAACTTCTGCTTAAAAACTGATGATGTGATCTGGCCTTCCAAGCAGGTTGACCAGCCTTTAATAAAACTGGACCCCTCTCTTAAAAATGCACACTCATTCCTTTGCTATATCCCTGGATATGAGTCAGCAGTGTGCCCTTGTTGCAAAGAAGGCCAACGGCATATTGGGCTGTATTAGTAGGAGCATTGCCAGCAGATCGAGGGAAGTGATTATTCCCCTTTATTCGGCACTGGAGAGGCCACACCTGGAATAGTGTGTCCAGTTTTGGTCCCCCCGCTACAGAAGGGATGTGGACAAATTGGAGAGAGTCCAGTGGAGGGAAACGAAAATGATTGGGGGGTTGGGGTACGTGATTTATGAGGAGAGGCTGAGGGAACTGGGCTTATTTAGTCTGCAGAAGAGAAGAATGAGGGGGGATTTGATAGCAGCCTTCAACCACCTGAAGGGGAGTTCCAAAGAGGATGGAGCTGTTCTCAGTGGTGGCAGATGACAGATCAAGAAGTAATGGTCTCAAGTTGCAGTGGGGGAGGTTTAGGTTGTATATTAGGAAACACTATTTCACTAGGAGGGTGGTGAAGCACTGGAATGGGTTACCTAGGGAGGTGGTGGTAGAATCTCCTTCCTTAGAGATTTTTAGGGCCTGTCTTGACAAAGCCCTGGCTGGGATGATTTAGTTGGTGTTGGTCCTGCTTTGAGCAGGGGGTTGGACTAGATGACCTCCTGAGGTCTCTTCCAACCCTAATATTCTATGATAGTATATTCAAAATGATCAACTACCAAATCAAGAATTGCAGCCATTTTCAAACCCTAGAGGATGAGCTGGTGACCCAGATAACTACGCAGTTGCTAGGTTTCTGGAGGAAGAATTGTGGAGATGTGAAACTGTGAAACTCTATAGCATACGAACACCTATCACCAACCAGCCTCTGATCCCTTTTTTGGAAGATGGCAGCAGAGAAATGTGGACTCCTAAAGATTCAGATTGCTGGAAATTTTGAAAACGTTTCTGGAGACAAACTCTGCAAATCTGGGCTGTAAATTGTAAGGGCAGGTTTTATTCAGAGATCTAAGTTCTCATATTACAGTGTCACAATGCTTTCTGAGCGCTTTACCAATTTACCAAGGTGAACAGAAGATGGTCTCTGTATGGGACAATTGTCACGAAAGTTCCTTCTGTGTGTATAACTTCTGCTCTTCAGGTTGTCAGTTCCATTGCTCTAGCTGTCATGGATCTCATGATCATGAAGACTGCAACAGGTTGGGATTAATTCAAGTAATATGAATTAATCCCAGGTAGGTGTTTGTAAATAAGGGCCAAAAAACCCTGAACAACTCTTAATACAAAAGAAAAGGCAGTGAGGAGGGTAGAGAACGGTGGGAAGAGGAGGAGTTCTTGGTGGTCTGTGTGGATAAGTAGGCAGATTGCTGTTTTCTGAATTGCCTGACACTA
Source organism: Mauremys mutica (assembly GCF_020497125.1). Lineage (NCBI taxonomy): Eukaryota > Metazoa > Chordata > Testudines > Geoemydidae > Mauremys > Mauremys mutica. Next base: position 60,901,171 of record NC_059083.1, read on the forward strand.
TTTTATTTTAAAGCAAGGTCAATGTTTCATTCCTAGGCATAGTGCATTTTGTGGCACTGCAAGAGAGCCAGGCTCCACTATTGGTCACTCGTTCCCGAACCAGCAGAGGAGGGAGAAAGTACAGGACCAGCTCCTGGAGGACAGGGAAGGAGACCCATGTACTGATAAAAAGCAGCCTTCATGGGAAATAAAGTAAAGTGACTGACAGCCTCAAAATGAGCTCCATCTACTATTGCTCAGTGACACAGAGGTATTTAAGGGAGGACAGTGTATAACGGGACCATTTTTAAAAAAAAATACCAAGGAAAACCAAGATACCTCGCTGAAGCCATAAAGGCACCATACATACATAAACATTTTTTCAGTTTAAAAAAAGTGTCATACTTTAAGTCCGTCCCTGCACCATCCATGTGGGCCTAATTATTAGAACTTACTTGCATTTGATGAACCAGAAAGATTAAAAAGCTAGCTCTTTGTCATGCTGCATCAATCATGGCAAATTCAAAGCAATATCATTGGCTGCAGTCAACTTGTAAAGAATCAATCACCTATCTACCAATCATATAAATGGTGCACATTCCTTTTCAAAGTCTTACTCTCAAAAATGGAAAAACTGGCCTGACTAGTAACTGTTAAATACTTTCTACTTAGTATTACCAGAGAAACCCATCAAATGAGGTCTTGACCTCCCTCCATCAAGAAGATGTCATGAAAGCCATCAAACAACTGAACTCTGGCAAGGCATCTGGAAAGGATAGAATTCCAGCAGAACTGTACAAAGCAGCAGGCCCAAAGACTATCGAGGTGTTTCAGAACATCTTGAGTAGCATTTGGGAAGAAGAAATGCCACAAGACTTTACAGATGCTATTATTGTATCACTGTTTAAAAACCAAAGGCAGTAAAAACTACAGAGGCATTTCTCTCTTCTGTACAGCAGGGAAAATAATAGTTCACATCTACTGAACTAACTCATTGTGAACATATCTGAGAATCTACCTGAAGTGCAATGTGGTTTCAGATGAGATTGCAGTACTACGGACATGATTTTTGTGGTAAGGCAAGTCCAGGAAAAATGTTTAGGAGCAGAACATGGACCTGTATGAAGTTTTCATCTACTTGACCAAAGCCTTTGATAAAGTCAACAGAGGATCTATGGGTTATTTTACATAAACTGGGCTGTCCAAGAAGGTTCATACAAATTATCTATGACCAGACTGGAGAGAGTTCTTGTCAAAGCACTTTTTACAGATAACTGCGCTCTGATGGCCCATAGACATGACATAACTTCAGGTCATCGTTGATATATTTTCTGAAGCATCCCAGCTCTTTGTCCTTACCACCAGTCTTGTTCCAGCCAGCATCTCATTCCAATGCCCCAGTGCCAGCCATCTCCTTCGAAAGCACACAAATGAAAAATGTGGACCAGTTCAAGTATTTGGGCAGTACCATCTCTAGTGACTGTTCCCTTGATAAGAAAATTGCCTCCAGAATCAGTAAAGCCAGGCAGGCACTTGTCCGACTTCAAATAAAAGTCTTTAACCAACATAACAATCGTCTCTCCACCAAATTGAAGATCTACAGTGCAGTGGTTCTAACCTCTCTCCTGTATGGTTCTCAGAAATGGACTCTTTATAGATGGCACATTAAACAGCTTGAGCAATTTCACATGCGCTCCCTAAGGTCCTTGAGAGAGGAAACACAATCAGCATGAGGAAATGTTACTGAGAGCACAACTTAGGTAGACCAGACATTTCATCAGAATGAAGACCACTGTCTCCCAAAACGAATGGGAGGAGCTGAGGCAGGGCAAAAGAAAGAAGGGTCTGTGACATTACGCCCCATATTCTTCATAGAAATATTGTTATGATATGAATAGGGCAAAACAGATGTGTTTTGTGCAAGATGGGTCATGTGAGGTATCATTGGAAAGGTTATGACTTACTGAATGTGATTATCCAATTTGTATGTATCATTTCTGTATCTGAAGTTAGGAATATTGACTATGCAACAATTACAACTGTGTGTGTACTTGGGGAACGTCCCTACCAGACAGTATGCCACCAGCCTGGATGGACCATTAGGAAGGACAATAGGACTTTGAAGATACTAATCTCCCTCCTTCCTGAGAAGTTTCCTAGGATGCTGCTTTGACACTGCAGGGTCATGTGATCATGTCACCTGGTACAGGATACTATCTTGAAATGCTGGTACTTTTCCACGGGAAGGGGGTGGGGGTCAAATTAGAAAACAAAGCATTCCCACCATATGGCAAATCCTATTTAAGGCTGGGGAGTGAGTTAATCTTGGGTCTTCTCCACGACCTCCCAGACCAAGAAGGAAAACTGTTGAAAACCCCCGAAGAAACAAAGGAACTGATCTGGGGGAGGCAGGGGCTGAGCCCAGGCAAGAAAGGTCAGCCTGTAAAAGGAATCCCTGAAGATTGAGCCGTGGACAGGTTACGGATCGTGAATTTTTGTTGAGAGCCTGTCACAGCAGCACAGAGTAAGGGGAACCCAGGCTGGTGGGACAGGCGGACTCAGCAGGATCCCAGCACATCAGGTGGCACCCTGGAAGGGGGGTCCAACCTGTCACAGGGTCATCCATATAAGCACTTCAAAGATAACTTAAAGAGCAGTCTCCAGTGGGCTGGCATCCATCTCAAAGAACTCAAGCAAACAGTTCAAAACAGGACTCGCTGGCGGTCTCTGACAAAATTAGCATGCAACAGGTTCGAGTGGGATTGATGAAATTGTCTCCAGGCTGCCCGTGAAAGGCGCCATAGATCTGCATCATCAAACATCACGGATATGGACTACCCATGCCCTCAGTGCGGCTGACTCCGTGCATCGGAGTTTGGACTTCAGAGTTGTATGATGGACATAGATGAGAATTGCGACAATATTGTCATCACTGTCTGCGATGGATTACTACTACTACTACCAGTACAACAACATTTTATCACTGGGCTTCAGAATCCTGAAACTTCAAATTAATGGTGGGGAAATAAGATCTTTAAAATCATCATTGCTGTGTATTTACTGTGTGTCTTTGAATTAAATATTTGCAGTGTGACTGACAGTGGCAACACAGCCTACTCACTCTCTGAATTTTGGTTTCCATTCAAGCATGTGCAATTATGGTTAAAATAATTAAAATGAAATTGACCACCACCATGGAAAAATACCTTCTGAAATTAGGTTTCAGAGTAGCAGCCGTGTTAGTCTGTATCCGCAAAAAGAATAGGAGTACTTGTGGCACCTTAGAGACTAACAAATTTATTTGAGCATAAGCTTTCGTGGGCTACAGCCCACTTCATCGGATGCAAGCAGTGGAAAATACAGTAGGAAGATTATTTATATATATATATATATATATACACATACATACATACATATATATATATATATACACATACATATACACATACATATACACACACACACAGAACATGAAACAATGGGTGTTACCATACACACTTTAACGAGAGTGATCAATTAAGGTGAGCTATTACCAGCAGGAGAGAAAGAGAAACTTTTTGTAGTGGTAATCAAAATGGTCCATTTGCAGCAGTTGACAAGAAGGTGTGAGGAAACTGGAAACCTACTGACTGCTATACTTACCTACATGCCTCCAGCTTTCATCCAGACCACACCACACGATCCATTGTCTACAGCCAACCTCTACAATACAATCGCATTTGCTCCAACCCCTCAGACAGAGACAAACACCTACAAGATCTCTATCAAGCATTCTTACAACTACAATACCCACCTGCTGAAGTGAAGAAACAGATTGACAGAACCAGAAGAGTACCCAGAAGTCACCTAGTACAGGACGGACCCAATAAAGAAAGTAACAGAATGCCACTAGCCGTGACCTTCAGCCCCCAACTAAAACTTCTCCAGCACATCATCGAGGATCTACAATCTAACCTGAAGGACGATCCATCACTCTCACAGATCTTGGGAGACAGGCCAGTCCTTGCTTACAGACAGCCTCCCAACCTGAAGCAAATACTCACCAGCAACCACAGACCACACAACAAAAACACTAACCCAGGAACCTATCCTTGCAATAAAGCCCGTTGCCATCTCTGTCCACATATCTATTCAGGGGACACCATCATAGGACCTAATCACACCAGCCACACTATCAGAGGCTCGTTCACCTGCACATCTACCAATGTGATATGTGCCAGCAACGTTCCGCCATGTACATTGGCCAAACGTAAAAGAATAAATGGACACAAATCAGACGTCAAGAATTATAACATTCAAAAACCTGTTGGAGAACACTTCAATCTCCCTGGTCACTCGATTACAGACCTAAAAGTCGCAATATTACAACAAAAAAAAACTTCAAAAACAGACTCCAACAAGAGACTGCTGAATTGGAATTAATTTGGAAAATGGATACCATTAAATTAGGCTTGAATAAAGACTGGGAGTGGATGGGTCACTACACAAAGTAAAACCTATTTCCCCATGCTTATGCTCAAATAAATGTGTTAGTCTCTAAGGTGCCACAAGCACTCCTGTTCTTTCTTCTGAAATTAGTACAGTGGAATAACAGCCTGGCAGTTGAAAGAAGGTGTGGGGGGGGAGTATTTACACAATTTAAATGAGTAAAAATGAAATCTAGATCAGGTTTGTTAACAGCTAGGAATCTACAGAATTACACTAAAGACCACTGCAAAAGGCAGGGAATAAAAATGGTGCTGAGCTGAATTTTTTTTAAAAAGGTTACAATATTCTTTTCAGGGAAACTATTAAATACTTTGTATCCTCCTTTGCTTAAAGATTTTGCTTTTGTAGAAAAGTACAGTGAAATCATAAACTAAGTAAACCAGAGAAAGTTTTGCTTTAATTCAGAAACACATTCAAGCCTTCTCAAAGAGAGTGGCTCTCATTCTCTCCAGCAGTGGCATGGATAATTTCAGTGCTTCCCCTGGGATGGACATACCACACGTTAGCACAGCCATAAGTCATTTCCAAAGGAAATGGATATACACAGTACTACGTCTGGTCACTTGCATCTAGGATCTGGGGGAGACAGAAAGGCAAACCCTGAACTGAACCCAGGCCAGGTATTAGAAGAGTCTGTTGCATGCAGTAAGATTTTTTTTAAAAGACTGCAATTTTTAGACATTCTATAAGGTCTTCCATAAGGTCACCTATCCCATCACTCGTGTCTCTACCAAGCCTCTCTGCAATTTCCAATATCCATGATTTCTCAGCCCCCTCATCATGGTCCCTTCTCCCTCTCCACTGTAGACTCCATTGCCAATTCACTCTACAGCTGGTCGAATATTTTCTGATAGAATAGTCGTCCATTGGAAAATACTGTTTGACGAATAAATAATATCAACTATCTCTTGTATAAAACTCTATTCATCAGTAGACCTGAAAGTGCTTTACAAAGGAGGTCAGTATTATCCTCCATTTCACATATGGGGAAATTGAGGCGTGGAGAGGTGAAGTGACTTGTCCAAGGTCATCCTGCGGACTAGTGGCAGAGCTGGGTATAGAATCTAAGTCTCCCAAGTCCCAGTCCAGTGGCCATATTGCAGGTTTCATGGGAATGTATCACTTTTGTCATACTTTCTGCAGGAAATTACTGAAAGTTTTTTTTCCTTAAATCAGGCCGAAGCATTTCATGTCAACTTTATCATTGTGTTTCCACTTATTATCAATTCTATATAACAAATATATGGTGAAAACATTAATGTTGAAATTAAATGTTTCATAAGGTCAAATCTAAAATCGCTCGGTATATTTCATTGAGCAAAAAGTTGAGATTGATTTTTTCTCCTGATTTTGAAGGAAATATCTAAATCTCAGAATTCCCTGCAAGACGGAAATGCCACTCTTCTGCTGGCTCCAATTCACTCTCGAGAACCCTCAACGCCTTTTCTTGGTCTCTGTTTGTCAGTCCCACCAATCCTCACCCTGGCTCACCATCTGCATTTAGCTCCTGGGGTGCTGAACAACTCTGGAGAAAGGAAGGGTCATGACATACTTCTAGATCAGTGTTTTTCAACCTTTTTTTCAAGTGCAGACCCCTAAAAAATTTCAGCTGGACTGTGGATCCCTTTAGAAATCTTAGATGTGCTCTACAGACTCTGAGGTCTGTGGACCATGGATTGAAAACTGTTGTTCTAGATCATGCAAATCTCATTAGAGACATGAAATTTACCTATTAATATTGCACTGAGTCCTGAAAGGACTAACGGCAATAACCTATGCCAGTAACATAGGGGCATGGATGCCACACACTTTAATCAAGAAGTGAGAGTTGCGGAGATTACAGATCTCAGTACACAATACTCCAGTTTGGTCCAAGTGGGGGCTCATTGCAGGCAGCAGCTGCCTATTGCTAATGAAAGCAGCTGCAATCTGCTTTATTTTATGCAACTTCGGTGGAACCCTCTGGCTCCTGGAAAGTTGCCACTGCAGTCCTCAGTTGGGCAAAGTCTGGGCAACTGTGACATACATTAGCCAAATAAATGCAGCCTATGAGGCACATATCAGGTGCTTAGGACACTACTGGGTGCTATAAAATAATTATTACTATTTCCCTTCCTTCCTGGTTTTTTTCATGAATTAATCAGGAAAGAGCGGGGCTTGGAGTGTGGACAGGGGGAGAGGCACAGTAAGAACTCCATTAAACAAGTGCAAGCCAGACAGTGGGTGAGCCGAAGAGCCGAAAACTGCACTATTTAAGAAAACAGCATTTTTCTTCTACAGGAAACAATGTCTCCCCCCAGCCTGCTCCCTGAAGCAGGAAAGGAATTTGTTTGGTTTGGGTTTCTTTACATCCCAACATGACTCAGAGTTTCTGCCCATGTCATATTCAGGTGTGCCCTTTCCCCATAGGCTTGGAGTTTGTTATCTTTCTCCTTAACCACATATGGAATCCCAGGGAAGAGTGAATTTCTACAGAAAACAGGCCCTCTGCAGCCTGAGTTCCCACTTTCATACCAGGCTTTACACTAAACGATTTTCTGATTTATTTAAAACACGTAAAAGCCTCATTTGGTTTTGGCAACTATGTCTTGAATCTCGCTTTTTCTGCCCTTTGAGTAAAGCCAAGAAGAAACTGCCACATGAAACACAGTACAGGCGCACGCACACAAAAGAGATCTTTACAAAATGATTTATTCTTCAATTTAAACGAACAGCATGTTGACCAAACATTTTTCCTCCAAAAAGGATTTTTTTTTCCCAGAGTGATGGTGCTTTTGTGGATTCAATTTACTGGTCACTTCATAATATTTATCAACGCATAATGTATCTCTACAGTACTTCCCAATGCATGAGTCATAGAATATGCCATTTTATATGGACATTGGAGTTAGCCTTAAGAAAAATATATTGAGAATTAAAATACATAATACTTTATGCTCCACAACCCCCTCTTCCCCCCCCCCAAACCCAATAAGAGAAGAATCTAGGTTGGCAGACAACCAATCTGTATGTTCCCCCTCTCCAGGTCCGTGGGCCTCAAGAGAAGAACAAGATGCCAAGAAAATGAATTACACTTTGAATGCCATTCTGTACACATCCAAACCTCACAATCATACATTAATAAGAAAGAAAGCATTGTTCAATGGCAGTGATATGAAATGAAGATTGCAACTAACGTAAGTAAGTACTATATGCCAACTGTAACATCAATACTGAGTGAAAGGCGAAAAATAGGGGAAGGAAATTCAGGGACAAGCTTCTCAATCTATCTCCAACTCAGCTAAAGTGCCCAGTTTTGCAAGGAGCTCACGTGTGTGTGATGCGACGTGCCATGGGCAATGCCTCGTTATAAATGGGTGCTTTTTCTCAATTTAACCCCAAAGCTTAAAATTCAAAGTCACATTAGTGTTTCTATTGATTTCAACTTTGCCTTGCTTAATAAAACTATTATTATGGAGGCATCAGTAGGGATGCCATAATTATGGCTGTTAAGTTTTGCACTGGAAGCAGGACTCAAAGGACTGTTTCACACTCTACTGATCCAATTTGATCTCCACTTTGGCACAGCGGCCACTTTAGGGAGAACTGAATTTTCCAGAGGTGGTTTTTGTGTTTGTTTGTTTTGTTTTTTAAAGGAATGTGTTTTACTAACTTTTGTAGAGGAAACAATAAAATGCTCCTTTTAGAAATTTTGCCCTGTTTTTCTCTCAGTTCTTTGAGTCCTTCCTAATACAGGGGGTGTTTGATCAATGGCCCTTGAAGGCTGCGGTGTTAAAAAAGAAAATGTATATTTGTTTATGCACTAAAGATGTTCCTCGAGTCCGAACACTGATTCATAAACTGAAGCGTTTGAATCAGCTCTCCTGCTACATGCCACCTCCCCCACTGCTTTCCCAGAATCTCTGGCGTGAGCAGGGTGTGCTCCAAGAACCTGTTGTCCCTCCACTGTTGTAATTGCTAAGCTGCTCCCCCACTGCATCCTGGGGGAGAGAGGATGGCTGCTGCAATCCCTATTCCCTCTTTGGCTGTTGGAACCCCAGGCAGAGCAGGACAGTGTGAGGAATTGCAGGTATTGAACCCAGGCATTTCCAAGTGGTGCCCAGGCCACCCAACAGCTCTCTGGAACTAGGAGGGGAAGAGAGCTAGTGGGACTCTGGCCCACCAGAGTCTCCACCCATGAAGATCCTGATTGAAGCAGACATCCAGCCCCACCAATTAACCCAGGCACACTACCTAGGCCAGGAGGCGGCACAGGAAGTTGTCTGAACAGCTGCGTTGACTGCTGATCTGTTGTTGTACTGAACCCTAACCCCTCACTGGTTTGACTTTGCCATTGTTCCCTGACTCTGGTTTGACCTTTGCTACTGCATGTGACTGACTCCAGCTTGACCCTGGGCACTGTTCCCTGGTTCCTAACTCCAGCTTGACCCTAGGCATGGTTGTCTGACTCTGACTCCCATCCTGACCCTCTCATAACTCAACACTGATTCCAGCTCAGCCTTTGGACTGACTCCTGACCCCAGCTCCAGCTCTGATTCTGGCTTTGATTCCTGGCTTCTGTCCCTCACGCTGACCATTAGGCATGACCGTCCATGTCCCAGTGACTACAAACAGAAGTCTGACTGGCTTTGCCTAGGGAAGCACCTAGTAAAAGTTGGCTCCTCTTCCCCACACAACTAGATAACAACCCCAATTCTCTGCCCCAGCCCAGGGGCTACTCTAAATTGCAACCAGATACCTAGGGACCACACATCAGCTGCAGACAGAGTACAATGTTTCCCTCCCTCCTCGATATGCCCCCTGTACCAAGGGTTGCAGGCAGGGAAGGGTAGGAGCAGGCTGTGACTCTTCTATACAAAGGGACTTCCCACTGGAGCAATTATGGGTGTTACTTCTCCTGTCATACCCCATGAGAGGCACAAGAGCAGTGGAGCAAAGCAGAGCAATCTACGCCCCAAGTATTGATTGTGGACCCTTGTTCTTTTGAAATGTTTGGTCTCCAGGTCCACCCCGAAGAGGGTGAGCACTACTGCCTGATGCCACCATGATCTGATGTGATGGATCTGTGTAAGCTTGGTGTACTTTAGGACAACATATACGTTGTTCCTACTTGTGGAGACCAGAGAAAAATATTTGCTCCACTACAGAGTACTTTATCCTCGGCTATGTGTATTGATGGAATGTCTCCAGGACTGCCATATTCCTCACACCCATTACATGGTACTAAACAAACACAGCCAAATAGACACTATCACTCGTTTAGACCCAAAATAGTTCACAAGAGATGGATATATAGCCAAGTCAAATTTTGCTAAACATCCAAGCAAAATGGATCTTTTCTTTATATCATCTCCAAATACTACGTCTGAAGGTAATGGATACATCTGCAAATCATCCTAGACAATGGAAAAACTGTCCCAGGCCATCAGCTGTAAAATGTTCATCAGATTATTCAGACTCAAACAATGGTACCAAGAAAACAAACAGTAACACTGAATCCAGGATACACAATTATTAACTACAACTGTTATTTTAGAACACACACCAAAAATTTCCCTTTCCAGCTGCTTATTTTGTTTTATTCGAACAAAAACCATGAGCATTAATTTTAGTTGTACTTAATTGAATAATTTCTCAAGGGAATACTTCAGGGAGAGTTTTAATGCAGCCTGTTTCCAAGAGCCATTACTAATTGGCATATACCATAATCTCAGTGTGCCAACCAAAATAGTACGCTTTAATGTTACTGGAACTACTTTCAATCCAGATGTGTTGAGAACTCTCAGTGATATAAGGCAGGCAATAACTATATTTACACAAAGTAGTATTTTGAGTTTCCTTTTGCAGCTATCTGGGATGAGATAACAGTCCCCATAATTGGAAGCATTTGAATATAAAGCCAGGTCACTTGTTTCTCCCCCTCATTCCCAACAAAAGTTTTGCTTCCCTTGCTTTTATTGACTTAAAGGCTGCGTGTGTGTAGAACAGACCTCCAGTTAGCAGAGTTAACTAACTGTAATCCATGGACCCTGCAATTAGAAAGGCAGTCATACAAATTATAACAAATTGACTCCAGTTTACAAAACTCACTGAACTATTTTTGCCACTAGCATATATCCCATGCAACAGCACTGATTGCAATGGGGTGGCATGGGTTATAAGTCAGTAGGAGAACCTGGCCCATTGTCTTGTAAATATGTTTTCTATGTTCTGTAAATATCTTTTCTATGTACTCAGGGTGGAAGCCAAAGAGCTCTTCTCACTATGGAAAAAGGAAAAGACTTTTAGACCAAAAGGCTTCCCAACATGCAGTGAGATCTTCAAATCCCTGACTTCAGGTGCAATGCTATTGAGTAATTTTCCCACACAATTGTGTTTAAATAGAAAGCATTAACTCTGAGCACAGTGTTTATCCTGTAGTAAACACTGGAGTCTAACCATGAACATTTACAGAGCTGTGTTCACCCCAGTTAATCAGGTAAAGGAGGGTCACTATCTGAAAAGTTTCTCTTCCTTTTCCATTGGCTTGTTGTCCTGCATTCTATGGTGTTTGTAATGTACTCTATGGCAGAGCTTCCACAGGCATCCGTGTCTGAGTTTTCATTCATTTCACTCAATAAAGTAGGACTTTAAACAACGGATATGAAAAACAAAGAAAAAGGAAGGAACTAGCCCTAACCTCACATTTTTGTTCCCCCTTTAACACAGTTGGAAGCATGATTCGAAATGTGCCAATATCAGAAGGAAACTCACAATAGCTATAAAAGTTCCTTGACGTTACCTCACTATCTTCCCAAGTCTGCGCACCATCACTATAGTCCTGTAACAGATATAAAATGAATTTACTCAAAAACCAAGACATACGTAACCATTCAGTGGGCAAAAAATCTACACTGAAGTTGCATGCTGTTGGTCTGCTTAACGATACATCACTAATGAAAGGATCACTAGAAAAAGCCAACTGCTCATTAAAACACACCTGTGAAGTTTTCTTTTTGACTTATAGCAGCAGAGAGTGATGTTAGCAGCATGTTGATAGATCACCGTCAGAGGCAGGCTTCTTCCTTGAGGACAAAGGCCTGTCCACTTGGGAGCTGCTATAGAAGTTTCCCAAGCACCCTGCAAGGAGTCTAATTTCTCAAACCTTGCCTAGATCTGAAGAAACCATTCGTTCCTTGCAAAGAGATTTACGCCACTGAGCACAGGGCTAATACCGTTTGTCCCCAAGGAAAAATTACAGAGTCAATAGGTTTTGCTGTAAGATAACCGGTATTGCCCCACTTACATGCAAGAACTTTCAAGTAAAATACTAGTTTTTCCAGTTTCTGAGTAGCACTTCAGAAGACTTAAAACACATGCAAGCAGAAGACAGTTCAAGTACTGCAATTCCTGAGATGTCCAACCTGTATGGGAGTATGATTCATAAAGTTATTCCTACCCAAATTAAAGAAAATTTGACCAAAAAAAGCAGGGCTTACATGTCCAAAAGTATTAACCATAACAGCTATTCCCATCTGACCAGAATTTAGGTAGGAACTCCCATATTGTGTGCGCACGTGTTAAAACATACTTTATAAGTTATGGAAACACTGTTAATTGCCACCACGGTTTCTACAAATGATAATTTTTAAACAATTCAGAATTAAGGGCACTTGGTTTAGAAGTAGATTTTTAAAAGGATTGGAAAAAAATGAACAATGTTATTCTACAGTTCTAGGAACACCAAAAGTATATTACACAGAATGTAAAATGTATGGAGAGAAAATGGAATATGTGCCGATGCTGGCTTTATTGCTTCTTTCCGAGATGGTGCTCCTTTTTCATTAAGCTTCTCTTTTTTTAAAATCACTAGAGCAATATCATTTTCAGATTCAATCTGTTATCCTAGTTGCCCAGGGCTAATGTTGGACTGCCATCAAAGGGGTGATTTCACAGCAGTAAGGCCAGAGACATAGCCATCCGCCTTCTCCAAGGCAGAGTTCATGTTTAGTATGCAAAACATTTAATTTTTAAAATTTAAAAAAGTAGGAATTTTCATTGTGCATCTGGAGTAAGCCCAATGGCAGGGCTTTCATGTTTCATTCTTAGCTATTATCAGAGTTTCAACAAAGCAGGGTGAATTATCTAGGGGGAGGAGAAAAAACAATCTTGAGAGTTTCCAGAAGCTCTGCTAGCAGCATTTCAGCACATTTATCATTTCATGTGCTAATATGACACCATACCCGTCTACCTAGAGACCAGCAAAGTCTCTTCAATGATGCATCCAAGATTAGAAGGCACGAGGAGCAGTGACCACAATTGCCAGGCTCAACCCTGGTCTCGTAGGGTAATAAACTAATTTATCACTGTGGGTCTCCCCGATTCATAAATACTCTAACGAACTCATGAGGGTCTCACGCAAAAGAAGCAGGATTTACCTCTGGTGGGATAGCTCAGTGGTTTGAGCATTGGCCTGCTAAACCCAGGGTTGTGAGTTCAATCCTTGAGGGGGCCAATTAGGGATCTGGGGCAAAAATTGGTCCTGCTAGTGAAGGCAGGGGGCTGGACTTGATGACCTTTCAAGGTCCCTTCCAGTTCTAGGAGATTGGTATATCTCCAATTATTACCTATTACCTTTAAAAGAGATGAAATCCTAGCCACACCCAAGTCAATAGTAAAACTTCCAGTAACTTCAACGGGGCCCAGCGTTCACCCTTACGCTTCCAATTGATCTGAAGGTTTAGCCTCAAAGACCGCAGTGCAGTAATCTAATCATGAGGTGACAAAGCACACACAATGTTTGCACGGTCTGCATCCCACAGAAAAAAATGGTATTCCTTTTTGCCAAGAACAGATGGCAAAATGATTTTGACAACTGCTACATCCAAGTGCAATGAGAGGCAACATAACCTGAAAAACAGAGGATAGGTGCCCTCCCGCAAAGGGACTGATATATTCTCTGCTAATTGTTCAGGTTACTTCCACCAACCTACGAACATCATCTCTATTTTTTCTGCACTGAGCCTCAGACAGCTCGTCCTCATTCAAAATGCCCAGTCTCACCTGGGCATTGAATGATCTGCTCAGCTACACACAAAATGGCTGGATGGAAGGAAGATCTAGGGCTGAGTGTCAGCAAACCAGAGCCACCAGAGCCCACACCTACTGGCCTAAGAGTCAGAACTTTACAGTATTCCCCATGAGTGTGTCTTGGGGTGGACAATTACCCAGCACCACCCTATAGGATCACAGATAAAAACAAGTGAAGCTACTTCAAGGAAGCTTTGTCTACCCCTGTCAGAGACCACAAACAATTCACCAACAGTATGAACTGCTCACAGTATTGAAGACAGCTGATAGATCAAAAAGAATCAACCTGGATTCCTGGATATAGATCCTCTATTGGTGTAAACAGTCATAGCTTCACTGAAGTCAATGCTGACTTATGCTACTTGAGGATCTGATCCCTGATCTGCATCCATCAATGAGAGGAGCTCATCAACTAACTTAACTAGCACAATTTCATCCCCACACCCAGGTCGGGAATCAGACTGACTGTCTTATTCCTGACACTACCAGAACTGTTGTAACTCAACCTTCCCAACTGTCTTCCCCCAAAAGGGAGGATGGAATTAGGTCAGTAACAGGCAAAATTGTCACATGATGGCTTCTTGCACAGATGTCTCAGAAGTGCTTCCTGAAGGGAAGCCATTCCTTTGTCATCAAAGTGGCCTTTGCCAACCAGGAAAGGCCTGGCTCTAGCACACATCACCCAAATTTCCCACAGCATCATCAGAATTTCTTTGATACGAGCCCAAACTTGAGGAGTTGCATTTATCCACCTTTCTATAAAACTGTGAAACTTTAAACCAGAAGTCTGTACCATAAGACACAAAATATATTTATGTGAAATAAATGGATGAGAGCACAGTTTAACACATTTATACACAGGAGCTCCAAGAGCCCAGAGAGAAGAGCATAATTTTTAAAAATAGAGCCAGAGTTCACACACTCTCCCTTTCAAGTCTGTAGAATGGGTAGAAGTACAGATGCACCAGGAAAGGGGTTAAAAAAAAAATCACGGAGAGAGACGGGCATCCACAGATAATGGGACCCAAACCTCTGGATCCTGGCCAGCTGTAGCTAAAGGTTTCTTCCTTCTCCCTTTCCTCTGCCCATGGCCATGGCAATTTTCCACACTCTCCCCCATGGATTTTCTGCAGCTGTGGGTCCAAGCATGGTGTTTAGTGTGGCTCTTCCCCTCAATCCTGAAGGCAGCTCTATAAAGGGAGCATCCCATAGGGCTGCTCTCTGCCTCCATGAATTTCCCTCCTCCACACAGTACATTTGTTGAGAAGGCCAGTATGATTCATAAACAAGAGCTATACACGGCTTAGGTTTTAGTACCATTAAGTGAAGTGTCCACAAGACACTTCAGAAGACTGAGGCGAAACACTTCCTTAATCTCCATGCACAAGCTCTGAATTCCAGAGTGTGACAAACTCCAGCCCAGGAAGGAAATTTTAAGCCTCCTCTATCAAAAGTTACATAAATACATAATCTTATCACAGACTGAACAGATTATCAGTGTTCACTCCACTTATTTTGCAGTTCTGTTTCTTATAGGAGCTAGCAGTTTGATCGCTTTGAAATGCATGGGTGCGCGTTTGTGTGCCAACTTTTATTGAAGCAGCAACAGGAGCTCATAACTCAGTCAAACATTTTCACTGGTCAAATAAGAATTCAAGCAGCTTTTCCCTTTATAAACTTTCAAAAAAGAAAAGCTCTATTAAGGAATGGTGTGAATAAGAATATGGGGACCATAAGGTTCTATTAGTCGTGCGTATGTGCATGTGCTCTTAAAGTCAACGTTTTTAATGACTATGGGCTTGTGATATTGCACCTTAAAAATGAGAGTTTTGTTAATCCTGGAGGAAAAAGCAGCTAAAACAGTAAACATTTAAACTATTTTTGTCAGTTTTTAAAAAACTGATTTTTGAAGGATTTACAGCGCCATAAAACACTTTACAAGGAACAGAAAAGAATGAAGTCAGAAGGGGGTTGGGACATCTCTCTGATTAGGACAAATACTAGTTGAGTAAACAAAATGTTTCAGGTCTTCTTTTAATATCTCTGAAGTCAAACAGAGGATTCCAGATGCAATCAAAAGAAATTATGGTATTGGATTCTTAACCGTATTCCGAGAAACGCTTTTTTGGTTTACAATGCTGGCTTTATTACAGCATTCTGTAAATGCTGACATCCCTAACTTCTCAATATATTTCTCAGGGGAATATTAAAGCATTAAAAAGGTACCATTTTAACTTGTGGAACAAGACTTAAAAGTGAGCTGTTTGATTTTAGAACAACTATTGAAGACAATGGATGAATATCCAGGGATAAATGGATACAAATATATGTCTACTTGTGTGTTGTTTGCAGTGTTGCTGTAGCTGTGCTGGTCCCAGGATGTGAGACACACAAGACGGGTGAGGTAATATCTTTTACTGGACCAACTTCTGTTGACATTGTATGTTAATATACAGGATATTATATTATATATTGACATTTCCCCTTTTCCCTTGAAAGACTTAATCAGGTCCAGATAATTTAACACATCGATGCATTGTATGTGCCATTCCCATTAATACAAAGCATCAGATGCTACGGTCTGGCAGAGCTGCACTTGGTTCAATACCTGGCAGAGGCAAACATGGCTTTATGCCACCTACCAAAACTAGAGCCAGCTGGCAGCTGGAGATCTTCAGAGCACCAAACTAGCTCTACACCACCTGGGGATCTCCCCTGTGCGGGAGCAATCCTCAGAATGCCAGTTAAGCCAGATTTAGTCCGGTTTTTTTGTGTCACCAGAATAGGGGCCAGCTTGCTGATCCAGGTCTATAGCGCCAGCAACAGCAAGGAAAGGAGCCCCACTTGTTCTACTAACAATGTTTCCAAGTCATTACAATGCAAGCGTTCATAATGTATCAGGCCCATACATCAAGTACACGACTATGTGTTTATTGACAAGTTTTAGCAACATACAGGAACAAGGAGTTACTGTGCCTGCAATTATTGCTTATTAAAGATACATAATCTGGGCATTTTAAAGAAAAAAAGGTTAAGTGTTTGGCATCACCAGTGGCAGGTGCACTAGAAATCCACACAGTATATACACCCACACCAAGGACAACATGCGTACTAGTTTTCAGATTTGAAAGTTTAACCTCTCTGCTTAAAGAGCAGTTCAGAGACCTGTTTCAAGATTTCAGATCCTACTTTTTGGCCACCTATCTTAAATAAAAACTTTAACACATTTATTCCTTTCTTTCTATTTAAGCAAAGGTTTCCCATCTGGACTGACAACCTGCATTCCATAGCTTTAGCCTGACAAATGAAAACAGCTGAGTTATAAATCTCAGAGAAAAGGATGTGTCACGGAAATGGCAACTGAGCATTAATTATGGGTGCAGTTCAGCAAGAAAAACAAACAAAAACCCAAAACAATGCACATTGTTTCTTCCCTGTATCCTCTGTCCTTTTATTTTAAAAGGCTGGACTTCTTAGATGTCTATGGGAGTTAGGCACTCAACCCCCACTGGATTTCAATAGCAGCTGCACACCTAACTCCTTTAAGAAACTTTGGAAATCCTTCCAAAGTGTATTCATGGCTAGTAAAGTAAGTGGAGAGACCAGCTCTGGAGAATAAAACCTCTTCCAACACATTGGTGTCAATGGAACTTCAAGTATCAGACATCAGCACAGCAAGTGCACAGGGGAACCAGCAGCAAAAAGGGCTCAGAAGGATAAAACTGTAGTTAAAAAAAAAAAAACCTCTCTCACTCAAGGCCTCAGGACAACAGCATACTATCAAAGTGTCTTGGCTAATATAATAAAAAGTGTTAATTAACAGATTTTGATCATTGCACCATTTATTTATCCAGGTTTTATATCTGTATGTTAGCTGTTAAAAAAAAAATTCCTTTCCTTGCCATTAATTTTCCTTTCCTTTGGAAGAAGGGCACTCTTTATACTTGGTTTCATTTTGGTATATTAATTCAGCTCTTTAGTGGCAGGGAAGGGACTGCTGGCTGATCAGTAGAAGGTATCCAAGCAAGAATAATTAGGTTGGTTAATTCTGGTTACTGTTAACTCTCTCTTTACAAACACTGCGGAGCCTTTAATTCAGTTTCTTCTAATATTTTAATAGCCAGTGCATTATAAAAATCTAACTTCCTGCGAAAAAACACACTGCATTGTCTTGTATGCATGTGATTTAAAGATTACTTCATTCTTCTAGCCCTAACTTCTTGGCAGTCTCTCCTATTGATCTGTGGCGAGCATTAATTCACCTTTGCACAGTCGGTGGCTGAATAACTTTCCCCATTTCTCTAGCTTTCTCCAAAAACCGAAAGTTTTCGTCATGCTTCTGACTTGTAAACCTGCAGTTTTGTTCAATTAGCTGTATTACTGCCACATTGTGCAGTAACATTTTGTTTGCAAAAATGTTTTGCTGCATAATATACAAAAATGTGGCTAGTTTGCTAGCAGGACAGTTACTATACTGATGTCTATCCTTTTCTCTCTCTCTCTCCATGGGTGGCATTTAAGAACACTGACTCATCACATGTGGAAAAGCGCGAAGAAGTTTGCTCCCAACTAAGGTAAGATCTGGGAAAACTCCCTTTGGTACCCTGATGAAAAACACTGGAAGAGCTAAGTATACACTACTACTACAGACCACCATAATGTATTATTAGGGATCCAGGTTTACTGCAGATTATTTACAATCTATGGGTCTTGTACAGCACCCATAACCGTAGTATCCAAGCACTTCCCACGCTGCTCCTCTCTCCTCCTTTATCACACTTTGTTGTTTCCTGTTCTACCATTTCTCTGATCACTCATCGTCCATTGCGTTCCCTCATTGCTTCCCTTGTCAGTCTTCAATCTGTAACACTTTACAATCTATGTACTGGTTATTGCTATTTGACATCTCCTGCATCTTATTACAGTTCTTTTACAGTATATATTTTAAATGTTCACACACCAGTTGCCTGGACTAATGTCACAATATCTGTTTGCAGTAAGATTATGCCTGGGTGTCTACTGCTAGAGGCCAGACACATGAGAAATGGCTGTCTGCTGCATTCGTAATTTCTTTATTTTACTACACCTCAGGTAGCTCTATGTCTGTGTTGTGTCCTCCCTTCTGGGGAGGATGTCTGATGTACTTTATAATTCCCCCATCTACAAGCAGATGGAATTATATGTTTAAAAGCTAACTGCGGTGACTGTGTTTGGAACTTCTTTTTATTAGGATTGTTGTTTGATTCCTATCAGGTTTCAGGGCTATAAAAGCAGATGCTGGCAGCAAGATACATGTTTGTTAAAGGCTATTCCAGCTGCAGTGATAAATTTTTATTCACCTGATTTTTGACATGCTGAAACAAGCCATGCTTTACACCTCTCTGATATGGTGAAGATACTTTCATCACAGTAACATCTCTCTCCCTATCACGAATTGATGCTGACTATTAAGTCTAACTACATTGGTGGAAAGAACTTCACCAACCATTGTATGCTGGGTATCGCGAGCAGAGAGTACTCCCTGCTTATGATATAAGATGTTCTCTGCAAAAGAAAAAACCACAAGAGTCATAGGAAGTGCACCTGCCATGACTTGCAAGCTGGAAAGTGTTAGCTAACATTTCAATTATCAACCACATTGCTGCTGCCTAATGCGTCAGGTGTATCAAGAAAAATAAACTTCGCAATGTTCCGTTGACATTTCAAAGGGACGTAAATGCCACCGCAGACATAGGAGCAAAGGATCAGCAGGGAAAGGGCTGAATGAACAGACTCAGATAATGACTCCGTGTGAATAGAACAGCGGATCAATTCAGTCTGCAACTGAAATACTGTACCACATGCGCTGTAAGAGTGGTGTGGAGACAGACAGTCCTTTGAGAAGAGGGAGGGAGGGAGCAGATTACTCTCCAGTGATTCCACTTGGAGCAATGCTGGCAGCCCATTGCTATCACTAACATCATTTATATAATGCCATAAGATGAGAAGAGAGCAGAGGAGCAAGAAAGAATTGCAGAAAGGCAGGAGAAAGAAGAGGAGTCTGAGGGGAACAGGGACACTGGCCAAAAGGGATGGCATGTTGGAAAGTTGGTCCATCAACCCTCCTTTTTCAGTCACCCAAGCATGAAGCTGATGGTGGTTGCAGCAGAAATTTTGAATTTCCACAATGAGGTTTGCGACTGTTCTGCGATACTTCTTTCTCAAGGAGGTTTGAACAGCGTGCTGAACACCCAGTTGTCACAACTTTCGTTCTCTTTTTTGTTGTATTTTCAATGCCTGAACAAACATCAGGAACCACCTTGCCACACATTACTAGTGTCTAGTACAGTTTTCCTACAGGTCTGCCTCATCAACAGTCAATCCATTTTCCAAGTTCAAATGAAAACTGCTCTTCTCCCTTGACTGAAGTGTTTGGGAATGGTCTTTGTAGGAACGACTACAGAAGTGTGCACTGTCTAGCAGTTACTCACTGATACAACTTGCAATATGAAAACCAAACACAGCACACACCTTAAGTCAAGCAGAGAATGCAGCTTTTAGTTACAATTGAAGTCTCAAGCGGAAGACTGATTTGGGAAAGAGGAAGGAGAGAAATTTCTCTTCTCTTCTTTAATTCCTTAAGTACACAAACGTGGCACATGTCCAGCATGGCTCCCCAGATGTAATTCTCATCTTCACACGGGATGGATTTCCAGGGTTAAATCCTCCTTTAAGGCTGGGGACTCCACCACTTGTTTACTACTGCATGGCATTCCCGTCCCTTACTTCTACTTCACTATTACGGCTGAGGTTTTAAAAGCTGCCTAAGGAAATCAGGCACCCAATTCCCACTGAAAGCCAATGTGATTTTGGCACCTCCCTCACACACCTTTGAAAATGCCAGCCTACATGAGCTGCCAATGTGCTGTGAACAGTGACCAAAAGGCAAATCACTGAAACGATACATTTTTCACTTTTCCAGAGTTCCCCACATTTGAAGGGCACATCTTCACCATTCTTGCCTTTTACTTTTTTGGGGACAAGGGGGCAGAGGCAGGAGAGAAGGGGGGTATGCGTGTGCATGCAGAACAGAAAATAAACCCCTTAGCTGGCAAAGGATTTAGTTCCAACTTATTTAAAAGCAGATTTTACCTTCAATATTTTCCCAGTGGAGAAATGGACAAACTATTGTTCCTAAAAGCATGCCATAAAAAATGAAAACCAACCACCACAATTAGAACGCTTAATTTCTGCTGTTTATTGGCTGAGGCAATGGCTTTTAGCAAGAAAATGTTGCTTTCACTGGGCAGAGCTCACTGTTTATAATGCAAGCTTTTGAAGTCCAATAAGAAAAAATAAAGAGGATTTTGTTGCTTTGTGTGGGTTTTTTTTTTTGAACGATGTGATAAAAACCAGCTTAATACACAAATTAGAGGTGATCTCATCAGCTTGTTAACCCAGCTAAAACAAGACCATCACTGGCAAGAGGATGGGCTGACTAAATGCCACTGATTGGCATTAATATGGGGTACAAATGCAGACTTCATTACACAGGCAGAGCATGGCTTCTAGCTTTGAATCGGCTACAAACAGTTTAGCTGCACTGAAAAGTGGGATTTCAGAACAGCGTCTCACATTTCACATTTACCGCTTTACCATTTAGTCAGAGACTATGGCTGGCCTTGCCACCTTTCTTGATAGAAGGAAATGACCTACAAACATCATAGCCCTTGCTGATTCACACAAAACAGATGCCTTGTGCAAAATGTCAGCCAATGGAAGGGGGGGGGGGAGAGAGAGAGAGCAAACTTTAAAATTCAGTCCGAATTGTAAAATGTGGTTTAGAAGTTTTCGCCTTTCATTTCTCATAAACTAGATCACATATTTCCATTAAGGTCCTTTTGATTTCTTTGTTGTGGAATGAACAATGCTTTAAAGCTACTAAAGTTTCATTTCTAACATGTTTCTGTTTTCGATCTAGCAACGGGACTATTTATTTTCCTAGCTCATGACAGAATTAAACAATTTGTCTTTGAAAACTCTATAAGCCTTCACCCTGACCCCCCCCAACCCCCCCTCCTCCATCTGCTTTTCAGATTATGGTACTTTGATTTTTACCAGCTAAAGGTTTATGAACTGTTGTATAAACCCAATTACTCTCAGAGTAAATTGTTTAAAGCTCATATGTTGTTTTTTAAATTTTTCCCTGTGGAATGCTATTTGAGATTCTGAAGAGGAGAGACTCATTAGGGCATTTTGGACTAAAAATGTACAATTCAGAGAACTATGGAGCTTCCAGAACTGCATAGAGGGAAAACCTCATCACATTTAAAGAAGAATGAGGCACCACCCCCCAAGAGACTTTTCAGGGTAGGACTGTTAAAAAAAGTAAACTTGGTTTTGGGGGGAGGAAGTCCTCTAAAAACAGATTAAGTTTCATCTGAGGTAGTATTTTGCTCTTTAGTCAGTCTCTGCGCCACTTCCTGATTGAAAGCAGGGGCAGGGGACCTTCCGCTCTATTACTGGGATGTCAGGAGCAGATAGTCTCCCAGCACAATGTCTGATGGGACACTCCTGCAGCCAAGAGGAAAGTTGCTCTTCAACTTCCTCTGCTGATACAGCTAAAGTCTGCAGGAGATAGAATTCCGGTAGCCAAGGAGCAGGTACAAATCTGAGATGGAATAGTTGAGTGTGGCCATCAAGAAAAATCAATAGAACTGGGCTGCCAGCTGCTTCTCCAGATTAATACTGAGATGGGTCATGAAACCATATATCCCCAGCAGTGGCCCCAAGCTAAGAATAGGACCTAGTTCCTACCAATGCCGGTATCTTGCTCCACACATGTCAGATCTTCTCCTATTTTGTAGGAGTCCTAAGCGGTGCAAGAAGCAGACCTGCCCCGTCGTGGTCCGGATACCAGCTCTCCATACACATCAACTCATGCTCAGTGAGCCTACCATCTTCCTTTCCACGCACAGTCTGGATCCCTGAGCCGGATGCATAGACTAGATAGAGAGAGAACTGCTCATTCAGCTGTTGGAGGGCTCCAGCAAGGCCTCTGCTGGGACCGTGTCTGCTTTGCTGTGCTAAGAGAAGGTCATTAGAAGATAAGCCTCTGCCTACCCCTGGGAAGTTGACATCATCAGATTAAAGCATCAGATCCCAATTTTCAGTACCTTGAGCAACTGCACACACAAATCAAGCATGCACATACAATTGCCATGTGTCAGCACTGAGAGGGAGCTATAGCCCTAAGCGATCACCAATCACACATGCGGTGCCCCTTCAAATAGGCAGGCTGAATTCAGGAAAATATTCCAATTCCAATCCAGCATCATCATCGCTGGCATATGCACAATGTGCCCAGCCATTTAACAACATCATCACAGGTGGACAGCTGGTAGCCTGCCATCGAAATAAGTCTGTGGACACTCAACAATGATATGCGACAGTCTGAAGTTGACCGCAGCTGGATCGTAGGTCATTAGAAAAAAAACCCATTTAAGGAGACTGGCCGCACAGTTGCCCTGTCGTGTTTGAAACCGGTTCAGAGATGACCACAGGTGCCTTGGCAGATCAAAACTTGGTGGGCAGACAGCTGGGTCAGTGACGAGAGAGTGATTAACAACTGTCGCCGTTGACCACTTGTTGCGCCAAGCAGACTCCACTGTCACATCTTGTGATGGCAACATCTTGACAGTATGATGTATTTGAGCCTAGTCTGCACAGCAGCATACAGGAAACTAATGTTTTGCTGTATATTTGTAAGAAAAGGAGCACAATAACATCCAGCGAGGTGCTCTAGTTCTCTGGCCTACCTTTCCTTGCAGTGAGGAGGTGTAGTCTAATGGTTAGATCACGGTATTGGAAGTTGGGACTCCTAGGTGCTACTCCTAGCTCTGCCACTGACTTGTCCTCTGACCTGGACCAAGTCGCTTCACCACTCTGTACTTTCGATCCCTCATCAATTACTTCTCATTACTTCCCTACCTGGCATTATTAGACCTTGTGAAACGCTGAGATCCTTTGCTATCATAGTGCTATACGAATGAGGGCAAGCATGACCTCAAATGGAACAAGCAATACCACTAACTCACCACCTGCAAACAAGATCGGATTAACAGACGCACCAATGTCTTATTTACTTTTGCTTATTTCTGTTAAGTCTCCGCGCTGGCTGTCCCCAGTGCAGTGTGTAAAGCAGCTGTTAAAAAACAAGGAAAGTGTGTTGCTTTAACGAAACGGCTTCACCTCCAGTGTCAGAAATGACAAATGATGAATAGTTTCTAGCGAGTTCCTGCCGTGAGCCTGGCCCAGGCTGTCAGGCCAATATTAACGGGTTCGGGTTGGGGGGTTACCCTTCAAGTGGCCAACATAAGAGGAAGACCAAGGTGCCGTGAGTTCAACAGCTGCAGCTTGTTTAGAAAAATGCAGGCGCTCACTGAAGTCATGCAATCAATCTGTATCCAACTCCCCCTCTGCCCCTTTCCACTGATTTAAAATGGAAGTAAAACGCTGAGAAATTAAATATGGGGTAAGACGAGTTTCCTATAGAGGCAGAGGACAGTGCTGCACGTGCACCTCCAAAGACACCTCCCTCCTGTTTTGCCTTAGCGGTGACCGGGAAAGCTTTCATTAAACCTTGTAGTGAGTTTCCAAATAAAAGGCATGAAGGTCCAAATATTATGAAACACCTAGTATAGGGAAATTATAACTAAGAGGCAAATCTCAGAACAGCTGCTGAACTGTGCTACATCACAGCTAGCACACAGCAATGGGTAGCTGGCAAAGGGAGCAACCCCTGGTTGCATGAGGAGATACAATGCTGGAGGCGGACTGCTTTCAGCCACTTAAAAAGTGCAGCTATAGGAGTGGTAGTGCAATGGTAGGGGAGTGGTAGGGCAATGTATCCTGCAACTATAAAAATAGTGCCCAGGAGAAAGAAGAGAAAAATAAGAGGAAAGGTTTAAAAATCTCAGACCTGATCAGGGCCCTGCTCCAACTCTTTGCTCTGCCTGAGCAGTGCAAAGGATGCAGAAATCTAGTTTTAAAAGCCAGCTGAGGACTGCTCTTGCATGTGTGAATCCCTAGGGAGTGCAAAGCCAGCTTTACACCAAGCACCAACATTGGCCTGCTGAGTGTAGGGGACAGATGGCTGTGTAGCCAGAGCACACTGTGCCCTAGCCATCCTGGGCCAGCAATCCAGCCCATGGCTTCCCCTACCTATGCACCCCCACACCCAGCACATAGCTCAGGTGCAGCTGAGGATCCAGCCCCTTTTCTTCACTGCTTTGAATACAATCACTGTTTAGTAATGTATTCTGACCTTCACTTTCCAGGGCTTGCTGGACCAGATTTGGGACTCTTCTCCCAGGAGCCCGGCTGCCCCTTTAGAAACGACACGTGGCTCAACAGCCATTTCCAGCTAATTTTCCAACTTGTGAAACACGTGAAGAATTTTGACGTGTTTGGAACCTCTCTCATTAGTTTGCCTCTGCCTGCTACTGTCATTGAGACAAGAAGAGTTGGAAGAGTCAGGATATTGTTGGGGAAAGACGGTTCCTGGCTTCTGGTTACTAGCTCAAATCCAGCCAAGATGAGTAGCGCTGAGAAGGGAGTTGGTGTTCACAGTCCCTCAGTGTGACCGCAGCACACATCCACTTTGGATTAAATGGGCTTTGGAGACTGGACTATCCTTCACCCACAGTGGAGATCTCTTGAGATCAAAGCTGAAGGACACTGGTTTGGGCCAAAGGCATTAACTTACTCCATTAGTAAATCTAGAAGGACCTCATTCTCCTTTCAAGCACCTTTCTGCAACACCACATCCACAGTGGGGCGTAATCCTGCAGCCGATCCCCAACTATAATTATTGCTGACGTCAGGGAGACAGTTTGCTCAAATAAAAGCTGAGCACTCATCTCAGGGGTTGGTCCATTCTCATCATTGCTAATTAAGCACTGACTACTTGCTCAGAACTGTATAAGACATCTTGAAATCAAAGACTGACGTGCCCCATAAATTACACCTCTATCTGCTGTGCAAAATTCAAGAGATTTGATCAACCTTTCCAGCACTATCTGCCCAACGTGGCTGTTTGCCAGAGACATTCTGAAGATTCATGTTTATTGTTTGCAGCTCCCCCGCATCTAGCACTAGCACCCCCTTTCGGACATACCCTCTCCCCGAACTGCTGGGGTCAAAATCCTCCCCTGCTGCATCAAGCATGTAGAACAATCTTCCACTTTCTCCTCCATACTGACTCTACATCTCTTCAAAGCTCATCATAGCTCTTTCTGGCTTTGCTTCTGCACCATATTTCTCCCTCTGCTACTCCAACTGGAGCATTCACAAACTGTTTATTTAGGAAGTTTTAACAGGTTTACAAATCATTGCCATGTAAATATCAGAAACAAAACAATCATTACAAAAGTGAGCTTATTTTACTTAGAGAAACCTTATGTAGTAGTGTAATCATCAAGTGGCTCTATTTACCAACGTGGTACAGTATTACAAAGCAAGCCTTTACACACCATCCAGAACCTGCTATTTCTGGTGTTTTATTAAAATCGAATGAAAATATTTGTGTGTGTATCAAACCAGGCATGTCTATCAACTGTTAATATTCAAAAGAAATTGGACAGGTGTGCTGGTGGGTTTGTTTGTTTTTTGCAGGAAATGTACTAGGTCTACAAAACAGATGTTCTATGAAAAAGGAAATAAATGTGATACGTTACTGGCCTGAAAGTTTACAGGGATTCAAGAGCAACTGGAACATGTATTGCTTTCATTCTATCACTCATTCATAAGTCATTTTGAGATACGCCCCCACAGATGTAAAATACAGTTTATTATAGCAATAAATAAATAATAATACCTAGCTTTTCTATAGCACTTGTCATCAGTAGATCTCAAAAGGCTGCAAATCAGTAGATCCCAAAGCATATAAGTATGGCTAATTGCTAAATCTTAGAATGCCTCATGAAAACACACTGACGTTTTTCTATTGACCCTACTATTGTATAAAATTAGGGTATGTCTAAATTAAACCACAAGAGTAGCACAGCACTGTAGCACTTCAGTGTAGCCACTGCCTATGCCAATGGGTAGGGTTCTCCCATTGGCGTAGGTAATCCACCTCCCCGAGAGGTGGTAGCTAAGAATTCTTCTGTCAGCCTAGTGCTCTCTCTGAGGGGTGTGGATTTTTCACACCCCTGAGAAAAGTATCTGTGCCAATGTACTTTCCCACAGTAGATCAGCCCTTACAGACACTATTCAAACGTCCGTTATTTAGTTGCAGGGACCACCAGCCATTAGGGCAAAAACACTGCATGCAGTGAAGTGGGCAAAGAAAACAAAAAACAGTTGAATCATGGAAACATCATGAAAGAGGGTAACTTTGGTAACAGAGGCAGATGATTTTTTTCTTAAGCTATTTATTGGGTATAAAATAAAAGGAGACACTGGTGAAACAATCATCCTGTTCTTTGCTAAATGCTAATGTAGGTGTTGAACAGACAATAGGATCAAAGAGACTTCCTCCTTCCTTCTAACAAGTAGGAAAGTAATCCCCTGCATACTAGATGTTCTAATAAATTCTGATGTCTACTCAACAATCTTTCTGAACAACCTGGGGAAAAAAGACTTAACACAGTCTACTACACACTCAGTAAAGTGATAAGGAACAAGAAGCATCCAACATTCATTTCCAAAACAGGATAAACTGCGAATGCTCTTCCCACATCTACATGCACCCAATTTAAGGTTTAGGTTGCAAGATTCTTTAAGATGCAATTTTTTATCTAGCTTTCACAGCACAAATAGCCACAAGAAAGCTACCAAGAACCCCCGTTTGCCGATTCAGGATCATTCGATATGAAGGTCACTTCATACAATCCTAGGCAAACTGTTCTAAATCCCTTAACTGATGCAAGTACAAAAAATACTTTTATCGATTTTATGATGCAAGACACAGGTCAAACACTGAGTGAATGACAAATAATTCATGCTTGTAAAGGAACATAAAATACTGTATACTTAGAAATTCACTGCATATCTATCAGTGGGGTGCAACAGTTTTAATTAAGACAGATTAATGCACCCACAAAACCTATTGCATTAAGGCAATTATGGCTTTCCTAGATTGACTGCCAATATGATATAGGTCCAAAAGGAATTATTCTTTTCTGCTCCAACAGAATAAATTGGTTTCCTTGAATCCAGTGGTTAAAGAATCCAAGTTCCTGACCTTGACTGTTTTACTAGTAGTAGTCTATGCTGTAGGGAACAATTGGGATGACATTTGCTGAAATGTGTGGGATTTATGGTATAAGAAGTTGTGCATGTGCGCCAAAAAATAAAACACTTAAATCCAACAAAATCAAGATTAATTATCTATTAAAATACCAAAGAGAACACAGAGCAATACAGGTGGTGCAAGAAACTGTCTAGCTTTCTTACATTGTGACTAAAGTTATTTTTGAGGTCATATTAAACATTCTGCATCTTCTATCACACTCTCACTGGGAAAAGGAAAAATAGCTACTCCTTAGTCATTTTCAGTGTGGATTTTGCCCTTTCATAAACAAACGCTCTATAACCCTTTCATAGACATTCATGTTAAGCTCACACAAAAAACATTGTATTGCCTGGCTTTGATCAGTGAGACAGTCGAATAAATAACTACTGTGTGTTTATGACAATCCCTGTACAGAGGTAGAAAATACCTATACTGCACCCTCCAACCTACCTACCCACCCACACAACTCCATGCTACTATAGATCAAACCCATTTCTACTCTTCCCTGCCTCCAATAGAGTGGCCTTGTGTGTTATTGCTGTTAATTACAACTATAGGCGTCCAAACATCAATATGTTTGATAAATGCCTCATTCTCTAAATGCCATTCTTATTCCCTTCTGGTTTTCTAAAGGCAACTTCATGTACTTCCTTTCTTCAGCAGCAATAACCACGGTTTAAAAATCACAAAGCAAATATCCTTTTAAAAACACACACAGAGATCATAGAAGACAGAGTCCCGTCCCTCCTTCTCCCCCGGAAAGTGAACAAATTGTTAATACCCTTGCAATCTGCTTACTTTCCTCCTTAATCCTCATTTTAGCCAATGCTCTCCTCACAGGAGTTCATAGCAATATGTCACTAGCAGTCAAATAATGCAGTAAAGAGCCAATGTTATTGTGAGCCTACAGTGGAATGACTTGCTACCCAGCAGGAGACCAATCTATATTAGGCAGCGGTATGTTCTTCTCTAGCAGGGGTAACTGCTACAAATGAGCTAGACTCCTCATGACAACATCAAACATCCTTGCTAAAATATGGTCAGTTGGTTCAAGCTAGAATACAAAGGCAGCACTGCTCTCTCCATATATCTGTAAAGCAAGGCATCTGTGTCTTCCCCTCCTCTGTGCCCTACCCCTAAACCATGACCACATGTACACAGCCCTCTACCATGTGTCTCACACATCTGTCAAGTCAAAGCTTACGGGACCACATGACAAGTACAACAGCTTTGCAACGTCTGCCTCGGTCCACATAAATCTGGAGCCTTGAAATCTGAGCCATGCTTCTCCTTTCAGGTGCCTTTGCGGTAGTTTGTTATTCTGAAACATAGTGAAACTTTCATTAAATGGTATTAGCTTTGCTTCATTTCAGCAATGCAAATAGTTTTCAGCAGACCACAGTTCACCAGTGATTACACTTTTCTAAGGAACTCACAGTTCTAACAACTACTGATCAATAAACAAACTGAAAGGAATAGTTGCAAATACTGTCTTGTTTCCCTTAGGGCTCGCTGACCCCACGGTTTACTATACACATGCCAACAACAGTTCCAGGAAAACAAAAGATGACAAACTTCTTATTGCATCTATTTCCCAACCATGACTGCCTTGGAGCCATCTCTGTTTTGTGTGTCATCCAATTCTTAAACAATTCATCTCAATCTTATTTGCTTTTAATTATAAGTAAGAGATGAGAAAATTCACACCATATGATTTTTTCTGGAGGAGACAGAAAAGGGTAGAGAGGAAAGTACACCACCATCTTTACATTTAGGTTACCAGAGTGAAGAGGAGCAGGGAAAATACAAGGTTTGTGCCCTTTTAATGGTGTATAAAGCACCAAAAAAGATTTTGATTTTGCTTAAGGTTCTCACACATTAAAAAAAAACCAGACTGGAAAACTATATGGACAACTGGATTATGACAACCCAGGTACCAAACAAGTGAAACCTGAATGACTAAGAAGGAAAGTGATTTTTATTTAGACTGCTTAGAACTCTTCTTTAATACATACCCTGCAGTTGGATGAAAAGATCTGTTTGTTAAAGATTCAGCTTCTTCCATCATTTCTGTTAAGTGCTGAAAAATTGCCTAACTCAGTGGTTCTCAAAGCCGGTCCACCACTTGTTCAGGGAAAGCCCCTGGCGGGCCAGGCCAGTTTGTTTACCTGCCGCGTCCGCAGGTTCAGCCGATCGCGGTTCGCCGCTCGAGGCCAATGGGGGCTGTGGGAAGTGGTGGCCAGCACGTCCCTCAGCCCTCTCCGCTTCCTGCAGCCCCCATTGGCCTGGAGCAGCGAACCGCGGCCAGTGGGAGCCGCGATCGACCAAACCTGCAGACGCAGTAGGTAAACAAACCAGCGTGGCCTGCCAGGGGCTTTCCCTGAAGAAGCGGCAGCTCGACTTAGAAACCACTAGCCTAACCTACTTCTGTGTCCCAAAGAAGGACCTAGGGAAAAACCTTTAAGAGAAGCCATTAACTACATCCCTCTTGGTAAATGGTATATTGGATATTTTCAAAAGGACCACAACTTTGAAGTATATTTTCTCCAAAGTTTAGTTTCCAAGGACAGGCAGCTTCTATGGCCAAAGCTCAACTAGGTGGTTTCCGCTAATCAGTACAGCCACAAAAGTGGAATACAAGAATGACGGTACAGTAGGACTAAAATGTTTTTACTATCCCAGAATTGATAGACTTATTAATTGGAGGCAGCTGCAAGGGGGAAAAAACCTGCCCTAGTGACATGATTCATTCCTTTTCATAGATAATTACATCTGCTCATAGTGAATCATTAGTTCAGGGAATTTTTTTATGTTAAGTTTAAACACGGCAATCAGATTTGTTAGTCTGTAGGATAAGGCAAGCCAGAGGACATGTCCTTTTTCAGAGACTTGTTTATACTTTGTGTTGTCAGTTGTGAATTAAATGGCAATTTCAGACACCAATAATTTTCACCTAGATAAATCCAGTTTTTATAAGTGGCACAGGCAGTGCAGACACTAATGGCAACAGCCTTCCAAGGGGAGTAGTTGGAGCAAAAAACCTAACTTGTTTCAAGATTGATCTTGATAAATTTATGGAGGGGATGGTATGATGAGATTGCTTGTAACGGCATATGGCCCATCTGCTACTGCTGTTGACAATCTCCAATGGCTGGAGGTGGGACACTAGAGGGAAAAGGCTCTGAGTTACTACAGAGAATTCTTTCCCAGGTGTCTGGCTAGTGGGTCTCACCCACATGCTCAGGATCTCACTGATCACTATATTCAGGGTTGGGAAAGAATTTTCTCCCAGGTCAGATTGGCAGAGACCCTGGGGGGAGGGGTCACCAACCTCTGCAGCATGGATCACTTACTGGTTTGAACTAGAGAAAATGGTGGATTCTCTGTAACTTGACACCATTACATCAAAATTTGAGGACTTCAGTAACACAGCTAGAAGTTATGATGCTATTGCAGGAGTAAGTGGGTGAGGTTCTGGGGCTGCGATGTGCAAGAGATCGGACTAGTGATCATCATGTTTCCCTTCCGGCTTTAAAACCTATGAGTAAAAGAGGGATCACTAATTCAGCAGCGGGGAGACTTTAGCAGCACAGTTTGTGCACCTTAAGGTGCCAAGCATTTTTACTGTAATCCCATTCCCCAGGGTTTGTACTCAGGCTGCATCACTGAGCACTCTGTAGCAGAGGATTTCAAAGCCCTTTAGGAAGATGACTACTTTGCAACTTCTACAAACAATTAAGCTTCACCAGCATTGCAAGGTAGTAAGCCCCCATTTCACAGGTGGGGAAAAACGTCACAGAGAGGTTAAGTGATCTGACAGTCACACTGTGAGTCAGTGGACAAACCAGGAATCCCGATGGCCAGTCCTTTGCTGTGACCACCAGATCACAACTGTACAACGTCAGCCATAAAACCAGCGGTTTTCTTAGGTGCGCGTGGGATAAGCAGCAGCTTGAATATCAGCTTGGATTTTTCCATACCCAAACTAAAAAAGAGAATTAGCAATTCCTGTGCAATTTGAGCTGCTGTTCTTGTAAAAGGCAGGAGATGCACCAGTTGCATTTTATCTCATTTATTTCTTTAGCTACATGAAACCTACAACATAAACAAAACTTTCCCAAAGAATTATACTGGTTTTCCTAAGAGGAAGCAACATCATTGTTTAAAGGAAAACCATCCCTTTTCCCGTTCTTCTTCTAGTTCTTAAAATCCGTCTACTGAGAGGCCTAAGACTATGCAGTCGTAGTTCAATTTCAAAAGTAGTGAGAAAGCCCATCAGAAGGTGTCATACTGACAGGCCAGTCTCTGTTCAAGTTCTTGTGTCGTGTATATCCAATAGATGTAGTACACTTTATCTTCAGGCACACATATGGTTAACAGGAAGAGCCCAGATGCTAGGATAAATAAGTTAAGCCCCAGTCCTTGCAATACCTATGAGCTTAACTCCTGTTTCCCATCGAAGAACTGGAGAGTGACCTTTGGTGAAGACAGACATTTGAAGTCTCCCTCATCTCTCCCAAAACATTACTTTCATTTTTAGCCTTAGCACCACTGCTTGTTTGTGTAACTGGAGACGTGTCAGGCCCTTTCTTCCAGAGTGATTTAAACTACTCCAGTGTTAAAAGTAAAACAGAAAGAACAAAGATGCTAAAATATTAATCATCTTGCACAGCATCCACTGGGAGTAAGTGGAAAAATGCAATGCTTTGTGATCTGCTGGCCTCACTTCCAGGTTACTGCCTGTTCAACACACAGAGACTCCCTTTCCTGTACATATGGAGAGGACCTGGGAAAGAATTTACCTCACCAGCTCTTATAGAATAGATTGGCCATTCAGAGTTCAAAGTTCCCTCTGTAGTGATACTAATTACTATTTACTGCTGAAGGCTGACAATGTGCTGGGTGCAGCACAGCTCAGCAAAGCACAGCCATCTCCTGCCCCAGAGCTTCCGAGGTACGTACACACATACACGAGAGAGAAGACAGGATGCACTGACAGCTCCAGAGAACAGAGAGGCTTGTTTGTGTGTGTGACACAGAGTTATTCTTATTATGCTCAGAATAGGGCCAGCTCCAGGCACCAGCAAAGGAAGCAGGTGCTTGGGGTAGCCAACGGGAATGTGCAGCACATCCTGGTCTTCGGCGGCAGGTCCCTCAGTCCCTCTCTTCCTCTTTGAGCTGCCGCCGAAGTGCTGCTGAAGAGGAAGATAGGGAGTGAAGGACCCGCCACCGAATTGCAGTGTGATTGAGCTCCCACCGAAGTGCTGCCGATCATCTTTTTTTTTTTTTTCCCCCCCACTTCGCCGCTTGGGGTGGCAAAAAAGCTGGAGCCGGCCTTGGCTCAGAACTTGAGGGCATTGTGAGCAGAGAACCTGGAAAGTTAGATCTGCTCCCTTTACTCACAGCAGGCATGCAGGATCCCATGCAAGAAGTTCCATGTGCTCTCCATGTTCAGAATCTGATCTTGCAAAGCCAAATTCTGATGGGTCAGGTGCACCCGATGTCACCATCTACAACAATGCAACACAGGGAACTAACCTCCAGAGGAGAAGATGATCCCAACATTTATGTCAAAGAGAAAATGGGGAGAGACAGTAATCATCATCTGCTCCCTTCTTCTCTTTTGCACCAAGTCAACACAGTTGGGCTAAGGCGGCAGATGATTTCAGCAATTCAAAGTCAAACCAACCCTGCATCTTTCACTTAACTCACTTTCTACTATAGAAGTTACACAGCATTGCTAATGTAAGTCACCACTTGGCTACGAACTCTGCATGGGCAGACTTCTAAGATCACAAGGAGCTTCAGTGACTTGTAGGAAAGTCCACTTGCATGGAGCTCCTTGCTGGATCAGGGCCCTGGGGTTTTTTTTATTTTCAAGTCGTAAGGAAGATGAAATAGGCCTACTGCTGAAAAGGCAACAAGAGTTTCCAGATGGATTCAAGGGATCCAGGGAACCAAATATATTCAAAGCAGTAGTGAAAAGAGGTTGAATTCTGTTCTCATTTAAACTGGTGTGAGTCACACAAGACTCCTTTGGTTCCAGTACAGTTATTCTGGATTTATGCCCATTTAAGTAAGTGCAGAATATGTCCCAAAGGTTAACCTTTTCCCTACTTTTTCTCTCTCTGCTACCAAGAATAATTTGTCATGGCAGGATATGCTGCATAAACCCTCCAAAAAGATTATTAAAGTAAATCACTGTAGAGTATGTCTACACTTAAAATGCTGCAGCGGTGCCACTGTAGTGCTTCAGTGTAAACACTCACGTCCCTGTAGTTAATCCACCTCGGGGTAGCTACGTCCATGGAAGAATTCTTCCATCGACCTAGCACTGTCTAAACTGGGGATTAGGTCAGCATAGCTACATCTCTCAGGAGTGTCGATTTTTCATAGCCCTGAGACCTCTGATGTAGACCAGCTCATAGATTAATAGAATTAAATTCCTGAAGGGAATGATTCACACTAGAAAAGAGGAATGGTATTGATGGGATTCTCGGGCTATTGAAGACAACAGAATGTTGGTCCCATGCCTCGTAACACACCCAAGACCCACACTAATCAGACATAATGGCTGGATTTTTTAAAGGCACCTAAGAGATCTAAGGTGTCCATCATCCAGCAAAGGTCATACTACGGAAGATACTATTCAACGCTGAAGTAACTGGATGTGCTCATGCTGCTGTGGAACACTGGGGTCAGAAATGAACCCTTTCCTCTGCATCCCATGTGCCCTCTCTCTCTCTCACACACACACACACACACCCACACCCGCAATTGGCCAGTTGCACATTCCTCCTGCCAGTCCCAGGAAAATAGGTAAGGTGAACCACTGGTTTGCACCAGTTTGGGACCTCATGTTCCAAAACACACTTATGAAACATGAATTATTTCATGTGGTATTAAACAAGCAAAGAGAAAAGGGAAACCACTGTTTTTAAGGGACAAAATGCAGCTTTTTGATTTAACTCTCCTCCTTAACTCGTTTAGTCTATGCTTCTCCCCCCCCCCCCAGGGAAAACATGAAGGATCGTGTGGGGAGGGTGGTGGCTCAGGACAGTTTAAGTGTGTATGAAACGGCTGTTCCCTCTCAAAACACCATTTGTGTTGCCAGTGAGATTGCAACACAACCACGACACTGCTCATTTACTCAATAAAATATCATGAATTCCAGCTGGAGACTCCTTTTCCCTTCCCCGAGGGCAAAAGATGTTTTTCATGTTTAGGGTGTGGAGAAAGATGCAAACTAACATTCAACCATATTCCAATCTTTGGGGAAAATCTTTAAGCCTCCCCCAAACCTGTATGAATGTTAGACGGCACATGACTAGCAAACTAGCACTGAATTTGCCTCCTCTATGGCCTCATCTATAGTGCAAGTGTGACTGGGTACTGACAATGGTGAGTGCAAGAAGGTTCATTCCCAGCCCTTTAGCTGACACTGAAAATGTCTCAGCAGTGTGAACAGAGGAACAAATCCTTCAACCTCATTGCAGAGAGCAAGAGACGGGCTTGGAGGAACTGGGTACCTACTAACATTTTTATAAACAGTTTCAACCCATCTCTACGAGCAGCTAAACCATTTCCAACCCCAGGCGGAGTAGAGGGGATCAGCAGCAGACCACCACTGCCAAATATGATTAGTTCTCCTTGTGTAGGTGGAGACCTATGAGCAAGTCCACAGTGTGGCAACCTGAATGGTCATGTCAATGTTTTCTGATCTGAAGTGCCATGTAAAACACCTCCCCCAACCCCCCATCAGAGTATACTCCACAAGTCAAACACCCATGTCTAATATTAACTTAAGCAGAGCAGTAATCAATAATGCAGGTTAAAAAGAAAGGTTGGGAAGGTTAAAAAGAAATGGCACGGCTGCCATTTTTCAGTGCCTAAAGTTTATTTTTTTATCATTACTATTAGCAGGAACCATTTGAAACCTTTTCTTCCCCCTTTCCAAAAACAAATTTCTCGCTAAAGTCAATAGTGCTGGCCAGTATATGAAATGTTTTTACAGGACATAGCTGAAGAATTGCTTCTCTATTGAATGGGGGTTTTCGTAGGGACAGGCCATACAGTATAGATAAACTGGTGGGGGGTGTGTGTGACAATCTCTGTTAATAATTCTCTGTCGATAGCATCCAACTCTATTAAGATTGGTTTGTTTTTTACCAGGCTTCTTTAAAACTTATTGTCCTGGGAGACTTGTAAAAAATGCTCTCAAACAACTCCCAGCAACTCTGAAATAAAAATGTTTTTCTTAATCTTCCTTCTAACTCCACAAAATAAACGGTCAGGCAGCCACAATTTAGAAGCATGGAAAATGTTAATGACTTGGATGACAAGCCAGGCCACAGAATTCCCCAAATCCCACAACAATTCTCATGGTCTTTATTCAAACAAGGTCTACTGATTTTCTCTTTCCGATAGACTGAAAATGTTCCCAAGTCCTGGAGAATATCTAATGTCTTCATTCCAACAAAATACCTGAGTTATCCTACTAACTGAGACCCATTTAATCAGGTCTTCATCCCAGTGGATGTAGTCAGTAAAAGTCATCAGGACACATAGCTATACAGCCAAGAGTAATTCATGAGTACTTCATGCATGAAATTTTTAAATTCTATCTTATTATGGAGGCCCTGGTTGCAGCTCTAACAGAGTTACGGGGAAGTTGAGTTTTGCACTTAATAAAGAGATTGGGTGTCTGTTTGCCCAAAATTACACCACTTATTGTTTAAGTACAAAATGAATTTTCTGGGGATTTACAAGTAAATCAGTTAATTAGTTTATCATTTAAAATTTTAAAGAGTGGATGCCGTAAGCAATTTAGCATCTAAAAGGAAAGACTTTTTTTGTCCTGAATGATCTCATCTCAGGTAGTTGTCTGTCTACAAACAAAATAAAAATAAAAATCGGTAGACAAAAAATAGAATAGATCTACTGCAATGGGTCGTTTTTTAGTAATAGTAATAAGTAATAATTGGAGATATACTAATCTCCTAGAGCTGGAAGGGACCTTGAAAGGTCATCAAGTCCAGCCCCCTGCCTTCACTAGCAGGACCAATTTTTGCCCCAGATCCCTAAATGGCCCCCTCAAGGATTGAACTCACAACCCTGGGTTTAGCAGGCCAATGCTCAAACCACTGAGCTATCCCTCCCCCCTTTTAAAAGACATTTTTAGGATGAATGGTCTTTTTTTTATTATTCTTTACAACTGAAAGTTTCCCTTTCAGCAAAGGCTGAAGAATAGTGTTCTCCCTCAGAGAAACTCACGAAGAAATGCCCTATTTCAAAATGGCTGCTGTCTGTCGTTGGGCAGTCTGTAGTCTCAGTCCCATTAAGAACAATTATGGACATTTTGCAAATGACATCTTAACTCAGAGCTGCCTATGCCCTCAGCCCTGATGAGAACAATTGATATTGATAGGCATTTTGAAAGGGCAATACCTCTGCGTTTTTATGAAGTTTTATGTGCCAGCCTCTCAATTATGCAAAACATGACCATTAATCTTAAAGTTTCTTTTCAAATACCATCTGCTGCATCAGATCTACTCAACAGGGAATGCCAAAAGGGAAACTTGCCATACATTAATATGATGGATTTCTGTTAAGTTTAACCTTAACTCTGAAGTTCTTGGATTTATAATGCTTGGTTTTGAGAAAACTGCACTATCCCTGTAATTTGTTTTTACCCTAAATTACTGACATGTCCTCCCAAACTTACCTCCATCTTAACGTACTTTTGGTCTGGGAATACAGAGTATATTTAAGATTTTTTTACATTAATTTAAAAAATGAAAAACATCTTGCGTGCCAGAAAGAAAAGAAACACTAATTTCACTTGTCTCACTACAACTACCACCATAACCAATCTGGGGAACGGGATTAGGATCTATAATCAGTAAAATATTCCCTCAACTTCAAGAGTGACTAAATTTGCTTTGTTGCTTTTCTCCACCACTTTAACAAGTGTTGAGAGAACCAATGCAATGCTGGCTCTTAAAATAAGTTTCTGGCTGTAATGACTGTGAAGATGATGAATTCTGAATGTGGATGGAGTGTAAATTGATTCAGGGTCATTAGGGGAACCTGCAAAGCACTGCCCACCTATGTTGCTGCTTAGAGCTCTGCCAAACAGCAAAGGTGTGAAATTACCAAGACACTTTTTAGTTTCCTTGGCTTTTCAGAATCCTGCCAGCAACAGTGAAATTACTAACACTCACGTCAATTTCATGCCACTGCTGCTTGTCTAAAGTTAGGCTGGAGCTATTCTTATGACAAAGTGGCCCAAAAAAGGCTGGGAGGGAGGGTTGGAGAAGCAGATCCCACAGCCCACTTCCCTACTCACTCTTTACAGCAGGCAGAATGCTCAGAGAGTAGGAAATGACAAGATGAAGCTCCTTCTCCTCTGTAGAACTAAATGGAAATGCAGCTTGAAGTCATCTACTCTAGTCAGAAGCTGATACTAAAAGAAAGCACTATTAGAAATCCCAGCTGCCTGGGGCAAGGGAGCAAACACTGCATTCAAAAATAAAACTAATCTTAGTGCCTGGAGCTACTGTACATTATATATAAGACCTTGGCTGTGGGGAGGTCTTCATTGCTCTCCTTTAAGGGAGAATAACCTTGTCTGACAAAAGCATTAGCAATATGAATGTCAAAATAAAGCATCCCTTGGGCATTTCAATAAACAACCAGAACATCAGTTTAGCACATGAACAGGACAGTGCATAAGCTAAATAGATTCTATTCGAGGCTAGACATTACCATATGCTTCCTACTACAATGAACCAAACTACCATAAACCAGCAGAAGAAACCCAGTTGATCTCATTGTGCCCCCATTTACTCCACAGTTACACCAACGTACGTGAGAGGAGAATCTGGCCCAACGTGCCTAGTGTGTGTCTTTGCCTCAAACTCAGACCATCTAAACACAATCTTTGCCTCCTAACGGCGAGCTGGAGGTCTGAGCAAGCCAAAACAGTACTGTGTAGAATACTTATTTTAATATGAACTATTACATTTGGAGGGGTGGGGGGCAGAGACTGTCACAGCTCAGGCAAAAGAAAATACCCCCCTCCCCCCGCCTATCTTATTTTCTATTCTTTTAAAATTATCAAGTTTGGGAAAGTCACTTTAGAGTACAATTCACACTGCTGATTTTCTTTGGCAAAAGACCACGTTATCTATAAACACCAGCTAAAATCCCAATGATAGTAACACGATACCCACACCCTGCTACATAGAAACAGGGTAACAGAGAGACATGGAAAAATTTAACCGTCAAAAAATAAAGGCAGGTAACA
Organism: Mauremys mutica; assembly: GCF_020497125.1. Lineage (NCBI taxonomy): Eukaryota > Metazoa > Chordata > Testudines > Geoemydidae > Mauremys > Mauremys mutica. The sequence goes on from NC_059083.1 coordinate 60,940,293, forward strand.
AGCCTATTTGAAATTACATACAAAGCAACTACAAACTTAGCACTGTTTAATGTAAAGTCAAGGACTAAAAAATTAAGGAATGTTAGAATGAAGGTTGCCCATCCTAGTGCCCCACTGGCCCTCCCTTAACTCTTTATCCCAGTCTCCCCCTCTGCTACCCCGTCCCCCCCTCCCGCTCCCCACCTCCCTGCATTCCAATCAGGCAGCTTACCTATTTCTCCTCCTCGCTGCCTGGCTGCCAACAGGGGGAGCATTAAAAGCAGGGGGAGGGGAGGAGGGAAGAAAGAGAGAGAGCACACATGTCCTTGCACTCTCATTCCAGTGCCCAGCACCAAGGTGGTCCCTAGCACTTGGGAGGTGCACCTGCAGGGAAAGACCTGCTCAGCCTCTGCAGATCTGAGATGGGCCACACTCAGTACAGATTAAATCTTTGGAGGATTTAGTTGCCGAACTCTCAAAAGTCTCTATTAAGCATGTCCCAAGTGAGATTTTCAAAGGCTCAAAACGTAGCCAAATATGGGCAACGTTTGACAGGAATGAAGAAAGGCTAGGCAGATGATCAAGTGCTGTTGGCGGATTGAGAAGGCCTGATGAAGTTAGTGGAGTTTACAAATGAATATGGCAAAGAATATGGTCTAGAGCTGAATGTTGACAAGACAGAAAACTATGGTGGCATGCATGGATTCTGTGAAAATATGCAAGATTCCAATGAACGACACCTCCATACAGCAAGTAACAAATTATTGCTACTTAGGAAGCATCATTACAGAAGATGGAAGGTCAGATACTGAAGTCAGCACCAGAGCAGCAAGAGTGAAAGACACATTCTGGAATAATAAACACCTGATGAGAGGGAACATAAATCTGTTTATATTCCAACTCTTAAAAAACTTACATTTGGTTTGTGTTAAATTACAATGGTGACACACGGACACAAACAATTGAGAATAAAGAATCTACGAATGATGGTGTTATAAAAGAATTATGAAAACATCATGGATAGACCATGTAATCAACAAAAAGTATTGTAGATGATTGGAACTCAGCAGACTCTAGGCAGAGATCTTATGAAAAGAAAGATTCAATGTGCAGGGCACATTTTAAGGGGTTTAGAGGGCAATGCATATTTACAGGCACTGGAAGGGAAAGTTGATGGCAGAAGAGCACATGGCAGAAAAAAATTATCTTGGATGGTGTGACGAAGTGGGTTTTCCCCCCTTGTTATGTTATATGTGAGTCTTACAGTCTTGTATTAATACTGTGTGTACCTCAGTTTCCCTGTGTACTGCACCAATGCCTAGGTGGTGGGAATATGGGTGTCTGACTTTTGCTGAGGCCCTCAGGGGCAGGTGAGGCTGTCCAGTTGCCTGAACGTAAGCAACGGATGGCACCCTTCATAACTTGAGAACCAGGAGGGGGATGCAACCAGGTGACACTTTGCCCAGGAAGCAGGACAAAGACCAGAGGAGGGGCAATGGGCATGTCGGAGGCCAGGCAGCTGGGTCCAAGGCAGTCTGCTATGGAGGACTTGGAGAAGAGGGTTATCCAGGGTGTCTGGCTCAGGGTTCCTCCAAGATGGACTTTGCTGAAAGTCACTGATGTCTGTGCTAACAAGCTCTGTTCTATGCTGTGTTCCTGTCAACTAACAAACCGATTGTTTTACTCGCTGGCTGAGAGTAACTGCTGACTGCAGAGTTGGGGTGCAGAGCCCCTCTGGCTTTCTGAGAGACCCCGTCCAGGTGGACCTGCTGTGCGAAGCTCACAGTAAGAATAGGGGTGCTGGATGCTCGGAGGTCAGACCCAGGAAGGACGTAGCTGAGGAGGCTTTTTGCCTTGGGCAGCGTGCCCTGAGGGGAGTCTGGCTTCATATAGAGCAGTCCCAGAGCATCGGGCCTGTGACTCCGTGACAGATGGACAACATGGTATCCTGGCTAGATTAAAAAGAGTATTCACCCACAGAGAGTAGCAGAGAATCATATAGAATGGTTGCAAACCTCCAGTAGTGGAGACACCACATAAGAAGAGGAGGAGAAAAAAAAAGCACCTCACTGGCAGTAGGGTCATCCCGTGCCAATTTCAAGTCCCTGTTCCAAAGCATGGAGAAGCCAGAGCACCTCAACAAAATGATAAGAATTTAACCTGGTTAAAACAATGTATTTTTTCCCAAAACCTCATTCTGAAAAATGCCTCCAACTTTAAAAAAAAACAACCACCTGAGGCAGACATCCAGCATAGAAAATTTCAACCCAAACAGTTCAAATTTGGAAAAGTTGTAAGCCACTGAAAACAGGGTTTGATAGGGTGCAGCTACACAACATTTTGGAGCGAGTCTCCGAGCCTGGGTTAACAGTCTCAGCTTGCACTAGTGCTTTGAAAATAGCTGAACAGCCCGTGCTTTGAAGTTGTGGCTCTGAAGTCCACCAACCTCCCTCGACTTCAGAGCCTGAGCTCCATCCCAAACCGCAACTTCAAAGCACAGGCTTGTCCAGCTATTTGTAGAGTGCTAGTGCAAGCCCCGTAGCTTGAGTCCGTCGGCCCGGGCTGGGAGGCTCATGAGAATATACTATATATAGACATACCCATAATGGGAAGGGTTGAGTAGCTTTCCTACAGGCCTCTCTATCTGTGCTGCCTACATAATGCATCAGGGGCATTGAAATTTTCAGTCAGGTGCTCCCAGGGAAACACATCAGCTGGCTCGATAAATGGTAGCTGGCTGCCTTATGTTATTGTCGTCTTTAGTTTAATTCCTGCATTACAGCCTATTTCAGAACACTGCAATCTGCATATTTGTAGGACTTATATTTCAGAATGCGTTTCCACCCTGATGCTTGAACAAAGATGCCGTGATCTGAGCTGACCGGGCATCTACTTCACCATGACATGTTGAAATGTTACCTACAAGATTATGCTCTGCTGGGAGTGAGCAGAGGGGCATGATTTAGTTTTGTCTGCTTCCAGAACAAGGGTTCACCATTGTCTATGGCATAACAGAGAACCATGCTAGCCCTTGACAAACTGTCTGTAGCATTTACTACTACCTAAGCGGTATTAAAAAAAAACAACAACAACAAAAAACCCCACACACATTATATTCAAAATGCCTGAGGCTACCAGCACAATTATCTACACTGACATGCCCAGCGGAGCTGACTGGTGGGGGTGGCAACAGAAGGAAATAATTGGAAAGAGCCTAGTGTCCTTCTCCCCTCCCCCACCCCCCAGTCATCTGCAACTCTAAGGCAGTACAAAGGATATATGCTTACAAGTCAGGCAACAAGGTATCACAATGAAGCATCTAAGTGCATTGGGCTTTATGGATATTTTTTAGGAAGGACAATCTATTTACAATGCTAGTGATCACAAAAGGGTTCAAAGTCCATAATAGATTTACTCCATCCAGATGAATTACAAATTGGTATTTCATTATCTGAATTTGCCTTTTATTTCACTTGATAAACATATCCATCCTCATGTCATAACACTGGGTAATGAATCAGAATCCTAATAAAATTATTTTGTTATTTGTTTTAAAATCACCCCCGTGTTGTCTCTTTAGAACCTTAACTTACAACACTTTAGAAACACATGGTATCTTTTTAATCTGGTCACATTAACCTCAATTATGTTTACAACTGAAATATACAATCTAGTTTAAGCAAATAATTGTGCCTAGTGCTGCTCTAATTCTACAGATGTCTAGCAACAATTAATCTTTTATATGCTCAATCCAGAAATCGCTACTCATGGTGCCATTTCAGTGTTTGAGTTTAGCTGAGCATTATCTGCCATTTTCAAGGCTATTTCTGAAAGCAGATCTCTACTAATATTACAGTGTTATTTAAACAAGCAGGAAATCTGTATCTTCTATTCAAGTCTTGCACAGCGAAGAGTTGTGTTTATGCATAAGATGTTAGTGGAATATCCAATTTTATCCTGCTTTATTTCTCACTCTGGTTGGAACATTACAAGAAGTCATTTAGTTCAGCTTTCTGGTCCAGTGAGGCGCTGATTACTAAAGTGCTTCCATATGTTACATTTATTTATTGTAGAAGGGACCAGGGAAGAATTCTAACTGTCTGGCAATTGGTAAACATTACAAGGGATCAATTTTTGACATAGCCGCCATAGTTCTGCTTTTGGGAATTGCTCAGTGATGGAAATGGGCTGGAACGGTCTGAACGTCAATCTGGAGGGACGTTCCTAACTCAACCGGGTCTGAACCATATCAGCCGTCTAACTGAATCCTACTAACACCATCTCACCTTCTACATCAAGTTTAAATGCTTCCCTGTAGATTTCAAGCTCTGCACAACTCTGCGGTACCCTACATCTCTCTCCACCTCCCCCTGACCTCGATCCTCAATACACACCTTTTGCCTCAGGAACTCCTTTTGCATTGCATCACTTCTCTCTGACCCTCCTTTTATGCTGCCCTTCCCTGGAACTTCCTCCCTAACATTGCTGTGGAAGGCTGTGAAAACCCTCCTCACAACACACTTGTCCCACAAAGCTTATCAGTGGAGCTCTGTAGCTCTACTGTTTCAAACACTGCTGCAAAACTGGGTGAAGAATCCACCTTCTGCTCATGCAATGCTTTGTGCATCTAAATTGTTGCCCACTGTTCATCCATTTATATTATAAGGGACAGGGACTGTGTCTCTTGGATATTTTGTACAGTGGCCAAGCACAATGTTAGTGTTCAACAAATGAAAAGAAAAACATTAATAATGCCACAACAGCTATGTGGGTGAAACCAGCCAATCATTACATCCTCAAATGAACCTGCACAGAAAAAAGATAAAAACCAAAAACACCGTATCACCTTGGGACAAACACTTTTCATAGTGATCACTCCATATCTGATCTTTCAATACTCGTCCTCAAGGGAAATCAGCACAACACCTTCAGGAGCCTGAGAACTTAAATACGTAACTCTGCTAGACAGGAAAAACCATGGACTCAACAGGGACACTGGTTTTATGGCTTATTAAAACAATTTATAACACACTAACATTGCCTGCTCCCCTTAATTGCCCTTATTTATAAAACATTCTAATCCTCAATTGCCCATTTCATTTCGAGTGTCCACCTACAACATGCATTATTTAACAATCTGTCCCAAATTATATTTAGCTCACTCTGATTTTCTTCTCCAGACCTTAAAGAGAGCTCTGTACAGCTTTAAAGTCTGTACCTTCCACCAACAGAAGATTTTTTTTTTTATTACCACCTTATCTACTTTGTCTGCAACGTTAGTAATAGTCATTGGGGCTTTGAGTCAAGGCAAAAATGACAATGGTCAGCTCTTCTGTTTGCTCTAAAGGATTGTGCAATACCATGCTTAAAAACTACACACTCTGATTAGTGATTAAGGAGCTGACAGGATATGAACTTTGAAAAAGCCGGGATCTTTTTCCTCCTTCATTCCTTCCCCCTCCCCCTCATACCTATTCTACCATTAGATTGAAAGTAACCTGTCACTTTCATTCTGGACCCAGATTTTGTTGTGATGCAGATAAGGGGGAAATGAACTGAGGAATCCACCTATGCTCAGAAAAGGCACTAAAATATTTCTGCTAACATTCCCGATATACAGGCCACTCACCTGCAAGGTTGCAATTCAACCATTTAAACACTGCTCTCTCCTTACTTGCAACTCATTGAACAGACATACACCACCACCACCACCCCCAGCGGGGCCACAGCTCTTTTGGGAAGCAGTAATGCATATGAACCAAAAGGTAAAATGTCTGTTTGATATTCCAAGATGTGCACAGGTTTTCATTTTTTGCATAAAAAGATAATCCAAAGACTTAAAGAAGAGACACAGTAAGACAACTCCTAGAACTGTTCAACACCTCTCAACCAGGCCTTCTAACTTCCAGGCAGTATGAATTCCAGAACACAAGCTTGCATAGCAGCATAAAGCGACTGCTCTTCTCATAATCCAGGATATAGGATTTCTGAGGCCTTTTCTATTACAAAATAAAGCACTTTATTGCAGTTCTTTGCCTATTTTCATAGGGTCAGTGTGAAATACAGGAGAATCCAACAGGTACAGTTCACAAACTGACTCATGGCTTAATGGGTAACTGACTTCAAAATGTCCTTACTGGTTCCAATAACATCTCATGATGATCGAATGACCAGGGATGTGGGTTCCTTCCTCTATGTTGTAACCACCTAGGCTTTGACTCTCCTGCAAGCTATCTGCAAAACCCATTAAATGGGTGTTAAGCACCCAACACACCACTTGATGAAATCACCATGATGCAATGGCACATAATCCCCACCAGTCTTGACTCTCCCCCAATTGCTGAACATTAAACATCCATCAAGACTTGTGTAAGTAAGCCATGAGGACTGATCCTCTAGGCAGCAGATGGATCCACATTTGCACAAGTCCCCTAAGTAAACGGTAGAGAGGACTGAGGGTCTCCATTACAGCAATATACCTTTTATAAGGAAAAACTCTCCAAGCTTATTCCACAGCCCTCCCGTTTGTAAATTATCTTAAGCAAGTAGGCCCAAGAAAGTGTCATGTTCTTTTTATGTAACAGCGTCTCTTTAAGCAGAGCCTTGAAAGGGGTTGTATAATAAATACTAATCATTTAAGAACACTGACTACATGACATCTAATGTACCATATCAGAGCACCTCAGAGGTGTGAGACTCAAAAGGAAATCCACAGGAGGATCAATCAGATCCAGTGAGTGGGACAGATAGGAGAGGAATTGGAACCCAGTCTGGAACACTTCCCTGCCTTTAGAGAAACACCAGACAGCCTGTGCCCAAGGAGCATAAGCTGGATGCCTGAGATCAAGGCATCTGTGAGGGAGATGATCAAAAAGGCTAGTTATTTTAGTCATTTCCTAGCTTTTCACACAAAAGCCACCCTTCAGACATCATAAAAAGATGGGGGATGCGTGTAAAAAAAAAAATCCACAAAATAGTAATCCAGGTCTTGTCTGCCCACTGACCCTCTGCCCTTCCTGGAAACTATGGCTGGCTGTGGAGCTGGTAGCATTAGGGAAAACGAGATGGTAACTATGACGTGAAATTAACAGAGAACATTATGTATCTCCCATGGAGCTTGCCTGGGTGTCTGTGTGCCAATAACTCAGGGAGGGGCATGCTGCCCCTGGGATGTTAGGGGACCAAGAGCAGAGACAGCTTGCCAGGCAAGCCAGAGGGAGAGAGCAGAGACACTATTTCAAGCGACAGACCAGCTCAGAGGAGGAGCAGCGTCTGAGCGAAAGTGGGGTGAGAGTCAAATGATGAACAAGAAAAGGCTCAGGAAAGTAGAGCTAGCCAGACCTATCACAAAGGTCCTCAATGAGATGCCCTCCTTGGGAGCACTGTGAGAAGAAAGAAGTTATCTGGGGAGAGTGTGGAGCCAGCCACTGAAAGGGTAGGACTTGCAGTTTGGTGAGTTTGTGCGTCCCAAGGTGCACGCAGGGTCCCCCTCAGAACTGGCCTCTGGGTGTCCGGAAGCAATACCCCTAGACTTGGTCCTTTCCCTGCTCAAGATAACTCCCAGTTTACAGGGAAAACTCCCTATCCAGTCTGGCTGAGGTAGACCTTCAACTCCCTAGATAAATCAGTTACCAATTGGCAAGTGCTACCCTTGCTGGGTCAGAGCTGCCTGCCTACAATGATTGTATCTGAGTTCTAGGGTAGGAGATTAGGAGTTTTTACGACTATTGTTATGATCTGCACCCTGATCCCTCTGTCCCTTTATGGTGAGGGGAAATCTCAGGAACAGAAGCAGCCTGATTCCTGTCCGAAGAGAACACCTGCCAACTGTGATTGTCAGCTCCTCTGAGGAGTCCAGATTCAGCTGTAAACCTGAGGATCATTCACAGAATTGTGAGGGCACCATCTTATGGTTAAATAAGCAGATACATTGTTTGGGAGACACCCCGCCCCATTCCCAGAATTGCATCCTCGAGCCAGGAGGTAAGGGCTTTTATTACCTACTGTCTATTAAACCTCTGGAGGGACTTGCTATCTTATCCCACATGTGAGTCTTCTGGGCTGTGCTGAACCAAGTCAGCTAAACTATTTATTGGTGCTACAGAAGAGATTGTCCCAGGTCATCAAGGACGCCCCTGGAGAACACTTACCAATGGGACACAAAATTTTATTCTTGCTATATCAGATCACGAATGGGGAAATTCATGGCTACTATCAGCATGGGGCGGGCACAGGTGACCTGAGAATATTGGATTACCCTGTTATATTTATTTGCTGTTCAATACAATTGCTCTGTTGACTATATTGTGTGTGTTTAAGTTATTCCTTGGGAGTCTGCAACTATCTGGCAGGTAGCTTGGGGTAACCCCGTGGTTAGAATTTTCCTTCCAAGATGCCCGGGTGATCCCGCCAGGAAGGAGTGAAGGGGTGGAAGCACCACCAAGTAAGTTTATCTGGGAAGGGAGTAAGAAAGTTACATCCTGCTGAGCTGATACAGATGAACCTAGATCAGTCCATCAAAAGCCATAAGGAGACTGGCAGGTGGATAGTGGCACTACAATTATTTTATCCACACTATTAAAAACCAGGGGGGGTGGGCTATTGGTTTCATTTAAAAAAATTTTTTTTTTAAAACTCAAAAACCTGACCAAACAGTTGGGGAAACGCTCTTTTCTAAAATGGCAGATTAAGCTTGCCAGTCATATCTGAGACCCACCAATAAGCGCTCCAGAAAAGACCTGACTGTCCTGATGCTTAAGGTATAAACAACAAGAAGGGAGAAAATCTTTGAAGAAACCTTTTGGGGCTTCTTTATCAATCTTAAGGAAATAAAACAATGTTACACGACCAGTCTCTCTTATGCACTGCTGATCATCTTTAAGATGGGAGGAGGGAGACAGCTTCCCCCACACACAATGGGATGGGTGAATTAGAGGCTGACTAACCATGGAAAAATCCACATAATTGAGAAGACAAATGTTGAACAATTATTTTACAGCCTGAACTATTCAAGGAAAAAAGTCAACTCTGCCAAGAGGCCAGACAGATTCCCTGTGTGTATGTATTAGTATGGAGCAGACCAGTCAAGCTTCAGAAATGTAATGCTTTTATCTTCATCCAGTTTGTGCTTTGGTGGTTATCTGTTTCTGCAAGCACTAAATAAAGCAGTACAAATGCTGAAGGAGAAAAAGGATGGACTCCACATATTGTGTGGGGAGGGGTGTGTATGTACACCTCTACCTCGATATAACACTGTCCTTGGGAGCCAAAAAAGCTTACTGCGTTATAGGTGAAACTTGTGTTATATTAAACTTGCTTTGATCCACCAGAGTGCGCAGCCCCGCCCCCCTGGAGCACTGCTTTACCGCGTTATATCCAAATTCGTGTTATATCAGGTGGCGTTATATCGAGGTAGTGATGTATGTGTGGGTATGTGTAATATGAGTGGAGGGGGGCTGCAGGAAAAGAAAGGATGGTCTTGTGGTTAAGACAGTTGTGTAGTGACAGGGAGAACTGGATTCTTCTCCTGCCTCTGCCACAGAGTTCCTGTGTGTTGCTAGGCACATCACTTAAACCAAACTTTTCACAGGTGGTCACTAATTGTGTGTTCCTCATTCGCTGGGTCCCCACCTTGAAAACATAGATCTGACTGGCTGAAGCACCAAGCACCCATAGTTGCAAGCTGAAGTCAATGGGAGCTGTGCTTTGAACATAACAGCTAACCATTTAAGCACCATGAAAAATTCAGGTCCCAAACATCTCAAACTGGGCACCCAAAATTGGTGGACACTTCTGATCTTAATTTATCTGTAAAACTGGAATAGTACCACCTCCTCACCTCACTGATATTCCTTGAAAATAAATGTATTAATGTTTTGGAAGCAATCGGATATGTGGGGCCACCCATTTAACAATGAGGCTAAAACAGATACCACAAATAGCTGCTCTTTCAGTGAGCACCATCCATCCTGAACACTGAATGAGAAAGGGATCCTATGGAAAAAAAAAAAATAAGTGACCATGTTATTAAAGACTATCATAATGCATATGCACAAGGGGACCTGGCAACCTTAATTCTGACATTTCTTATATTGAGATTGTGTATTCTGTTAATGAGATGATTCAGAACAAAAAATTCTCTGACACAGGGTGTCAATTTTTTTCCCCATATCACGTTAGTTCTAATTAAACAATACACATTAAGATACAGAACGATTCCGTAATTAAACAGAAGGCAATTCTGCTCTCAGACTGTAAGCTCAGGGAGGCTAGATAAAAATTAACTGCTGCCTGAGGTCAGTCACTCCATGGGTTATGGTTATTTTAAACTTCAACATTAGAACCATGTGCCTCTCAAGAGATTATTTGAAGTCTGATCCTGAAAGGTGCTGAGCAGCTCCTGAACACCCTCAAATCCCAGTGATAAGGGAAGCTGAGAGAACTCAACCCCTTTCAGAAGAAACTCCATGTTTTGCAGGATCAGACCCTAAACGAAGGAAACAAATATCGTTTAAACAAGATTGTTAACATTTTAAAAGTTAAGAATATCTTAAAATCATTCCTTATTTACCAAGCTAATGCTAACAATGAGATAATACCCCCAACCACAATTTTTTGGTATTCAGAGCTCAGACATATTCTCTGTATACAATGCTAATTGGTTTTGACTATAAAATAATGCTCTTAATATTCAGAAATGTAAAACCACTGCAGGATTCCACTTTCTAATTACTGTAGAACTGTTGAGTTACGAACATCTCGGGAACGGAGGTTGTTCATAACTCTGAAATGTTTGTAACTCTGAACAAAAGTTACGGTTGTTCTGTCAAAAGTTTAAAACTGAACACTGACTTGATACAGCTTCGAAACTTTACTATACAGAAGAAAAATGCTCTGCGCCCCCCCCCGTTTTTTAATAGTTTACATTTAACACAGTATGACATGCATCCGACGAAGTGGGTATTCACCCACGAAAGCTCATGCTCCAATACGTTTGTTAGTCTATAAGGTGCCACAGAACTCTTTGCCAATTTAACACAGTATTACACTGTATTTGCTTAATATTTTTTGGTCTCTGCTGCTGCCTGATTGTGTACTTCTGGTTCCAAATGAGGTGTGTGGTTGACTGGTCAGTTTGTAACTCTGAGGTTCTACTGTGTACAATAGCCATGAAAACAACCTGTAAAGGGAGCTAGTTCATCACACAAATGTTTGCTGGATGAGAGGGAAAAAACTGTATCAGAAAGGAAGGATGGGCTTCTGGTAAAGATATGGAACTGGGACTCAGGAGGTCTGGGTTCAATTCCCAACTCTGTCTCAATTTCCTGTATGAGTTTGGACAAGTCACTTAATCTCTCTGTGCCACAGATAATAGTTCCTTTCTTCCCCCACCCCCACACCTTGTCTTATTTAGATTGTAAGATCTTTAGAACAGGGACTGTCTCTTACTAGGTATATGTACAGCCCTAATTTCAGCTAAGGCCTCTACTATAATTCTAGTCATTAATAATCATGTGCTAGACAGAGCCATTTCTGAGACATACACATGCTATATTGTGCGCCAGGCTAGTTACAGGCCTTGAAAATCCTACTGATGAAAAATCAAGTGCTCATTTCCCTCTACATTCAGCATTTCAACAGCATCCATCACCATTGTAGTGAAGCGTCTCAGCAATAAATAGCCCTACAGCTTTCAGAGACAGCAGACTGGTTCAGTTATAAGGAGCGGATTTAATTATAATGGAAAGTGTTGGATCGACAACCCTCAAGACTGCCATCCTATTTGTCTACAGAATGGGTACAGGAGAGGCAGCAGCAGGGACTTTTCTCCACACTGTCCCACCAAGCTGAGTCAACAAAGAATCTATGTCAGTCTTAATTCCCATTCAATCCACAGGGTCAGACTGGCAGTTAATTAGTATCAACTGGGACCTTGTAGACTGATCCATTTCATACACATCTGAAAATGGTAATAGCCTTTGCTGACTAATAAACCTGGATCTGGACTGGTTACCAAGAGGAAAAAATGAACCTATTTCCTATCATCAATCCTGACCCATCCATTTGAGGATTCACTGCATGTATTCTAGTACTGATTAGTCCCATTAGCTGGATGGGCTCTGCAACGATCCAGACATAAAGCTTGATTCTATTCTGGTTCTTGCAACAGCAGCAACATTGTTAAAGTTCCAATTATAACATTTTCCATTACTGTTGATAAAGGGGAGGTGATAAGCGCAGACAGTAACTGCGGTAGTTACAGACATAATTCTGGGCCAAATTCTCTGTTAGCATAGCTCTACTGAAGCCCCTGTATTTACACTAGTAGAGAATTTGTCCCTTTGCCCCATGGATAGGTGCACAAAATTGTAGGTACATGGGCAAATGTTATGTTTATAAAAACCTTAACTCTGAATTTCCAAGCTTTTTCCTTTTTGGAAATTTGATCCTTAACATTCCTTAACTTTCAATTACGCAGAGGTGTTCTCTGTTAAGTTAACTTAAGATAATTAAGACAGATCAATTCTTCAGAAAAAAATCCTTTGGAACTTTTCAGTTAACAACATAGTGGCTATTCATATAGAGATCCACAGCATTTAGAAGATTCTCCTCACTAATAAAAACACTAGCTGCAAACACAGATAACCCTCTGTCCACTTTAAATAATGTATATTTGCAATACTGTACACTCATATGAGTATCCCACAGTGAAAAATAACATCTCTAGGAGGGTAAAACAAACAGCATTCAGTTTCTGAAAGCATTCCCCAAAAATTATTGCATTGTGATTGCCTCATCAAAAGGGCCAAAGGCTACTTACTTGATCTATTCCATGCTTTTCTTCTTCCATATCACAAATATAAGAGTACGTGAAGAAAATTTTCCAAGGCCAACGTTGGAACTAATGATGGGAACTCATCATTTATCTCCCACCCCTCCCACTGCTAACCAAGGTGATCAGAATCCTAGGTCTATTCTTTGAACATCAGCAAAAGTAACTTCTCTTGGTACCGTTTGTTTTGTTCTCCACTGCAGCTTCCCACAAAATAACATGCACGCACTGGATGTCCAAGCAAATCAGAAAAGCAATCCTAGGGATACGGTCCAGCTGGCAAACACCCTATTTCTAGAATACTGATTACCATAGTTCTTGGGTAAGGAATGACGTGAAATCCCATTAAAACTCAAGGAGTGCCCCAATGAAATCAAGATGTCTGATCACAGAGGCCCTGTGACTGATAGCAGATCTAGATTTATTCCTTGTAAGCGCAATCTTGGCAAGAACATACTTAGCACCTCCCCCTACTCCTCTCCCCACCTCCCAAGGTGATCCAAATTACAATATGCCACAAGACTCTTAAGAATCCTGGATGCATTACTATCTTCAGCAGCTTGGTCAGACCTAGGCAAGAGACCATCTTTCCAAAGATGACATTTAATCATCTTTGGTCAGACAAGCAAACACAATAGCATTTACATGTATGAACCACGATTAGGGAATAGCTTCAACAATTGTCTGGGATGCCTATAGTACTCTCTGGGGCTGGAGCACCTCTTATTGCATTGCTACACAACGGGCTTTAAACTAAAGGAAAAAATACCTGCAGGCCATTGCTAATGAACTAGAAAGAGCCCAAACCTTAGCAGAGCAGACTGAGCTGCTGCTGGAAGAGAGCAGTTAGCAACAGTGGTTTTGCCTACAAACTTAGGCTGCTTGGGAAATGGTTAACCAACAAACATTCAGAGAGGTGGGCCAGTGCGATTGTCAGAGGCTAGATCAATTATAAGGCAGCTGAAGTTTTAATGACAAAATATTTAATTCAAATCATTTACAAATGAGGAACAGACCTCAGCCTAGTTCTAGGAAGCAGGAACTCCCAAAACAGACTAGCTTAGTGATCCTGAAAATGAGCTTCCCATAGAAGTTTGATAGAAATTTTGACTCCAGTACAAAAATATTGATTCAGCATTGAAGGAAGATGAACTACCCCTGCGTCATCAAAGTATGTATGATGCCATCACCACTCAGTCTTAAGGAGGAAAAGATTTTGAATACAATGGAGATTACAGGGGCAGTTACGCTTGTCCATTTTGACTGTATAATAGTGACCAAATATTGGCAAAGTGTGAGAGAAAAGTCTGTTGAGAGTTACATACAGTAACCAAAATACAACGGGTAAAGGGGAAGGAAGCCACTGGATAATACATGCAAGGGATTTCAGCTTTTCCAGTGGGCCAGAGGCATGGAATGGCCAGCTACCGTGCCCCATGCCATGGGAAGAAGCATAAGGTTGAAAATAAAGCATGGGAGTTCAGCTTTGCCACTGAGTCACAGAGAGAAGCTAAGTCACTTGCTCAGTGCCTCAATTTCCCCACTTTTGCAAAGTGCTTTGAAATCAACAGCTGAAGTGTGCTATATAAATGCCAGGTTACCATGGTGATTGTAAGATAATGAACAGAGACTGACAGGCAGTTTTAGCATTCTCCCTTCACACATGGAATCTGGTCAAATCTTCTGGGAGATAAGCAACAAGTGGGTGATGGTCATCATTTATCACTTGGAACTTTTGGGCAATGGTTGTCATTTTTACTGGCATTTGAAGCAGTGTTGTTGAATAGCTAGAGCAGGGGTGAGCAAACTTTTGGGCCCGAGGGCCACATCTGGGTATGGAAATTGTATGGTGGGCCGTGAATGCTCACGAAATTGGGGGTTGGGGTACGGGAGAGACTGAGGGCTCCAGCTGGGGGTGCGGGCTCGAAGGTGAGGCCAGAAATGAGGAGTTCAGGGTGTGGGAGGGGGCTCCAGGCTGGGGTGCAGGTGGGGGGTGAGGGCTCTGGGTGTAGGCTCTGGGGTGCAGGAGGGTGGGACTGAGGGGTCTGGAGGGCAGGAGGGGGATCAGGGCTGGGGCAGAGGGTGAGGGCGTGGAAGTGGGGCGGGGGTGCAGGCTCTGGGTGGCAATTACCTCAAGCATCTCCCAGAAGCAGTGGCATGTCCCCGCTCCAGCTTCTATGTGGAGGCACGGCCAGGCAGCTCTGTGCACTGCCCCATTCACAGGTGCTGCCCCTGCAGCTCCCATTGGGCCATGTGCTGGCCAATGGGAGCTGTGGGGGTGGCGCTTGGGGAGGTGGCAGCGTGCAGAGTCCCCTGGCTGTCCCTACACATAGGAGCTGGGGGGGGGGCGAGGAGGGGCGTGCCGCTGTCTCCAGGAGCCTTGCAGAGCAAGCCCCCAACCCCACTTCCTGGCAGGAGCTCAAGGGCCGGATTAAAATATCCGAAGGGCCGGATGTGGCCCCCGGGCTGTAGTTTGCCCAACCCTGAGCTAGCAGAAGGGACTGGAAGTCAGAACTCCTGGGGTTCTACGATACTCTAGGACAAGTCAAACCAATCTGTGCCTCAGTTTCTCAATCTGAAAAAATAGGTTTAAATTACCTGTCTACTTCATCAAGATGTTTTGAGGCTGCATTGTTTAGAAAGAGTTTTACACAAAAAGTGCTATGGGGTACACTTACTCTTACCAACACTACAGAGCCCCAAAGCTGCATAGGAGAAAACACAGACAGAAGATTTTGGAGACCCCTCCATGTTTAAAAAGAACATAGATCATGCTCCAGATTACAAGATGTCAAAGACTGATGTTTCACTCAGAACTGGAAAACTGACCTCTCCTGAGAATTCTGTTACTTGAGGGTAAAAAACAGAAAAATAAATGTGTTTTGGTTTGTATTTTAAAAAAAAAATGCATAATTTAAAATAAGACTCATGAAATTAGATATTTAATTGAAAATGTCTTTATCCACATGGGGCAGAGGGGACTTAATTATGCTGAGCATCTTTTCCTAATTTCTTTGTTTGCATAAGGCTATTTCCTAATATGGAGGATGAGTAAACGGCAACATATTCAAATCAATGGATACAAATCCCTGGTTTGGTCAGAGAGAGGATGTCAGACAAGCATGGGAAAGGTACTTCTCAGGGAGCTGGGATGGAGGCTACCCAGTTGTGATTTATATTCTCTAAACATTAATAGGAAATGTTCACTTAATATCACATCTGACAAAATATAGGGAAGAACACCGATTCTAGGAGGAGGCAGACTGAAGTACATAGTTAATTGGCAAGTAAAGAGGTCTTTGCCTCCTCAGTGGTTAGATACAGTACTGCCCAATGACAGCCCACATGGATCAAATCTTCATACCAGAGAAGACTGGCAGTGTTTTCAAAGTTCTAACTCAGCCATTACTATATTGTGAGGAATGAGCGAAACCAGAAGATCTGCTCTCAGAGGATTCAGTTCAGGTCATTTGGACCATTAAGTTGATGGCATAGCATCTTTAAACAGCAGATTTTTTATTATTTGTATTACCTAGCGCCTAGGAGTCCCAATCATGGACCAGGACTCCCATTGTGTTAGGTGCTGCACAAACCCAGAACAAAAAGATGGTCCCAGGCCCAAGGGGCTTATCTGATCAGCTTTACCAGTTAGACACCATAACCTAAAGAAAAGATAGATTTACAGATCCCCGTACTTCACTTAATTTGATCCTACCTTTGATTTCATGAAATCCTCAAGATCCAAATCACTTGTATAACATAATATGTCTGTTCTTTAATCACTGGCCACAGACATTCCCATTTAATTAATAACAAAAGGCAAAAGATTTTAATGAGACCAAGAGAGAAAGAACTCTAATGGGATCCAAGAGCAAATAAAAGACAACGAAAAGTTAAGTTATTCACACATTACTGTCACACAAGATGCTGCTGGTATCCATACGTGCTAAGACACATCTTTTTGCAAGTAACCTAACTAGCTAATTCTTTCCTTTATGGATGGCCCTGAATACATTAAACGTCGGATCCTGTACATTGTTTACAAGAAGGAAAGTAGCATAACAAAATAAATCAACTAGTTTATCGACTGATGAAACAGTTATTGATACAAAACCCCTCACAGTATTGTCTTGCTACTGTTTGAATAGCAGCAGTGTACTGCGCATTTCCCGTAGGGCCTACAATAAACTTGATAAGCTAGAAAAACCATGATTTTTCCATTTATTAAATTAACTTTTGCTGTTCTTACCATTCTGTTCCTCCAGCTCATTTCCGATTTCCTGCCCCATTTGTTTTTGCCTTGATAAGACTGAGGAGAGAGCATCCAGCCCAGCATCTTGCTCTGCGCAGAAACAAGGAAATAAAATACATTACAGGATGCAGCATGGCGTATCAGCAGTGGTTTTAAAGGATGCAAGCTAATCCAGAGTGTTAAACTATGCCAGAAGACATGCAAGGGAGCAAAGATCTGCTGTGTGTGTAAAGAGAGTTAAACTACATTAACAAAGAGAGACATCACCAGCATGACAATGAATTCCTATTGCAGCAGCATATTTTAGATAATAAAAATAATGTGAATGATGGGTAATTAATTTTTCTGCTCTGGTCAGGATAATCAGCTGAGTCCCAAAAAATCCAGAAACTGAACATACAGCTGTTACTCAACCATAAATGCCCTGGAATTTCTGGCACACATATATAGGCCCTTGATTACCCTTTTTGATTTTCCAAGGAGGTTTTAACATGACTAAAAGACAAACAGGTGATGCAAGCACCAAGGAATTCAAATAGGTTTTTTAAAGCTGAAAGAGAATATAGCATGTGTGCAAGAGAGAGACCAAGAGCATTAACAGAGCCAGATATAAAGAGGGCAGCTACAATTCAAAATGTCCCCACATAGCTCTGTCAAGGCTCCCCAATCCCCACCTGTGGCACACACTCTTAGTCCAGTCTGGAGGCCCCATGCAGCCCTGAAAACGCAGCTCAGTTGTGCTTTGCAGCTCTCACTACACAGGAGGCCCACAAGTGGCATTAAAAAGGATGTTGCAAGCAAGAACTGCTGTGGTTAACCACTTGCTGAAAGGCAAAAAACACTATGTAGGGTGAGGCTGCGTGAAGAGCCAGATATTGCTAAGCTGCAGCCAGAGAATCAGAGGTCAAAATGTTGATCTGTACGTCCAGTCTGTTTGCCTTCTAGAGTGCTGAATGCCCAACATCCCACCTAACAAAGAACCTCTCCAGCCTGTGTGTGTCCCCCCGCCTGTACATGCGCACACACCCGCACCCACACACACTCGGATAAGTTTAATACCCACCATATGTCAGCAGTGTTTCAAGCTGACTCCTGAACAGTCAAAATAGAGTTGATGCAATTCTCCTGCCCTGTAACTCTACACACCAGTTCATATGGTGATTAAAATAAAACTTGACTACCTAGAGATTTATTTCATTTGACCATCCTCAACAACGTTAAACACTGAATTACATACAGTATTACAGCATGCTCCTGCCTATCCCAAACCCTATTATCCGAACCCCTTCTCTGTCCCCCATGTCGCTCTCGTTCTGGGGAACAAGAAAGGGTTTAGATAAAGCAGAGGTTCAGCTAATAGAGCAGAGACCCTTGGCCAGGACTGCGAGGAGGCGGCAGAGGAAGATGAGCCCCTGGCCAAGGGGAGGCCACCCTGCTGCTGAATGACTCCTGCAGCAGCGCAGGGTGCCATCTGCAGCCCTGCTGTCACGGGAGTGAGTGAGAGAGGCAGAGCAGAGACCCCCAGTGAGGACTGGGAAGAACAGGACGAACCTCCAGCTGTGGGCGAGGTCACCTCGTTGCTGAATGATCAAATGGTTGCTGCCCTCTCACTTATCCAAATGCAATCTGTGACCCCGTGCTATTCAGACAATTACGAGTATAGTGTCCTTCGTGTGCCAGCTAATGCACGCAGGCTGGGAGTGAGGTGCCCAGTTCCCAGTCAGATTTGAGTGCTCAACCCATAAGGGCCCTTTGAAAATCCAGCTTCAAGGAATAAAACAGATATTGTCATTATAAATCAATTCTCATCTAGTAAGGCCAGGAGTCAAAGCACTAGAGCATGCCTAACCTTAAACATGCATATTGTTCCATTGAAGTCAATACTACTAGCAGGGGCCTTAGTGGAAGTCAATGAGACTAGTGACATGCTTAAAGTTAGGCTGGACTCAATGACCTTTCAGGGTCCCTTCCAGTTCTATGAGATAGGTATATCTCCATATATTATTATATTATATTACACAAAAATAAAGAGAAGCTTATACCTTGTATGATCCTCTGCTGCTGCTGTTTGATCTCACCAAAGCCAAGCCCGCTGGTTTCCTCCGTCTCTTCCAGAAGCCATGGGTTGGTCACACCTCGTTTCACCCCTCCAGTCATTAGGTTAGATCTGAAAATGGTTGGGTTTTTTTAAGTTTAAAATAATTCCTCTAAATAAAACCTGTTTCCTCTACAATTTGTCTCACAAGCAACTGGCTTGTAATCATGAAGCTGCAAGACATTCACTTGCCATGCTGTGTGCAATTCCACCCCCCAAAACACATTAGCCAGAGAACAATTTCTGAGCTATTACGACAAAATACCTTACAGGGTACATTACACCACCTGAAGAAAAGGGAGTGAGATTATGATCTTGTAGCAGATACTATTACCATGTTTCTCTAGGACACTGGGTAGTATATACATCTAACTACATTGCTTGCATGTTAAGCACACAAGACAACATAATACTGTGACTACTGTTACACAATGAAAAAATACTGATATATATCTATAAATAAAGATATTCATTCCCCTTTTTCCCCATAGGGTAAAGAATAAATATTTTATTTTTCAATCAAGATGCAGAGTTCTAAGACTCAAATGGTACTGTACTGTATGCATACCCCTAACAACACAATGGCTCAGTTCACTAGTACAGCTATAGATTAAACAAGTGCACTGGTAAGTGACAAATTTCTGCATTTCAAAAAAGCAAGTGTGGAGAAGGAAGTCAGACAATGACTTCTCTGCATTTTTTGGTTTCACATATGTGGACGCAAGAAATCAGACAATCCCACTTTTAATCGGAACAGTAATCAATTTTATTAAAAAAAGAAAAAGAATGACTTATGGCTGCTAGCTATAGCAGGGGTTTTCAACCTTTTCTCTTTCTGAGGCCCACCCAACATGCTATAAAAACTCCATGGCCCGCCCGTGTCACAATAACTGGTTTTCTGCATATAAAAGTCAGGACCCACATTAGGGGATAGCAAGCAGGGAAACTGCCTGGAGCTCCATCCTACAGGGGGCTCTGCAAAGCTACATTGCTCAGGCTTTGGCTTCAGCCCGGGCTGGTGGGGCTCAGGGCTCCAGGCTTCAGCCCCCATGCAGTGGGGCTTCAGCTTTGTACCCTGGGCCCAAGTGAGTAATGCTGGCCCTGCTTGGCAGACCCCCATTAACCTGCTTGTGGCCCCCTTGGGAGCTCTGGACCCCTGGTTGAGAACCACTGAGCTATAGCATTACAAGTGTTTTCCTGGTTACAATGGAAAAAAATGTTAGGGTGCCCTTTTGGTTAAGTTATATAAATTAAAGCAGTAACATTAAAAAGTCTCTCTGCTTAAATATTTACTCAATGATAACGGATTTCTGGATCCCCTACTTTCAACTGAATATTGGTTGACTGGTATGGAAAGCATATATAATACAGTCTGCAGTCCTCCTGCACCCAAACTCCCAGTTTAAATTATGGGAGTTTGCTGTGTGCACAGATTGCAGGACTGGGTACATAGAGATCCTTCCTGCACCCTCACCGATAGTATACTAAGCTAAAATGAAGGAACAGTCAGGACATTTCTAAAATTCTACTCTACCCAACTCTCCACCCCAAAAGCCTCAGGAGGTCTTTCAAGTGTCTCTTCCTCAAATAATCTGAACACTTTACAACTTCGGGTAGGATTAGAAATAAAAAATCTGCATTAGTTCATGCAACGAACGATGTACAGTTCAAACTTGCATGCTTGCACAGGTTTTGTGACTTCTATAAATCAAACAAAATAAATTAACTGAACAAAATACCAGAGAAAGTAACCAAAATGAGTTGTATGTTTTCGGTGAAGGGTTTTGCCACAGAACACTGCAGAACGGTCATTCATTTCAGCAAAACTCAGGAGTGGCGTCTAGCCATTCAGTGAGGATTTACAGTAAGCTAGAGACATCTGCTGGCTAAGAATGGAATCACCACTGCTGTAAAATATTTTAACATCCCTTCTCAGCGTGAATTAACAGCTCCCTATAGGGTGACCAGACAGCAAATGTGAAAAATCGGGACAGGGGGTGGGGGGTAATAGGAACCTATATAAGAAAAAGACCCAAAAATTGGGACTGTCCCTACAAAATCAGGACATCTGTTCACCCTAGTTCCATATAAAATCAAGGCTACACATACACACATATTCCTTTTGCATTTATCTGCCATACTTTATATTTCATATGACATCCTCTGTCAAAATTAAACTTGAGAACACACTTAACACCGGCTCTCACTTATAAAAGTTTCAATATTTATCAAACTATCTTTTGTTGAAAGTAAAGAATTTGCCAGGATTAGATAATGAATTGTGCTCATCCAGGACTAAGAAGCGCTTATTCTATTTTATGATCTCTCACTTAACTGTACTGACCATGCTAGAAATTTACATATTGCAGAGCGGAAAACAGTTTGGTTTATGGCTGTAATCATTGCCTTGCTTTCAAACATGTTTAGAATGGTTGGTGGTTTGGATTATCACTGTATTTCAGCTTTTAAGCCTCCATACAAACTTATGTATATTTATTGACATGATTGTGAATCAAGTTTTATTTCACAGGGATATATAAACCATGAAAAAACATTTCTAGATTAACTCCAGAATGCAATAATGAAACCTAAAGTACCCCATGTAGTTCACATCAAGCTCAGTCACTGCTACCCTCTTCGCAGATCCCAATAAAATGAAAGCACCACACTTTTGAGAATCTAAAGACTTTTAAAAACTACTCTGCTTGGTTGCTCAAAGTGAGAATACCCACAATAAAAAAAGGGTAATGACTTCTAATCTGATCCTCTCATTTTATTTTGACAGTAATATGTAAAGCTCTCCACTCTGGCAGCCCAGCAAGCAAGAATCCAAATATATTTGCCATTTTAAAAAGCTAATGCAAGCAAATTTGGAACAATTTGTGGCACTGTCTCTCTTCTAATAATCCACCTTATTCTTGTAGTTTTGGTTAAGACAACTGGTCTGCTTGTTACAATAATCTTTTTGACATGTTTGGTAACTACCTTCCCACACAGTACCGCATAACTTCCTACTTCCTCTGATCTTACCATGTTTCGCTTTGGTGGTGTGAAGATTAAAGCTTATCCAATTAGCCACCCACTGCCTCCGCCAAGTTGAATCTTTGAAATCGTCACAGAGCAGTGGAGTGTGTAGATAGCTTTTGATTATAGGAGCAGATTTAACTAATTATAAGGCTTAGCAATGCGCCCAAATATAAAAGATGAGGGGGTTTAAAATCAGGGGGCTGTGTCATTGCTTAACAAGTAGAGGCTTATCTTTCCGAAGGCATTGTTTCACTGACAATTCTTATAAAACTTCCCAAGTAACTTAGATTAGTCAACCAGTGCTTACTTTAGACCAAGGCCACACATTAAGGCTTACCAGCTTTAGAAGAATGATCAGCAAGACTGAATGATAAACAAAACCTGGGTCAAATGACAATTGGCCGAGTGATTAATTGAACATTCCCTTGAAGATACACTAGCTCTTTGCAATGTTTGGAGCACCTCAGCTTGGAGTCACAGATTCATATTGAATGTAAGCAGCACAGTGGTCCACTGAGTGTGTGCTCTCATTTATACACACCACATGCCAGTGTAGGTGATTAATTCACATTTCAGGCAGTTCCTGGTTATCAGAACAGTATTTATGGATTTAAAGTATAAAAGACACCAGATTGCCCAAGAAGCTCCTTCAAGCCTGGGTGATATACTAACACCACCAATTTATACTTTTACACCCCACTAAGGTCCTCATCAGGCACCTCTCCAGCCAAGGAGAGCTGCCCACCAAAACTGCTCCTGACACTGAGTGGCCAATACAGAAGGTGCTGCCTCAGTCATAGGGGCTGAATGCCTCCCAGATCCCACCAGCACAGGAGCAAAGAACGAGCCTACATCTCAAACTGAAAAACTCCCCACGACAGAACACTGTGCTGCTACTACCCCGCCGGACTGACCTAAAGATAAATGGCCTAATCCTCAGTCCACTGACTTTCATTGGAGCAGACTAGAGCATGAATATGGTAAACAGTGTTGGCAAAGTAACTGAGAAAAATCAGATGTAACTGAAGTAAATGTGCTCTTGAAAAACAAGCCAGTTCCCTTCCATATCAAAAGAACAGCGATAGCCTTCAGTTATTTCTCCATCCTTCTCCATACCCCCTTTTCCCTTTGAGTGTAAGCAATGAGAATATGGAATTTATCACACCCCAAGATGCTTGGAGTCTCAAGTCACAAGGTTCGTGTGCATGTGACACACAAGTAATCTTTCATTTGACATACCAATGTGAAAGTCACTTTTGAAATCCACTAGCCTGTAATACTTCTTGACAGTGAGATTGATTAGGCTGTGAAACAGTCTCTCAAAGGAAGTAGTGGAAGCCTTGTTGCTTGGCTCATAAAACTAAGCTATAAAGAATAACTCTGCAGTAACAGGGAGATACTCTGGGAATTACCTAGTTGGACATATCCATCTTTTTTTCTGGGCCTCCCTGTCATCACAGAGGTTCCAACAGTATTCCCTTCCTAAATCACCCTGAACAGGTTCTGCTGCAGATGACTGGAAGGGTGGAGCAAGGCCACTCAGATAATATTCCCACTACCACACAACACAAAATGTTGGCCACTACAGGCTTGTCTACACAGGAAAGTTTTACCAGTTATGCACATATAGTTATCACAATGAGCTCCCCATATGGACAGAATAAGAGATTGGTTTAGCTTAAGCACCATTCAAAGAAACAGAAACTAAACCGAATCAAACAGAAAAGGCACAGTCATACTGGAATAAGTCTCTCCTCACAGGAGTTACACTGTATAACTACATTCGTTTAAATTCACACCTTAACTCATACTGGTATAACTTTCCTGAGTAGACAAGCACTGAAGCACACACCATGATAATCATGCTCCAGGAAGTCGAAATCACATTTTGTTTAACCCAGTATATTAACATCAAGAACAAATCTGGATCCCCTTTTTATGTCATCATTTGCCCTTCTGCAGAGCCTTTCTCCAAGGATCTCAAGTAAAATGGGTGAACACCCACTAAAAGCATGTCCATGCTTTGGACCACAGCAATGCCGAAGCCAGGAGCCTGGAATTTACAGTCCCTTCCTCTGAGACAGCACTCTCACTCCTCCTTCTTTCAAAAGGAAAATTGTTCTTTAGAGGGAACAGTCATCTGCGAAATCACACCTGAGGTAATGGCTGTAACGATGGCTTCTCTCTGTTTTTTCAATCCATTCTTTTTCCATTCACGAAATGAATCTGTGACATAGTCAATCTGTGGATGTCCACCTAAGCTTCTCTGCACTGGAGATAAGCAACTCCTCCTTTATTCACATTTAGAGGACTACTTCTGAAACCAGACAGCACACTCGGTTCCAGCACTAGCCTTACCATGTTGTCTGGTCACAAGTGAAGTGAGTTTATTAGTCTCAGTTCCCATCACAATGGACATTTAGTCTTAACACAAACCCAGCACATTTCATTTGTTGAGTCTTGGACCAACAAATGACCCCAAGGCAAAAAATGCAGCAGCAAGTCCAGACACAGAAGCAGACCAGAGTAGGAAAGCTTGCTCAATGGCTGCCAATTCAAAGAAACCTAAAAGCCAACTGAAACTATGGAGCAAAGGTTTAGAGCTGCCATGAAAATTGCTCTCCTAGTGCCAGTTTTTCTGAGGCTAATGAGTACTAATAGTAGTAATGAGCTTGAAGACCCAATCAGAAGTTTGAGGGCTAAAAAGGCAGTTCCTTCGACTTATTTTTCTGTGTGTTTCAAGCATTCTTTTGATTTTCTCTTTATTAAAAACATAAATACATAACTGCAATCCTGACTACTTGTGACCATTATGTTTTACAAGAACCTGGGCAAAAATCCTGTGCTTTGGACCAACTCCAGCTTGGGTAAATACTCTGCCTTACTAAAAATCACCCTGCTTTTCAGCTGCAGACAGTATTCACTTCCTGTATACAAATGTTGTGGAGCGTCTTCTCTGATGACGACTTCTGGATGTCTGCTTCCTTAGTATGGATAGAGTGTAGGAACTTGCATAGATCACTCTACAAGGAGAAGTCATGGTGGAGACACGTATCCATTGAAAACCAATGAAAGATAATGTTTAAATGGAGAGAAAATGAGCTCTCTGCAATAAAGATGACCCCATTCAAAGAGTCAAGTAAACAGCACCACCGCTCCTCTAGAAAATTCTAGTTGCATCCTGATTAAGGCTGACAACCCCGGAAGATAAACTAATGCTACACTAAATAATGTAATGCCCTGCTCTGCATTCTGGCCCAAACTGTCACTTAGAATAAACATTAAGAGTATTAAGGCCACTGTACTACACAACGTGAAACAGCATTACAGCAATTTTCAAAGGCTGTAAGCTCACTGAATGGTGACCAAATATAAACGGAGATTAATTTTGGTAAAACCTTCACAATTATATGCCGTGGGGACGATAAATATGTGATCACTGGTGCAAGAAGGTTAATGAAGGGAACGGCTGTTTAAAAAAAAAAAAGGACAGACTTCTGAAAATTTGGGCTGTCACATCAGAGATGCATTAGATACAAAAAGCTGGTACAGAATCAGAAAAGTGTGTCCCAGCTAGATCTTTAAAACTTTATGTGTGGCTCTTTGTTAGGGAGGAGGGTAAAGCTAACTTTCAGATTTAAAGTGAAATCTGGTCTACTAAACTCCAAAATGGGCACTTAAAAAGAAATCCAAAGCAATGTTTCTAAAGGAATCTCCTGTCAATAAAGTCGTTAGTTTAACAGCATGGAAAATTGATGTCCTCTATCCCCATAAAATGTTCAGCATGAGCAGCAGCAACACATGCTTCCTCTCCACTGACCTGCCAATATGTCATGGATTTGACTGGGGGACAGAGAGAAGTTCAATCGCCAGCCATGTTTAGCCCCTGGCCTCTTTTAGAATTGTCAACAAGACCAACTGCAGTATTCCCACCACTACCACCATGTGTGTCACAGTCAGGGCAACTGCGCCTCCATGGTCCCTCGAGGGCACCCACACTAGGCACCGGCTCCTCAGCAGGCCCCTCTTATAGGCAGAGACCCGAGTCTGTCTCTCTCCTGACTGGGTTTTCCAAGCTTCACAGTTCCCTGCCTGGACTGTGATATCCCCAGCAAGCCAGACTCATTATGCCCGGGGTCAATGTCTTCACAACACTTTCTCTCCAGAGGCTATATATGTCCATAGTTAAAAGTTACCACAAAGCTCTTTGTAAGCAAGCACATTTACTATTAAGGTGAAAGCATTATTAAAAATAAAAAACCCTTGGCATACAATAAAAGCTTACCAAGGGTCACCCCCACTGCAGCCTTGGGCTCTCCTAAGTATCAGTCCTTCCAACCTTTCCCTAAGCAGTAGGGCCCTCCCTTGACAGAAGGTCCTGTCCGTTTGCTGGATCAGAAAGCAGGCCCCGAGTCAGCTTGTCTGTCCGTCTCTGGAGAATCCAATTTGAACTACTACATCTCAACTTCTCCAGGTGGTGCTACAATTCTCCTAATCACACCCCACTGTCATTAGCTCCCAGAGAAGCTGTGGTTACCCTCCCCAGTGGAATTACATACAATCCCTGGCCCACAAAGAGCCTAAATGTATTACGGTGAGATCTCTCGAAGATATTGAAGGAAATTGCCATAGCTGTCACACCCAAAATATCTAAAGGACCTTGAAATTAACATGGAATTTTGTTTATTTCCTTTTTTGTGCATCAGCATCATTGATGTCAGTGCAGCTCTAGGGATATGCTCTAGCATTTCCTCACCCTCTGCTCCCTGTGCAGCAGCAGCACACCAAATACTGTCCTAAATGAGTGGAGTGTTTTCTTATTTTTCAAAGACCACATTTCAGCAGCTCAGGTTAATTTATGTACCGACTAGAACAAGCAATGCACAGGAGTCTTCTCAGATAATCAGTCCGTAGGGAAACCTTTGCATACTTGCGATTTTACATATTCCAGTTAACTTGGCTCTAAATGTAAAATCCAGACTCTGGACAAGTCTGAGCCCATAACACAATTAATGGATTAGACACAAGTCCACAGTTTTACTATCTGCAATCGATGCAATATTGACAATATTTAATTGTAACTGTTTCAAAACACCATGTTGCGAACAAGAGAACAGGAATAGCTTACAGAACTTAGCAGGCTGCAGCACTGCAGGATGCAATGTGCCTCTGTTTTGGAAATAATTTTACTACGGTTTACCACAACTCATTTTCCATACAAGTATTTCTTTATTAGTCCAAAGGCCACTTGGTGGTTGTTTACATCCAAAATACAAGCATATAAACATATACTTTATATACTAACAACAATATAGTTATAAGCATTGGCCAAATACTTACAATCTGATCTTGGAAGATACCCCTTCCACGTCATGATGGGAGAGTAAGGAAAAACTCTGACAAACCCCTAAAAGCTTGTCTTTTTATACACTATAAACAAGTGATGTCATTGCTGGTTATTGGACTTTATCTAAAGCCAGATGAGTCAGTAATGGGCAGAAGCCCAGATTCTGGCCCAGTCAGGATTATTGGCTGAACCCCTTTCATCAAGGTTTTCCTCTTATTTTATTTTGCCATATTTCTTTTTAACAAGCTTATACAACTGTGACACAGAGGCTCCATGGCTCCGTTCTTTGCAAACAATTCTCACCATAGACCTGAAACTCACTACACCAAACATCTCTTATGGCATATTTATCCACAGAGTAACACATAAGGAGGTATCCATTGAAAGCTGGTATCTTGACAAGATTCAATCTTTGTGAGATGTATGTACAGATACTATTTAAGGAATAATGTGTATATATCTAAAGTAATCTTTATGGACTTGGAGTAAAAAATAGTCACATCCAAGAACAGTCTTCAATGGTTTTCCATTGACAACTGCAAATGATCAAAACCATGTGGAGGTGGAAAGGATGGTTACAGGAGGCAGGAGATTGCTCGAGCTACGAATATAACAAAAGACTTTTTCAGTATAACTGCATAGGGAAGGGCACTCTGGATCCCTTCACTGAGGAGACCCCTTAAGGATCAGGAGGCTTTCAGTGACTTTTGGATCCTTGTTCTTGTGAAGCCAGCCAGCTCCGCAAAGGACTGAACTTTGGGGAGAAAGCTACATTATTAGATAGAAAAGGTAATTATTGGTAAGTGTACGGCCAAGTTCACATTTTATCATTTCATTTTGTATTACAACCCGTTGCTTCCATCACTTTCTCTCGTTTCTAGTTAAATCTTTGTTCTTCCCTAAGTACACTCACTTTTATTTTATTATAAGCTCTCGAGTGCTGTGTGGGTTCCAAGAGCAGTAGTTTGAGGACACGCTGCACCTTTTGGTGCAGAGGATCTGTAACTGCTAAAAGTCACCTGTGTCAGGGGCTGGATAACCCAGGGGAACAATTCTAAGGGATTTGGGGGTTGGGGTGCCCCTATTGTTAACCTGAAAACTGGACTTAGGACTGGCATAGCCCAAGTGTCTGCTTGAGGGGTGTCAGGGAGCTGACCCCCAGCCACAAGAAGACAGACTCCCTCCTGCTGGAGGTACCAAAGTGACTGTCAGTCCTGGGTGCCCTGAGAACCATCACAGTAACTACGGTACCGTATTTTCCGGCGTATAAGGCGACGGGGCGTATAAGACGACCCCCTAATTTTACAGTTAAAATATAGGTTTTGGCCTATACTCGCCCTATAAGACGACCCCCCCTTCCGAGGGGGGGAGCCCAGAGCCTTTTAAATCCCAGCCGCAGCCGGGAATCAGAGGGCTCTGGGCTGCCCGCTGCGGCGGGGAGCCCAGAGCCTTTTAAATCCCAGCCGCGGCAGGGAATCAGAGGGCTCTGGGCTGCCCGCTGCAGCGGGGAGCCCAGAGCCTTTTAAATCCCAGCCGTGGCCGGGAGTCAGAGGGCTCTGGGCTGCCCGCTGCGGCGGGGAGCACAGAGCCTTTTAAATCCCAGCCGCGGCCGGGAGTCAGAGGGCTCTGGGCTGCCCGCTGCGGCGGGGAGCCCAGAGCCTTTTAAATCCCAGCCGCGGCCTGGAGTCAGAGGGCTCTGGGCTGCCCGCTGCGGCGGGGAGCCCAGAGCCTTTTAAATCCCAGCCGCGGCCTGGAGTCAGAGGGCTCTGGGCTGCCCGCTGCGGCGGGGAGCACAGAGCCTTTTAAATCCCAGCCGCCCGCTGTTTATACCCGGCATATAAGACGACCCCCGATTTTTGGGGGTTGTTTTTTAATATAGAAAGTCGTCTTATACGCCGGAATATACGGTAATTATTTACTGCACCTTGCACCTAATTGACCATATTTTCTTTATTTCTATTACCTCAACCCAATTCTTAAGTAAGATAACACTGGTATTTCACAGGTCACTACGTGTTTAACACAAACAATCCTTCTTTCTTACACCGTCATTCTTTTTGGATACATGCTTTGGGCTTAACATCCAAATAACTGAAAACCATAATTCATTCAGGCCCAGCTCAGGTCTATATTCCTAGGTTCTGGTGCAATGAAACGCACGTCGCACGCTGGTTCGTCTAGTAACGCATTCATCTAGTAACGCCCCCTCACCACCAGGCATCCACTGCTATCCTGCCCATACAAGTCTAAGGCAGTGGTTTACAACCTGGGGTCCGCAGACTATGTCCAAGAGAAGCGCAAAAGGTGACTATGAAACTAAAGTTTCAAATCCCAGAAAGGCATTCTGTTTGTCTGATCAAAAGTATGTGAATGCCCCACCTACAGGTCAAAACCCGGAAGTGTTGTCATTACTAGAGAAGCTCACAGGTTAGTGCCCTTTTTCACATTGAGTCAAATGCCATGCTGACCACGTGCAACGTTTCTAGTTGAATTCTGTTCAGTCAGTTCTCAGTCTAAGATGTCTCTGGCAGGGGTACACGGACCACAGGTTAATTTCCAAAGGGGTCTGCACCTCCATTTGAAAATTTTTAGGGGTCTGCAAATGGGGGCAGAGGGGAAGGTTGTAATCCCCTGGTCTAGGGAGTAAAGGGGGCTCCCCAGACACACCCACCAGACTCCTGGTGATCCCTAGCCACATGCTGGCACCTGTAGAAAGAGAATAGATACATCCTCCTGGCCCCCAGCTCAGGAACAGCAGCAGCTCTGTTGCCGAGTTACTGCTGATACACTTCTTCCAGAGGTTGGGGCAAAATGTGCCCCTTTGGAGCAGTGCATGAGCCTATGAGCTCCTAATGCTACTGCTGAGATAGTTTCACTGATGGCCAGTTTCTGGTGCTATCAACAAAAAGGGCTCTCAAATGCACAAAGCAAACAAGCCTAAGAAGAAGGTGGTCTCTAATCTTCCAGCTTTAGTGAGCACAGGTTATTTTTAACAGCAGCAGGTGAAAATACATTTATTCAGAAGTGTGATTTTTAAGCTGACATCTGGTGTTTACATCCCTATAGAAAATGACTCCTGCCTTTGAGCGCGCGTGCGCGCACACACACACACACACACACACGTACACATAGAGAGCCCTGCAGTGGGACTGGATCCCACAGGACCCACCGCCAGAACAGCAAGGGCAGGATAAAAATTAACAATGCCGGAGGGGAGTGGGAGTGGGATGGGAGCAGGATTAAAAAATAGTCCTGCAGAGGCCCTACGCACATGCTCAATGAAGACAAGCTAGTACAGCTCTTCCCTAAAAGGGGTCACACCTTCAGGGCAATTCCCCCAAAGCACACAGGGTTTCAAAAATGAGGAAGTACTGTCATGCCGTGAAACTAGCATGCAAACCTCAAGAGTCAGCACAAGGAGAAGGAAGCTTTTGGGTCAGGCTTGACATGCATGTACAAAACCAAACCTGCAAATTGGTAAGTTTGTCTCTACAGGCACAATGTGCAGATACAGTAGGTTCAGTGTATTTAAGGAGTCAGCAACTTGTAGTCAGAGGTTTGAGACTCCTTGCAGCGTGGATGGTGGGGGAATCACATCTTCATCTCACAAGTGTATTGATATTCTCATGCAGGTGGTTTATTTTCAGTTAACATTTGATTCGCTTTTTATTGATTATGATTGGACACGTGCCCAAACAGCTGTGATGGGCATTTTTTTTAACCAAATAGAATGCAATATAAAAGAGACCTTTCATTACAAAGTATTCCAAAGAATTTTACCAATTTAAACTGAAATCCAGATCATGTACTAGGATCATGTCATTGACCAAAGAAATGCAGCAACCTCTGCAACTATTTAACAGCATGCAGCTCTACTTCTCTTCTAAACTATTGTGAAGGACAGAAGATCCAACTGAAACTTCAGGGAAATTTAGGAAGAATGAATGCAATAACCATACTGGAATTAAGCCAAAACACTGCAACGTAGTGACCTAAAAGGAGTCAGAATATGGATTTTACATCTCATCTGAGAATCAGAATCACCAGTGGTGCAATGTCCCCTAATTTTTTGCTCTAATACTTGGCCAGTTCTGATGGAGATCAAAGTTCATCACCTAGTGAATCATCATAACGCTGCCTATTATAAGGGAAAATTGAGTAGGCCCAAACTTTGACCAAGATAACTTTAATTAAAATAACTGTGTACAAGGGGCAGAAGAAAAGAGAGAATGAAAAATGCCAGTCTTGCGAAATGTAACTGTAATCGCTAGAAGCCTTAACCACAAAAGTACAACCTGATAGTAAACAGGAAAGTTTGTTGCTTTTGTATTCCTAATAAGCTGTTTTTTTCTGTTTAAAAAGATATTACGAATGAAAAGTGTGTTTGACTAAATGTGGTTTTAAGCTATATAAGCTTCTGTGTTCCTTTGTTAGAGAGACCAGCTAGGCTGGCTGTGTCTCCCTTCATGCTTGTAATAAAGTGGGCCTCAGGCTGTTCTGATCCAAACACAACACGTGGTTAATTTTTCTACCACAATCTTGGTGCTGTGACTCGGCTAGACAACCGACCCCCCGGACTGGAGGACCGCGAACCATTCCCCACCAGATCCACGGCCCATCTGAAAGGTAAGAGACCTTCTGAAATCTCTGTTGTGGGTTTCTGGTGGAGGACTGCCCATAGGCTCTGGGTTCGGGTAAGTTGCACGCTCTATTTGCTGCCAGACACACCTGACGCCCTTCTGCTTCTGTTCTGGGTCTGGTTTCCCCAGGAAGAGCCACTGGGAGTGGCTGGGAAGGTCTATGGATGGAACTCTGTTTTGTGTGCCAGTGTGAATGTTTGAGTGAGAGAAAGGGTCACAGGAAGACACCCAAAACTTCCTGCGAAGCCGCCGGCTCATGACCAGAGGTGTGTCTAAAGCAAGACCTGTGGCTCCAACTAGTGGGCTATGATGAGAGCCCTGACCAAGTCAGTTTCCCTCTGCAAGGCGTGACCAGTGAGGGGTTTATCTGGGTCTAGGATTGTATGACCCTATCCCCTACCATCTGTGAATGGTCTGGTTTCCTCACCCTGTTTCCCTCTGGTTCCCCCTCCGCTGCCCGCAAAAGGTGGTCTGATGAGCCACTGACAGGTCCAAACGTCCTACCGGAAGCAACAGAGTAAGTGGCATCGGCCGACGCTCTTTGCTGGAAGGGGTTGTAGACTGTCGTGGACACCCTATATAAGACCTTCCCTGAGTGAAAGGCTTGAGTGAAAGTGGTCTGGTCTGATCTCGTCAAATGGGGGGCAGTAAGTTGAAAGAAATCGCCATCCCACCAAAAGGCACACCTGTTTTCTATATGTATAGAAATTAGAGTCCTCTAACTTGCAAGTTTCTGAAAAAAT
Organism: Mauremys mutica; assembly: GCF_020497125.1. Taxonomy (NCBI): domain Eukaryota; kingdom Metazoa; phylum Chordata; order Testudines; family Geoemydidae; genus Mauremys; species Mauremys mutica. The sequence goes on from NC_059083.1 coordinate 60,973,208, forward strand.
GGAATTGGTATACCAGGGACAGGGATGATTTAAAATTATGGTTTCCCTTAGAGGGAAAGTTTTGACCTTGATAAGATTGTGCACCTCAGAGGCGCACTTCTGGCCAATGTTTGATACACATTTTGATTAGTATGAAGAAACAGAAAAAACGGCACCGTGAATCTCAACAGAGAAGTCTCAAGGACTCCCAGGACAAACTTAATACATAATTAAAGGAGACAAAAGAGAAATTGGGTTTTCTAAGCCCCTGCCGGCCAGCAGATCTCTCTCTATACTTTAAGGCCTCTTTGGGGTACCCCCTCAGCTCCATCTGAAGATCCTATAAACATATTTAAACTGCAGTAGGGGTGGGCAACGTTCTTGTGCCCCACCCCGTCTCTTCACTTCTGACCACTTCTGTCAGTCCTCTGTCTAACTATCATGTTTTCCTCCTCAGTCCTCATTCGCCGGTTAACCTTTTGGGAAGAGACTTGCTGTGTAAATTAAATTGTACAATCTATCGTACCCCAGACAGCGTGTCTTTGGGCATGTCTGGTCCCAGTCCCAGGCAGGTCCTGGCAATCTTACAGGCGGACGCTCCAAAGGAGGAGACCGACCCCAGCCCTTCCTCATTGCAACAGGAACTGCTGGCTAAGCTCCCCCTTGTGGGCTGATCATGCCAGCTGGGTTGGGGACATTGGGTCTGCCCAACCGGGTAAAGTTCGCCTGAACCCCAGCAAGACCCCACTTCCTAAGGTGCAGCAGTACCCTCTAACAAAACAAGCCAAAAAAGGAATTTAACCAGTAATCACCTTAATTCAGCAAGAAGTCATCATTCCTACCGTCAGTGAGTGTAACTCCCCAATTTTACAGTGCTGTTCTTAGAATAATGGAATATTAGGGTTGGAAGGGACCTCAGGAGGTCATCTAGTCTAACCCGCTGCTCAAAGCAGGACCAATCCCCAGATTTTTACCCCAGTTCCCCAAATGGCCCCCTCACGGATTGAACTCACAACCCTGGGTTTAGCAGGCCAATGCTCAAACCACTGAGCTACCCCTCCCCCCCTTCCAACCTTTCCCATTGTCCCTAGCCCTGCTTCTATCCTTTCTTACAATACACCGGTGCTGAGGGGTTGTTATCGCCGCAAGGAAACATTGTATTAAGTCCGGACATAAAGAATTAAGGTTATTGTTAAATAAAATGCATCTAGATGTTAAAAAAAAATGTGTGTATGTAAATAGGTGTGTATAAATAAATAAAAGGAGGGTTAGTCAAAAAGCCCATCCTCCTTGCTAAATTGGTAGTGAGCCAATGCCTGTGCCCATGAAAAGAAATAATGAAACAAGGAAAAAAGGATCGGGCCCAGACAAGCAGGCAACCACAGTTTGAGGAAGTTGAAAGAAAGAGTGAAAGTTAACTCTGTAGTTACTGGAGGAAATTAAGCAGTGAGACTTTGTATAAACATTAAAAAAGGTGTTATGAAAAGAAAATTTTTTATTTCTTTGCAGACATTCCCAAAGGAATGGCTGCAAATAATCCAGGCAAGAGGTTATTTAAGTGGAATTATGTAACTATGAACAAGTTAGTCAAATTTGCTAAAAAACACTCCTGGTGTGTATAATCTTTGTTTTACAAGTTTAAGATAAAATGGTGTTGCTTTAAGGTTGTAAAACCGAAAAATACTTTTGCCAGACAAAATAAACTAGTGTTGTTTAATTTTGGTATTTAGCATTTAACCCTTAAGGTAACTTAATGCTTTATAAGATTTAAAATTGTTTTAAATAAAGACCAAAGTTGTGGCTGCAGCAGGACAGTCAAAGCCAGGAGAAAGGGGAAAGATTTTAAATCTGTTTTGGAAACAAATAGCAGATAGAAGCTGTAGTCAGTACCCCACGCTAAGCCTTAAGGTGGCTCTGTGTAATCAACGGTCACTTTGCCAAAGGGGAGCCAAATTGGGTTGTGTTTTCAGTTTTGAGTTAAGAGTTAGAAGTTAATTGTGTCCTTTTGAGACAGTCTCTCTAGGCAGCTGGTAACTTTGAATCCAAAAGCAAGTCAAGAATGTCTGTGTTAATGCAAATCACCTAAATGATAAAAAAGAAACCATTAAAACCTGACCAGCCTATAAAACAACTACAGGAAAATATGGGGAGTAATTCCTCAGTTTTGCCTGCAATCAACAATGGTATTTGTAAAAAATATATATATATTTTAAGCAATACTGCCAACAATGTGTAATCTGCCAGCAGCACAATGTTGGTAAAGCTGTTAAAGTTAGGCAGGCAGCACGTCCCCCACCCTGGGGACCTTTTGTAAATATTCAGATCAATTTTATTCAAATGTCTAAATGTTGTAATTATGTGTTAGTTTTAGTTAATGTATTTTCAAATTGGGTTGAGGCCTTTCCCTGTAAAAAGGCAGATGCCAAAAAACTGTTGTAAAATTTTGCTTAAGAACTTTGTACTACGATTTGGCATACCTGGTGCCGAGACTAACTTAAAGTGGTCAGACGCCCTCCCATTAGCACTGATAAATATGAGGGCCACTCCCAATCAAAAGACTGGACTCAGCCCCCATGAAATTCTAACAGGGCGCCCGATGCGACTACCGGCTGCGCCCCTCTGGGCTTGGCTCAGATGGACATTCATTTAATGAATTAAAACAATGCTTAATTATTGTCAGACACTAACGAAATGTGGTAGGTCTTTTTATACACAGGTCAAAGAAGCACTACCCAAGAGTCTTGTCACAATCTCCAGCCAGGAGACTGGGTCTATGTCAAGGTCCATCAAAGAAAGACTGTGCTAGAACCTCGATGGGAAGGGCCCTTACCAGGTACTCCTAACCACTAATCCTAACCAAGGATTAACTACCTGGCCCCACACCTCTCACTGTAAAAAACACAACCTCTCCACCTGAGGACATAGTAAAGCCTCCAACCAAGCAAGGTGATTGTGCTAGTAATTTCTCCCTTGCTGCCTCACTGTCGGACAGCTAAGTGAATTAAGACTATGAAATCTCGAAGAATAGCTTGCAGAAGCTAGCCAAAACTACCTAAAGATGAAATTTTTAATATTCCTCAGCCTCTCCTTCTTAACGAACTTAGGGTGGGGTTGGGAAAGTAATATTTTTCTAAATCTTAGCCAATTAGTAGCCTCACTAGTGAATAATCAAATGTATACCCAAAGAGTCTGTTCTGCTGCTGGAGATTTTACCTGTAATGAAAATTATTCCTGTAACTAATAATGTATCCTGTACCCTATTGCAATATACCCCTTCTTATGCTATTGATGCTGATGCCTCTCAGACTTTTGTAAAGGTGTTTAGCCAACAGCTGTATAATACTTCACAGAGGAGAAATGTGTTAGGACATTGGTGAACTGTAATTAATGCTACATAATTCACACTGTCCTTATCCAGTTTTCAAATTGTTCTAAAGGAGATGCCATTCGTCTAACTCAGCAAAGGGGCCTGTGTTTTCCCTAGAAAAAGAAAAGACTTGGCTAAACACCTATGGGATGGTGCAAACAATGTAGCTGCAATCTGGAATATCCATAAAACCCAAGAACATGAGAAAAAAAATTGGAACACTTAGAAAAGGCCATAGGCCTCATTACTGGAGCACAGCTAAGCCAGGTACAGGCTGGTGTTGGTGAATTACATATTATTTCCACCTTCAGTGCAATGACCCAGAAGCTTGTAACAGATATGGTGCTTAGTATCGCTGGGGCTGGGAAGGCATTGCAGTGGGATCTGGCCTGTTCGGAGAGCCAAGATTTTATGAATGACCAGCTAAAGGACATTCAGAGGGACCTTAAGCATCAGGCCTGGCACTCTGCCCTTACAGCCACCTTGGGAGTACCACCTGATCTGTGGCCATGGAGACATACTTGGAGATTTTCTAGGTGGGAGTGCAGTCGTTCAGTGTTCCTTCCAAGCATACGGGCCAGTTGGTGGGGGGGCGGGGGAGCTCCCACATACTGAATCCTGCTGGGCCCATGGGGAAGCTGTATGTGGGATTGGATTAATTCACCAAGACATTTGGAAAATTAAACCACCTGGTAAGCCTAACCAATTTATAGTCAGTGCTCCTGAAATAACACCTGACATCTGGATAGGATTAGGTAACCAATGGACACTCTGGCTGTTGGAACCCCCACAGCTTCAGTATTTACAGAAACTGAAGCCAGGGGAAGTTGTCACCGTTCATGACAACGTCTGCTGGGAGGGTAAGGGACAAGGAACTACCCTAGCAGGACACCTGCTTTTCAAAGCAAATAATAGCTGTGTGCATGTTGCATTCATACTAACCATGCCTTGCCATTGCACAGGGCCGCCCAGAGGGGGGGAGCAAGTGGGGCAATTTGCCCCAGGCCCTGGGCCCCACAGGGGCCCCCACGAAAGTTTTTCAGGGGCCCTGGAGCAGGGTCCTTCACTCGCTCCAGGGGCCCCGGAAAACTCTCCCCAGAACCCCTGAATCCTCTGGGCGGCCCTGCCATTGCATTCAACTAAACTCCCCCGCTTCCCACGCCCCCCAAAAAAAGTTGAGTTAAAAGATTTTAAATCAAAAATGAAAAAATAAATAAAAATAAAGGTTTAAGATTAATAGTTCTGCTAAAAGCATAAAAGGGGGGATTGACTTCTTATGACAGCCACCTGTACATTTAGAGTCTACTCATGAGCTGTTCCCTAACAGACGGACAGAACATGGATCTTGTGCAGCTCTCAACTGCTCAATTTATGGGCTGCTAACAATTTCTCATGCAGCAGTCCTGAATTCCACGCTCCAAGAAAGGTACTACGTTTCTTCTCCACCAGCTAACAGGGTTGTGTCATTTTCAAGACCAGAGAGAAAAACAGACTCCAGGTATAGCTTTTTCTGTAGAAAGGAAGAGGCTGTAGAGGGAAGCATAGCACAGAGAAGGAAATTTTCAGACTAGCTATTATGTGGCTGTTGTGGCTACAATAATTCAAGGAGGAGTCTAGTTCTTTAGTATAAAGGAGAGTTAATCTGGAAGTTAATGTGTCAGCTAGAAGATATGGCTAGAATGACAAAGAAGAGCTCTGTGTAAACTCAAAAGCGTGTCTCTCTCACCAACAGAAGTTGGTCCGATAAAATACATCGCCTCACACACCTTGTCTCTCAAATAAGGATCTACAGGGTAAACTATTCACTCCATTCATGGGGCTTCTCCAGTCAAGTATGCCACACTAAGAACTACTGCACAGATCTGTAATCACATCAAACCATCCTAAGGACCATTTACCTCTGGCACATCACAGCTGGAATGTGCTTCCTTACAGCACCACCTTCTGCTTCTAGCAAAAATATGGGTAACAGTTTGAGGGTTAAACCTAATGTGTAAATGATCTTATCGCTATTCATTCAGCTAAGTCCAGTACATGCTGCTCATTTAAGAGACCTGCACAGACTCAACTAGATCACAACATTAGAGATGGAAAAGACCTAACAAATAGAACCCATCTCTGCCTTAAAGACAATTAACCTTTTATTCCCTCTGTCCTCCCCACACATCAAGGTGGTAACTATTAAACTGATACAAGATAATAAATATATGCAGTGTAGTTGTAGCCATGTAGATAATAAAAGGCACATGTTTTCAGTTTTATTCCTTTAGATATGAAGTTTTCTACATGTAAATAAAAACGTAATCAAGAGAAGCATTTAGAGTGCTGTCTTTAGAGACCCGTTCAAAACATATACCATCACACTGCTCCTTTAAAATTGCAATATCGTACCTTATCACATCTGGTTCTGTGCCATCATTCTTATAGGATGCTTCGAGTTGTCTCTGTCGCGTGAGAAGGTCATCCACTAAGTTTTGCCTTCTGTCTCCCTCCAATTGTGTTCTAGGGGCATTTGGTTAAGGGCCAGTCACAGAAATAAAAGCATATTTAAAACTTGTATTTCCAGTGTTAAAAGCATCACTCTCAGAAGTCACCTATTACTGCAATATCAAAGCCAGTCAGGAAATGAGAATTTTCAGAGAGCAATAGGGTAAAGTAGACATAAACCTTTGTCAAGGGCTTTTAGGGTTATAACATTATTCATTCAGCAGGGATTCAGGCTGCATGGCTCTTAAGACAAAGGGCATAAATTATTAGAGCATTTTCTTCACACCTTGAACTCTAATACCCAACATGAGGACACCACCCTTCACTGAAAGGTGTCTAGCAGAACCCTGTTTCTGTGATTTACAACACCTTAAAGAAAGAAGAAATCCTGATTTGTCTTGAGAATGTGATCCAGAAAACAAACTGATGAGGAGATTTGGGAAGAATTTTTTTTTTTGCATTGAATTAACGTAATACTTAAGAGCAGTGAACTCCAAAAAAACCCAGATCATCATTCTCAGGCATTATGCTTATTAGCTGTCTTTAATAATCACTACGCAAATGATTTTTTCTACAATTTTGTTAGCATATGATGGTAAGACACGTAGACTGGAAGCTTCACAGGACAAGGACTGAGTCTTCCTACATGTCTGTCTAGTATACAGCACATTTTAAGTGCTACTACAAAATCACCACCAGCACACTGGATAGCTCTGTTGGATTCAGCATGGCTCTTCGTATGTTAACTATTTTGCTGGGTGATGATACAGACCAGCTGAGAAGCCCTCGCCCAGCTCACTAAGTGGTCAACAAGTTACCAAGAGGTCATTTAAAGGATTTCTTTCCATTTGCAGAGTTATCTCACTAGCACTCCCCAGTAGCAACTGAAGTAGGGCTTGTTGCTTTTGAAGAAAATGACCCAATTCACTCAGCCACTGAATGACTAGAGTTCTTGGAGTGCTGCCTTGTTCGATTTTTATTATTTTTAATAAACTCAGTGATGCCCATTTTAAAAGTGATTACCTCTCTTCCTTGAGTTTTAATTTGAGCAGGTGCATAGCCACAAAGACTTGTGTTTTCTTTCTTACATAGCAGTGCCATTTATCTGTTCCAAGGTAATATTCTCAAATGAAAGTACCCTGCATTCAGTGCAACATGCTCAAAGTTCAACATTAGAATGAAAGCTACTGGCTTGTTGCGGCTAAACAACCATTTCCAACCCTCCGCCCCTGATTCAAACATGGATACAAGGGTTCTACACACCAAAGGCTTACTTTCAATGTTACCATAAGGCCACCTGCAAGTAAGAGGCCTTCAAATGCCCACTGGATATACCTCCATAGGCACGTGTGGGTTAGAGAGGAGACATGATAGAGACTCAGAGAGGACACCATAGAGGTGCAAAAAGGAAAAATGTACAGAAGGACAATCTGGCACTAACATCCACCCTCCGCCCCCAACTGAAGAGCAAGGAGAAGCCAATGATGTGTAAAGGTAACAAATATAAAACATTTTTAACACAATGCACAATCAACCTGTGAATCTCACCGACAATGCAGCAAAGAGCTTAGTAGGACTCCAAAATGTCCTAGACTTTTGTACGATGTTAAGAAAATGTTCCAGAAAGTTTAAAGGTACTTGTCAATTTTAAATCTTTCTTCTTCTGGGGTCGATACTTGTATCTCATCCTGCGACAGATGAGCACATTCGTTGTCTGTCTGTCTTGTACTTTGATTGCAGTAGCTCTTTGGGGCAGCCACGGTCTTTGTGCTCTGTGTTCGCACAGCGCCTAGCACAATGGGATCCCAAGTCCTCAACTAGAACTCCGAGGCACCACGACAATACAAATAATAATTTAAAAACCTGAAACCTTCCCTTGTAGGGCAAAGTGTCACCAGCTGGGATGCACTTATTCCCAGCAAAAGCTAGAAATAAAAATCCTAATTAAACAAAGGGGCCTACATTTTCAAAAGTGACTAGTGATTCTGGGTGCCCACTCTGAGGCACCTTGAACGGGTCTGGTTTTCAGATTCTTGGCCCTGGTCTACACTGGGGGGGGGCATTTATTCACGTAGCTGAAGTCGACGTACTTAGATCGACTTACCGTGGTGTCTTCACCGCGGTGAGTCAACTCCTGCTGCTTCCCTGTCGACTCTGCCTGCGCCTCTCACAGCGCTGGAGTACAGGAGTCAACGGGAGAGCGCACGGGGGTCGATTTATCGCGTCTAGACTAGACTAGATGTGATAAATAGATCCCCGCTGGATCAAATCGCTGCCCGCTGATCCAGTGGATAGTGTAGACATACCCTTGGGGTTCGGCGCTTTCTGAACATGAGGCCACTGAAGATGTCTCAAACTGGGCACTGAAAATCACTACTCATTTTTGAAAATTTAGGCCAGAATATATAATTGGTTGTAGCAGTTTAATGGAACTAAGCAAGTGACCCACTATATAAAGACAGAGCCAATACACCCCTACTGTATCCCATTAAAGTGAGTGGAGTCACACTGGGATGAATTTGGCTAAATGTCTCTATTTTGGGTCACCTGTACTGGTACAGGAGATTTTCAGACCCATATGAATGCTACTGGGCTGCTATCTACTTGCCCCTCTTACACATGGCTTTTCCAGCTGTGTGCAGGAGAGACTAGGTCAGGACAAATCCAGAGCACAGGTGAATGAGGAAGAAGTTACACATTCCTAGCACGTCTTCTAGGACTACCCAACTCTTCCATCCAGAAGGGCAGAGAAACATTTCCTGCACATTAACAGCGCTGTACTTGATCAGAGTTCTGCTGAGCTCCCCTTATGGAGATAGCCGTGCCCACTGCACAGCGGCCTTACTTCCCACCATTCCAGGGTGTGGGAGGTGCTCCCAATTCGGACACTGGTTTCATACACGGCTGTGGGACAGCACCGCGAGGACGGGAACCTGCAACTTCTTTTTAAATTGAATTGCGAGGAGCGTAAGAAAATACACAGGCCAATTATGTCTCAAACAAAGAACATCAGAGCTGCCCGTGTTACAGTCTGTCACCCACTGGAGATGTTCCAGCAGTCACTACAACATTAAAAAATGAGTGCAGGGTCCCTGAAACAAATCAAGATTGCAGGCAACATTTTAGTAAATGGGGCCTCCTGGAGTTGAGGGGAGGGAGGCGGCTAACTGCAGCTTCCTTCTCAAAAGAGCCTGTTTTTCCACCCACTCCTACGATACCAGAAAGAACGGCGAGATACTGTTTATATGGATACATCTGACGTGTTGATATAGCTCGAAGCAGTAAGTCCTTCAGCTGGTCGATCTTTACCTTGAGATTCTGCAACAATGATCGGATTGTCACATTAAACTGAAGGGAAAAAAAGAGAAAAAGTTGTTGGTTTTTTGTTTTGTTTTTGTTTTTTACACACCAGATTACAGTGTAGCCCTACAAACATCCATATTCAAATGATCCAATGCAGAACCCCACAAACCCCACTATACACCACATGGCAAGATTCCATCTGACACTGAGAAAATCCTGCCATGTTCTGAGAACACAGAGAAAAGCCTGCCATGTTCTGAGAACACAGAAGCTCAGCTGTACACAAGCGGTGCTGTTTGGGATTTTTTATAAAACAATTAGATGTTAACATTGGTTTTGCAACCAGTTTTTTAAATGTACTCAGGCTAATTATGAGACCTTTCTTTCAAATCCTCACAAATTAATTCCCCTGTGTGCTGGAACATTTTGCCCATAATTTTGCTGTTGTCCAGTTAATTTCCTGCTTCTTTATTCTACTTCTTATGAGAAATATGGATGCTGCCTTTTTCTGTAGGCGGAGCTCTCCTGGCTCCTGTGTTTTAGTGAAGGCTACTGTCAGAGGTTCAGAGATTCCTTCCACTCGTTCTCCTGTAATCTCCAGACCTGTAATTTCATTTCTATTTAGTTTTACCGCCAGACACTTGTTTACCCTCTTTGCTCATCCTTGACTCCTGGCCTCTCCGGACTACTGACTGTAATAATTTGTATTCCTGTTGCTTGCATGAGGTTCTTAGATTTATCTTTTTCTACTGTAAATATAGTAAAAAAAATTATTCTCTTCCAGGCAAACTAATAACAGCACTGTAATATTCTGGCTACCTAGGCATTCTCTCACCTTGTTTACCTTTATTCTGTAGAAAAGTCTACATTTTTCCTCCGCTTGCCCTGAATATTGTTCCCTTTGATTCTGCTAACTATAGGAAAAGTGCACATAACTGAAACGAAGTTGGTAATCACCCAAGTTACAGGCTTGCATGCACTTGAAGGTGCCTCTTGATTGCAAGGCAATGTCTGTACTATGGGTGATCACTCAAAGAGAAAGCAGAAATAAGGCTGGGATACATGCAATATGGAGTAAACAGGGAGCAGGACAGGTTGCTTTTCCCCTCATGCCTACACTCAAATGGACACTTCCTTCTGAATTCCCCTTTCACAGCAAACTAAGCCACATCAATTTCTCCAGTGTTCTCAATAGCCCCAGAATAACTGTCTGCTCCCCTTGAGGAAGGTTGAGAGGCAGTTTGTCAGGCAAAAGAGGAAGTTAAGTGTCCAACCTCCACTTCCCCATTACTGGTAATTCTTGTAACGTAGTGTACTTGATATCAGCAAGAAGGTGATTGGTGGAGTTTTCAGAAGTGCCTCACTGAAAATTTAACACTCAGAAGCCTGAAACCTCTATGAGACTTGTACCCCTACCAGGTATGAAGATGGTAGAGTGGGTCAGATGTTGAGGCAGCCATATCTGCTGTGAGCATGGGATTAGCCAGTTCAGAGATTTGCATAATAATTGTGCCACTGAAAAACAACCAGGCAGTCATTTAAGCAACATTTCCCCCACTTTTCAAAGCTGAGTGACCCCTCAGGACAATAAACACAATTGCAAGCCCCCACAACCCTGCCAAGTGTTGTGAAAGGCCTTCTCATTATCACGGATACATTTCCTGCACCTTCCTCTCTGGGAAACGCTGCATTAGCCTTATCCAGCCTAGCTAGCCAGAGTACAGGAACCGGGAAGAATTACATGTCAGTATAATGCAAGGTAATTAATCAACACCATCCATCAAGAGGGATTTACCCCTCCACCCCCGCTAAAAAACCCCACAAGGTAAGAGTCCATGTGGGCCTCACTTGGCTCCCACTGAAAACAATGGAAGTTTGACTGTTGACTTCAGCATGACTAGAGTTAACCAATGCTTGAGCATTTGTGAAAGCCTCACCCTACAGCCTTTTTTAACCTTAGCTTTTATACTCCGTTTTTATTCAGGTATAAACACAGCATTTTTGGTTTTTTAGTCACACTGGGGGCAAAACACCATAAAAACCAGGATCTTGTTGACTACTTCCCTACCAAGCAAATACCATACAAAGACATCTCTATTAAAACATTTACTGGGCACAGCAAGTATGAGTGATCGCCATGTGTTTCTCAATGTGAGTTCTTGTTATCATAACAAATATTTCATTGCTGGAAGTTTGTTTATAGTAGAATCAAGCACTGCCAATACTTGTCTTTAACTGTTCTGAGAGCAAATTCCTTTTACTCCATTAAAACACAAAACATGGAAAAATTTCTTCACAGAATCATTTTAACCGACTGTAATGTTTTCATAATACATAGGCTACAAAGCTTACAATACAAGATAGCCTTTAGACAACAATGATGCAGCCCCCCTGCCTTTTTTTTTTTCTTTCACTGTGATGTCCGGCTTAAAAGAAAGAATGAGATGATGCAAGTCAGAGAACTTTGGCCTGTATAAATACCGATGAACTAAACAAGTAAGTTTTTGCTTTGCCTGCATTTCGGGAGTGAATGTGGCTGCACAATTTAAATACTTCTGCAATTTGGGGAAAAGATCATTATAGCAAGTTTATGTTTTGTAATTGCTTGGTTCTATTTGAGAGTCCTGCCAGACTATGTTCAGAACAGCTACAAGGGCAGGCAGCACTGTGAACTTCATACTCATGCCTCCCTCTCCATCCTGCCTTGGTCTCTATCAAATAATATACCTCAGCCAGGACCTAGAGCAGTGGTTCTCGACCCACGGCCCAATCAGCACACAGCTGCAGCCCATCTGACCTCCTCAGGGCCACACAGGTAGTAGATCTATTGTGTGGATGCAGCCCATATGAACACAGAGAGCTTCATATGCAGTCCACAACGGTCAGTAGGTTGAGACCCACTGACCTAGAGAACAACCACTAGGGGTAGAGGTCAAAATCAATCTCCCTACTTCATCTAGGCCAGGATTCAGGAAGATGCTTAAGCACATGAATAATCCTAAACATGAGAATAATCTTACTGACTTCAATGGGACAAAGCACATGCTTAGAGTTAGGCACATGCTTAAGTACCTTCCCAAATTAAGAAACTGAGAACCTCTTTGCTGAGACTGACTACAAAGGGAACAGTTAATGGCAATTGTGATTCCAAATACTTGAATAAACTGGGGCCTAGTTATCAATTCAATCCGAAGCATACATGTAGCTCTTCTGCTCTGTTTGCAGTAAGGACATAACTTGATCTACCAAGGCTTAAACGTGATCAAAACAATACTGTCCACATTGGATTTTAAAAACATGCTACCTTGCAACACAGTTGTAACTAGCCGGGTTCTGGTAGTTTCCCTAAGGGGCAGAGATAAAAATTCTATAATCTTGTTTAAAACAATGTTAAGATGGATCTAGGAAGAAATCTCTATCACAATTCAGTTAGCACTGTTGCTAGAAAAGAGTAACTGCGCAAAACTATGGAAACTAAATGCACAAGGATGCAACAGAGCTAATGAACTTCTCCGCCCAATGTGAACCAGGCTAATGACTAACAAAGGAGAGAGACACAATAGAAAACACTAAATGGGATTCATTTCATTACAATTATTAATACTGACTGAGAAACAATTCAATGAGAGCACCAGGCTAAGGGGATAAATTAGTATCTAAAATGAGGTCTGTCCCTCATGAGTGACAGCTGAGATGGGGTTTTGACATGTCTTAGGGGTATATTTATTGTAACAACTCATTTAGGAAAAAGCTGCATAAAAACTCAGCAAGGATTGTTCTGACATTATCCTGTTAGTTGCTTGGGCTCAGGAATGGGTCACAGTCCGGACCCACTTTCAGGTAGAACTGGGATAAGATTGCCAAGAGTTTATGTAAATGAAGGTGAAGAACAGTGAAGTTGTGAAGACTGGGAAGTGGTGGAAGCCAAAGCACTGCAGGATAGATTGCAGGCGCAATGCTGCACTGGCCCCAGGGGAATGCGCCAGCAGTGACTGAATAGTTCTTCAGCAGCTTACACTAGAGAGCTTATAGCGGCACAGCTGTACCAATTCAGAGAGAGCCTAAGCCAACGGGAGAGAGCTCTCCCGTCAACTTAGTTAATTCACCCCTAGCGAGCGGCAGAGAACAAGAGATGGGAGAGCTCTCCCATGGACATAGCGCTGTCCACACCAGTACTTAGGGTCAGCGTAACTTACGTCGCTCAGTGGGGTGGCTTAGTCACACCCCAGAGCAACATAAATTATATTATTTAAGATGTAGTGTGGCCGCAGCCTAAGATTCTTTTTTGTTCTTATTTCAGGAGAGATTTTTGTTTGGGGGTTGTTTCTCCCCGTCCCCCATTCAGCCAGGAGGCCACGTGACTGTTCTTTGGGAATGGGCAACAGGGGATGGGTCACTTGATGATTACCTGTTCTGTTCGCTCCCTTTGGGGCACCTGATATTGGCCACTGTCAGAAGACAGGATACTGGGCTAGATGGACCATTGGTCTGACCAGTATGGCCGTTCTTCTGCTTTCAAATTATAAAAGAACATTGTAAAAAGCAGCGATTTTGGTAAAAGTCTCTTATTTCTATAAAGCACTAACATTCCATTTCCAGGGCACTCCAAGGGACAGTCTAGTGTATTACTCCAAACCCAGATTATAAAGAGCTGCCTACAGGCTTTGGAAGCCCACTGCCATACAAACCACGTACAAAAATCACAATTAGACTATTGCTCTTCTACCACATGCCCTTTTGCTTTAACTACTGATGCTCCATACCCCACTTCTAGCTCCTTTGAGTCTGAAGCCCACATGCTTAGTAAGGGAGCATCAGAACATAACTCAATTAATTTTGTTATTTTTCATTTTAAAAAACTAAAGCTAATCTAAATTCATTGGCTAATCAAAATGACACACTGCAGGCTATATGCTCGGACAGATAACAGTCATTTTCATATAGTACATATTCAGGGTGTACAAACAACTGTTGCAATAGCCACAGTACACATCCGATTGCTCAGAACTTACAGTATAGTGTGCGGAGTGGATACTCGGGATATTACTGATGGGATGCAAAGCCATTCATCTCTAAATATACATCTACACTACGGAGATGATACCAGCACAGCTCTGTAGTGCAGACACAGCCTACACTGACAGGAGGAGTTTTTCCGTCCATGTAGAACCACCACCTCCCGGAATAATATTTGCGTCTGTTAACATAGCTTTCTTCCATCAGCGTAGCTCCGTCAATACTGAGGGCAGATCTACACTTAAAACGTTGCATCGGCGCAGCTGCACCAATGTAACTGCACCACTGTAGTGCTTAAGCAAAGCCACTCCTCCTGTCAGCGTGGTTAATCCACCTCCCCAAGAGGCAGTAGCTATGTTAAGAGAAGCTCTCCCGTCAACATAGCACTATATACACAGGGAGTTACCGGGTAGGTCAATTGTGAGAGTCTATACCAGCTTTTCTCAAATTGGGCTCCGCAGACTCCTGGGGGCTCCTGAGAGTATTCCAGAGGATCTGTAGGCCCCACTGATCAATTCCTCCCCCTCCCTCTATCTCCCAGAGGCTACTGACGCCAAACTGGGAGATTTTAAGTGCTAAAAGTCCGGCGGCACAGCAGGGCTAAGGCAGGCTCCCTATCTGCCCTGGCTCCGCGCCAGTACCCGGAAGCGGCTGGCACGTCCCAGGATGGGGGTGGTGTCTGCGCACGCTACCCCTACCCCGAGCGCCGACTCCGCAGCTCCCATTAGGCAGGAACTGCAGTCAACGGGAGCTGCCTTTGCTCCCCCTCTCCCCTGCCTAGGAGCCACTGCCAGAGGGATGTGCCAGTTGCTTTCGGGAGCCATCCAAGGTAAGCACTACCTGGCCGGAGCCTGCACCCTCCACCCACTCCCGCACCCAAACTCCCTCCCAGAGCCCACACCCCGTCCCACAACCAAAATCCCTCCCAGAGCCCACACCCCATGCCCCCTCGGGCCCGCCGCAGCCTGGTGAGAGAGAGTGAGGGTGGGGGAAGAGTGAGCAGGAGACAGAAAGAGGTGGGGTCTTGGGGGAAAGGGGTGGAGTGCAGACCTGGCCTGAGAGTTTTGTCAGCATAGCTAACTTGGTCGGGATGCAGTTTTTTCACACGTCTGATGGACGTGGCTAAGCCAATGTAACTTTTCCGTTTAACCCAAGCCTAGGTCAGTGGTCTGAATCTGGCCCAGTAAAATTGCGACCAGATGTTGTTGCTTTCTGATGATTATGAGAAGGACAAAAAAAAAAAAAGAGTTGATGGAGTCAGTTTCTGAACAAGCATCCTCAACAAATACACCAGGACAACTAACAACCCTGCTGACAGTCTTTGCAGAGGTGCCACAGTCAGAACAAGCATACAGGCTAATCTAGCCTCTCATGAGAGGAGGCAGCTCAAATCCCAGATAAGACATTTGCAGGCAGGTTTACACCACAGTTCCGGACCTGTTGTGGAGACAGGGGATAAACAGTCTCCAGAATAGTCAATTCAGTATTTTTCACCCATGCAAAATACATTAACAATATAAGGCCCAGTTCTGTAAAGATTTATGCACATGCTCAATTTTACAGAGTCAAGGGGGAAGTCAAAGTATGTAAAGCTAGGAATGTGCATATGTCTTTGCAGGATCGGGCCTATGATTTTAAGTTTAACTCCAAAGAGAGTAGCCTAAGATTTTCCTCCTGAATTAATGCAAAAGTGGAGAATCAAACAGTAACAGGTTAAGCACTGAAGTCTCCTTTTCATTTATGTCAAACATTTCAAACTCTGCTCTTCTGATATTTTTGGACTTGCACAACTCAAAAATGACTGAATCTAGAAACGTCATATTTGGCTGTTTATAGCGCCAAATGAGTAAGAAACAACCCAAGCCTGAAAATCTGCTCTATACTTCAAATTCAGGAAGCTGGCAAGTGCATTATTATGTGTGCTATTCAGTATTTCTGGTACCCTTAACCAGAAGGGGTGGGGGTGTCTCAATGTGTAGTAGATCTCTCTTGACTGACAACCTAGAGCAGTTCAAAATATTGGATATGCACCACAAAGAACTTCTCAGTTCTTACTTTTGTAAAATAAATCAAGGGCATTACATGCAAGAAAACTAGCATTCACCAAAAGGCTGAAGTTCGAGAAGTCAAGCATAGAATTTCAGGACATTCAAAAAGTTAGTTTATTCAAAAGCTTTGTTCCTGTTTTCCTTATGTAAACCTTAGTAAACGTACCATATGTTAACATAGCATAAAAAAAACCACACAGGGCATGAAAAGTTGCATTAGATTAATAGATTTTAAAGTCAGAAGGGACCATTAGGTCTAGTCCAATCTCCTGTATAACACAGGCAAGAGACTTTCACCTAGTTATCCCAGCATTAAGTCAAATAATGTGAGTTTCATTAAAACATCTCTTTCAGAAAAATATCCAGTCTTGATTTGAAGACAACAAGAAATGAAGGATCCATCACAGAAACCTAAATTTGGAGGAGTTTCCTGAATGTGTTTCTCAACTTTACCATTGTATTAGAGTTTGTTATATTTAAATACAAAACTTAAGTTAAAAGAGATGTTTACAAACGTTAGATCTTTCCTGAAGATATGGTACCTTCGTTGAATTTTCACCATTTCTTTGACATCGATTACGTTCCTGGATTTTTTCAGCAATCTCTTGTGCAATGTGACAAGTGGAATCGTACATCGACAGCCTATAAACAGAAAGATTTCAGACAGTTAAGAAACTTCTCCCAGTCATCTCTGTGCCAAGGATCTTGGTTTTAGTCTCTCCTCTGTTAATCAAGTGTCTAGAGAGTCTGCCACAAGCCTCAGAGAGTTAGTTCATCAAATTACTAAAAGCAAACAACATATTGCAGTGACACCGAACACCTATCTCCCCAGGGATTTCTAATGTACCCATCACAGTGATTATATGAAAGCACTGAATCAGTGAATGTTAAAGTCCCAACAAGGGATTTAAATGAACAATGTCAGGATGCTGTGCTATACAGATTCAGTAATTTGAGGTTGGCTAATCACTGGGACATGAAAACTTTGTTCAACCAAGGGCCACAATGGGAGCTTGTGAGGAGAATAAGGCCTACACCTAATTTTCATAAAACAAAGCAGACTGAAGCCTCTTTCATTCACATGGAAATTTTAGAGAGAGAGAATAGGTGCAAGCACTGGGTGAGCCATGGATCAAGAAGGTGCATCTTATACAGCGTCAATGTTTTCTAAGGATAAGTCTAACACTACAGGCGCAGGCGCAGGCACAGGCACTCACTTTCTCCCCCCCGCCCCCTCCCCCGTTGGTGCTCCTCCCCTGTTACGCCCCGAGGCCCTGCCCCTGCCCGTGCTCCTCCCGCTCCCACAAGCCCAGACCCTCGTTCTGCCTCTTCCCACCCCTGCTCCGCCCCTCCCACGAGCCTGAGCCTACGGCTCACTCCTCTGTCTCCCACAAGCCAAACAGCTGATCAGCAGCCAGCTCTGGGGCCCGCAGAACAGCTGATCAGCGGCTAGCCCCAGGACTGGAATCACTGTGGCTGGTGGGTGCTGAGCACCCCCTATTTTTTTCCATGGGTGCTTGAGCTCCAGAGCACCCACAGGGTCAGCGCCTATGGCTGGGAGTGTGTTTCCCATGACCGGTAGACAGATCCATGCTAGCTCTGCTCCAGCTAGTGCACTAAAATTAGTACTGTGGCTGCAGCGGCTCAGGCTAGCCATCCAAGTACAATCACACTCAACCACCTGGGTACATATTTGAGTGGCTCGCCCTAGCTACTGCCTGTTCCGCCACAGCCACCTGGTTTTAGCACACTAGCACATATTTGTCTACCCACACAGGGAAGCACAATCCCAGCTGCAGTGCGGACATACCCTTGGAGACTTCTTCTAAAAAGATAAGGGGGGGGCTCCCACTGGAGAACTTTGAGGACACCCTGGTTTCACTGAGTGCAGAAAGCCTTCACACTTTCTCCAATCATTAATGACACCCAGTGCTGACACAGAAGAAAGTCAATGAGAGCCATCAGCTAGTTATTTTGTTTGATATTTACAGTCCTGGTTTGCATTGTTGAGGCAGATAAACAGCCCAAAGATACAGTTATAGAAATATAATGCAAAGTAAATTATCCACCAACCAGTAGCCTTATGGTATGAGCCACCGATTCCTGCAATGACACAGTGCTAATAAGCTAAGTTCGTTATTACCGTGACTCACTCCAATTAATGATAAATCAGAAGAGCTAAGAGGAAAACACAGCAATACACTGAGTCAGGGCTATTTAAAAAAAAAAAGAAAGAAAAAAGATTATGGATGGTCCCAGAGAGAAGCGGATCATTACAAATTTTTACATACGTATCCTCATTCCTTCAAGCTAAGATGCATCTTAGGTGTGGCAATTATCACATAATGAAATGAAGGGGGCTCCATGCCATAAGTTGAAAAAGTAAAGAGGGAAGGCCCGGCCTCAAAAGGTTAATCATGCTGGAAAGTACCCAAAGAAACACTGTAATTAGCTAATTCACTTCAAAAGTCTAATTCCTAATTTACGGCATTTCTTTCCTGCCCAGCACTAACATTAAAACTTTGCACATGTATTGCACTTTTCATTCAAGGATCTCTGAGTACTATGAAAACATTCATGAATTTAGCTTCAAAACCCCCCCTGTTCCCACCTCTGAAGTATCCCTTGTCTTACTGTACATAAGGATGCAAATTACTGGGCTCAACACAGGGGTAAACTAGGTAAATTTTAATGGCCTACCATACCCCAAGTGGTGTGACTAGATGATCTAGTGGTCCCTTCTGCCCTGAATTCTATGAACCTGTGAAAGAAAGCAGCACAAGGTTGAAGGAATATGCCCAAAGTCACATGCTAAATCCATGGCAAAACTGAGAAGTCTAGACTCACAGTCCTGTGCTGTAGCCTCAAGACCATCCTTCCACTCCACCAAATCTCTTTGCTGCTAGGAAACAGAAGTACCTTAAAATAAAGTAAGCAAAATTCAGTCCTCCATCGCCCCTTGCAACCACACTGACTTCAGTAGATTTCGTGGTACAACGAAGGCCAGAAATTGGCTCCAGTGAACAGGACGTTGGACTACCCTGAGCCCTGCCATTCACTTATTGTGTTCTACTGGCCAGCACACTTACACTCTGTGCCTCAGTTTCCTCATCTATAACCTGGGGATAGTGACGTTTTCTCACTTTTGTAATGTGTTTTGAGAACAATGGCTAAAAGTTGCTATAAGTGACAAGCATTATCCTTCATTTTAAATGTAAAAGGAGGAAAGGGTGAGTCCATCACTCTCAATATCCTACTGTCTAAGAAGTTGACACCCTCTACTGTGCAACTGCCTAGATTCCCCAGGAAACAAAGAGAAACAGAATAAAATAAATATTTTGCCATAAAAATTCTGTAGTGTAGAACTTCACAGGCTTCTTTTTGTGCATAAGGAGCTGTAAGCTGAAGGAATTGTTTGAATAATATGTCAACAACTGTATTTTTCCATAAACTAAATATTGTAAGTGTTTCAATTTAAATCTTTTTATTTGAAAAAAACAAAAACAAAAAAACCAAACAAACAGATGCACCTGTGACACTCTGTACCTGAGAGTGGCACCCTGGAATCCCCATATTTCTCCATTGTCATATAATTTATATGTTTTGTACAAAGTATGCCTTTTGAAGTATTTTAAAAGTCTTGATCTGTTGACCATTAATTAATATTAATGCTGTTGGACATCAATATCCTCTTGGATTGTATGTGCTAACATTGTATGGGAAGTTGTGACCTTTTGCTATGAGTGTGTTACTGAAATACATTGTGAAGTTGGGAACACCCACAACCAGCCTTCCAGATACAACAAAGGAGTAGTGAGACGTGCTGATGGCTCATTAAAGGGAATCCAACTTTCCCAGAGACCTTCCCAGAAGACTTCTCAGAGAGAATACACAGACAATGGAGACTGCTTGACCAATGGGGGCGGACCATCGTGTGACAAGCATGGATCTTCCCAGCAAGCTGGAAGAAACTATAAAAGAGGAGAAGTGACATCTTCACTGGACCTCTCTCCCCATCCCACCCCCACCTCAACAAACATCTGGAGGACAAAGACTTTGAATGGGGGAGGATAGTCGCAAACTGGAAAAAGAGTCCCAGAATCTGGAACCTGCTTGTACCATCTGTCAAGGTGAGACACTGCTTGATTCAAATCCTGTTTCGTTTATAGAACTCAGACTGTGAATTTATTTTTACTTCTTAAGTAACCAACTTTGATCTTTATATTAGTTACTTATAGTCACTTAAAATCGATCTTTCTGTACTTGATAAATCTGTTTTATATTTTACCTAAAACAATATGTTTTGGCTGAAGTGCTCTGGGAAATCTCAGCTCAGTTTACAAAGGCTGGTGTCCTCTCCACTTTGATGGATGGGTGGACTCAGTAATGAACTTCTGACCAGGCTTCTGACTAGGGCAAGATGGTACAGTTCGGGGTGCAAGGCTGGAGAGCTGGGGGGAACTGGCTGGAGCCTCTCTATTATTGGTTCATGAGTGGCTGGCAAATCATTCATGTAACTCAGCTGGGCGTGTCCCTGCCTATGGATGTCTATGTAAGTGCAGTACCTGCCAGAGGTTTGGTGTGGCTTAACAACAGCATCACAGCATGAGAGGGATAACTCAGGTTGGTGAGACCAGGCTGCACCCCAGGAACCCCACCACAGTACCCTTATATCTAGAAGTTCAATAATAAAATGTAGTAATACCAATATATTTGCATACTGATCTAAATATACTAAGTTTATAAAAAGTAACTGAGAAATAGTTTAAGACTAATCCAATAGACAAGACTAAATAGATGCAATGTGGGTGCCAAAAAAGCAAAAATAAATTAAGTTATAGCCATGTACCTACAGCACAATTATAAGACGCACGCAATATTAAATGCCAAAAATCTACTAATTTTCATTAACAGATTCATAGATTCCAAGGCTATGATCATGAGAGATCCTCTGTTACACTAGTGATAGAATTTCCCCAAAATAATTCCTAAGGCATATATTTTAGAAAAACATCTAGTCTTCATTTTAAAATGGTCAGTTACAGAGAATACACCACACCCCTTGGTAAATTGTTCAAATGGTTAATTACACTCACTGTCAAAAATGTAAACTTTATTTTAAAATGTCTAGCTTCAAATTCCAGCCAATGGATCATGTTAGACTTTTCTCTGCTAGACTGAAGAGCCCATTATTAAATATTTGTTCCCCACATAGATATTTACAGACTGCAATCAAGCCACACCTTAACCTTCTCTTTGTTAAACTAACTAGACTGAGCTCCTTGTGTCTATCACTATAAGGCAGATTTTCTAATCCTTTAATCATTCTCATGGCTCTTTTCAGAACCCTCTCCAATTTATCAACATCCTTCCTAAATTGTGAGCCACACAACTGGACACAGTACTCCAGCAGTGGTTGCACCAGTGCCAAATATAGAGGGAAGGTAACTTCTCTACTCCTACTTGAGACTCCCTTGTTTATATATCCCAGGATTCCTTTAGCTCTATTTGGCTACAGTGTCACACTGGGAGCTCAAGTTCAGCTGATTATCCATTACTATTCCCAAATCTTTTTCAGAGTCCCTGCTTCCCAGGACTGAGTCCTTATCCTTAAGTATTGCCTGCATTCTTTGTGCCTAAGTGTATACATTTAGCTGAAGAGTATACTGTTTGCCTGCACCCAGTTTACCAAGGGATGCAGGTAGTCCTGAATCAGCAATCTGTCCTCTTCCTTATTTACCACTCATACAATTTCTGTGCCATCTGCAAACTTTATAAGTGATGACTTTATGTTTCCTTCCAGGTCATTGATAAAGATGTTAAATAGAGTAGGGCTAAGAACCGATCCCTGAGGGACCCCATTGGAGAAACATCCACTTGCTGATTATTCCCCATTTACAGTTACATTTTAAGACCTACCAGTTTTTAATCCATTCCTAGCCAAATACCTTACATAAGTCTATTACCTTTATCAGTCAAACCTGTAACCTCATTCAAAAAGATATCAAGTTCATTTGACAAGATCTATTTTCCATAAACCCATGTTGATTTGCATTAATTACAGTACCCGCCTTTAATTCTTCATTAACCAAGACAACCTAGATATATAGATTTTAACTAAACAGAGTTCCTAAAGAGAGCAACTTAAATAAAAATTGCATATACAGAGAGACCATTATCTGATAGTCCAATAAGCAAGTAAGGCAAAGTGAAATGCAGTGAGCTTTACCTATAATAAAGTAAAATGGGCATAATAGTTACCTACCTATCACACAACAGTGAAGTAGGTATTTGTAACACACCCATCACCAAGGTATTGAGTGGTTTTATTTTTTTTGTAAAGTTGTTTAAAGAGGAAACTGCTGTATAGGAATTATGAACTAATATTTGTACTTAATCTTCCAAAGTTTTATTACATATATTTATAACAAACATTTTTACATCTGCTTTTAATCTTTCACCACCCACAGAAATATACACGATACCCATCCAACCAAGTCAACTGAACAATGCTAAGGCCATAGATTTGTTTCAGTATTTTACACTAAGCTTTTGCTTATGAACTGAAGTGTCAATCGGGATCCAAGTTTATTAAGTAAATGTCACAGTGGACCCAAATGCCTGGGAGAGGTTGTTAGGAGGGTCAGCTAGCTTCAATTTTCCTTGAGCACATTGCGGGCCCGGTTTTCAGAAGAGATCAGCCCCCAACCTTCCTCCAATAGGATGAGTTCTTTTAAAAATCTGGCCCACAATGTGGCTAAGTGAAAAGGTATAATGTTCACTGTGACCCTCATTCTTACTAGCCATTCGCTTCCCGTGCACTAACCAAACAGCCCTGACTTAGATAGGCAGCTCTTTGGGCAGGAAAGGCCCATTTGTTCTGGGTTTGTATAGCACCTAGCACAGGGGATCCTGCTCTGCAACGGGGCCCGCGCAATAACACACACACACACACACACTCTGTCCATAACCCCCTGAACATGCAGGCAGCGCAGACTGGGTGCTAGATCCGGTGGTGGGGGGGGCTGAAAAGCGGAGCAGGGTCAGTGTCACGGACACCAATCCTGGGAGGGGTGATGGGGGACGGGCGGAAAGCCGGTCCTGCCCCGTAAGGCACCGCAGGGCCCGTCGGGGGGGGGGGCAGATGGGAGGCTGTTCCCCCCCCCCCGGGGCTCTGCCCTGAGCTGGGGGCTTGGCCCCGCTTCGCGGCGGGGAGGGGGGGCTGAAGGAGTCGCACACAGAGCGCAGGCGCCGTCGCCCCCCACCCGCTCACCAGGGGTCCGGAGCCATCGCTGCGCCCGGGCCCTCCCCCTCTCTGGCACCGCTCGGGGCTGCTGAGTTCGGAGCCCGGCTCCGGACACTTCCGGGCTAGGTCAGTTGACTACGGCGCGCGCAGAGGCTCAGAAAGGATAGGGGAGGAGGGCGATCTACATCCGGGTCCTGCCCGAGAGGCGGGGTCATCAGGCAAGCCCCGCCCCTCAGGCACCCTGCAGCGGGGGCGGGGGGATGGGAGAAGCAGGTCACACAACTCCCCGGAGGCTGCACTGGGTAGGGGCGCAAGTCACAAACCCGCCGCGGGGGCTGCACTGGGAGGGCAGATCACACAACCCCCCGATGGGGGGGCAGATCACACAGTGAAGGGGCAGTGTTAGTGCACATCAGGCGTACCCGTGCAGCCACCTTGCTGCACCCACACAACTGCACTGTGTCTCTTCTGTACATGTCTGCCTCCAGCTACCTGGTGCCTGTTTAACCCAGAGGCATGTGCACCCCCCTATAGACACCACGTGCCGGGGTGGGCGGGGGGCGGCTTACCACCTGGCGCCTGCAGCCTACTCTCCTTCTTTACTGTCATGAAACACAGAGGGGCAGGTGGCCTAGCGCCTGCTGTTAGGTGTCACATTCTTCTGTCCCAGATCTGGGCTGCCTGACCCAGGACTCGCTAATCCACCCCAGCTAGCTGCGTTCAGCATAAGATCCCTTAAGGCTCTGCCAGGTATGGCTGAGGTGCCTTTACGCCAGGTGTTTTTACACATGGCGCCATCTACTAGCCAAATAGTGCAATACAGTTTAACAATCCATTACAGGCTGCCTCTACTAGGATTTCCCTCTGTCGCTTCACTCAGTCAGCTTCCTTGGTTGTAGCAATGGTGAAAGGACTAGACTGGACAACCCCACTGGGCACTGTGTCATCTAGCTAGGGCTGTCCTTAAGCATACGCAGCATAGGAGGCTGCCTAGAACACCTGAAAATTTGGGGCACTCCCGGGTCTTAGTGTCCACCCTCACGCCTCTTCCTATCCCTGTTCTGACCCATCCTGCAGGCTCCCACAGCTGGCTGCTGCAGCCTGGTGACTCTTACTCCCGAGGGGATCCAGTAACTTAGGCCTGGTCTACACTAGGCGTTTAAATCGGTTTTAGGAGCCTAAAACCGATTTAACGCCACAACCGTCCACACTAGGAGGCACCTTATATCGATTTTAATGGCTCTTTAAATCGGTTTCTGTACTCCTGCCCGACGAGAGGAGTAGCGCTAATATCGGTATTAACATATCGGAATAGGGTTAGTGTGGCCGCAATCGACGGTATTGGCCTCCGGGAGCTATCCCACAGTGCACCACTGACCGCTCTGGACAGCATTCTCAACTCGGATGCACTGGCCAGGTAGACAGGAAAAGCCCCGCGAACTTTTGAAATTCATTTCCTGCTTCCCCAGCGTGGAGATCTCATCTCATCAGCACAGGTGACCACGCACAGCTCATCAGCACAGTTAACAATGCAGTCTCCTGAGAATCGAAAAAGAGCCCCAGCATGGACCGCTCGGGAGGTAATGGATCTGATCGCTATATGGGGAGAGGATTCAGTGCTAACAGAACTGCGTTCCAAAAGACGAAATGAAAAAGTATTTGAAAGAATTTCTAAGGCTATGACGGATAAAGGCCACAGCAGGGACTCCGTGCAGTGCAGAGTGAAAGTTAAGGAGCTCAGACAAGCCTACCAGAAAACCAAAGAAGCAAACGGAAGGTCCGGGGCAGGTCGAAAAACATGCCGCTTCTATGATGAGCTGCATGCAATTTTAGGGGGCTGCGCCACAAGTACCCCACCCCTGACCGTGGATTCCGAGGTGGGGGTTGTAATCTCTGCCATGTCTGAGGATTATGCAGACGGGGAAGATGAAGAGGAAGAAGAAGAGGAAGACCTCGCAGAGAGCACACAGCACTCCGTGAACCCCAGCAGCCAGGAGCTTTTTATCACCCTGACGGAATTACCCTGCTCCCAGCCCTCACAAGCAACTATTCCAGAGAATGACGCCCTGGAAGGGAGCTCTGGTGAGTGTACCTTTGCAAATAGCAAACAGTGTTTTTTAAGCAAGCCTTTTTTAATGATTGATTTGCCCAGAGGACTTGGGATGCATTCGCAGACAGTATAGTTACTTAGAAAAGTTTGTTAACATGTCCGGGGATTGAGAGGAAATCCTCCAGGGACATCTCGATGAAGCGCTCCTGTAGGTACTCCAGAAGCCTTTGCAGAAGGTTTCTGGGCAAGGCATCCTTGTTCCGCCCACCATGGTAGGACACTTTACCATGCCATGCATGTAGCGAGTAATCAGGTATCATTGCGTGGCAAAGCATCGCAGCGTATGGTCCCGGTGACTGCTGGCATTCAAGAAGCATCCGCTCTTTATCTTGTTCTGTTATCCTCAGCAAAGTGATATCGTTCAGGATAACCTGGTTAAAAATCAGGAATTTAAGTAAGGGGGGTGGCCATTTTTCTACTGGGTTCGTGGAATGCAGCAGCTTAAAAAAAACACTTTCCTGCACGTAGCGAAGCGGGGGGAGGGGAGGAGTGAAATGCCGATGATCTTTTCTGTTTGGTCACCGGCGAGGCGATCTTCCCCAAGCTACCGGACAAGCAGTGGGTGGGGGGAGGGGGAAGGTTGTTGATTAGCAGGGAGCTAGCGTGGTATTAGCCATGCGCTGGGGGGGAGGGGTAAATCACTGAGACAGTGGCTTACCATGGCCGCATGCAAGCTGAATCCTGATGCCTGGACCTGTGTCTGAGATCTGTAACCCCAGAGATGCAAGCAGTCACTATTAAGATGAAAAATGCGACCTTGTAGGGAAATCACATGTGCTATGTAAGGTGAATAGTGCTTTTCACTGTGAAAGAGTATAACCATTGTTCTGTAAAATGTATCTTTCTAAATATTTATCTCCCTCATGCAGCTGCAAATTTTTCAAGCGTCCCTCCTCCATCCCAAAGGCTAGCACAGATAAGGCGGAGGAAAAAGAAGACGCGAGATGAGATGTTCTCGGATATTATGGAAGTTACACGCAATGAAAGAGCTCATCTGAATGAGTGGAAGGACGTGGTTTCAAATTACAGGAAAGAGGCCAGTGAACGTGAGGACAGGAGGGATGAACGTGAGGACAGGAGGGACAACCGAGATGAGAGGTGGCGGCAGGAAGACCGGCAGGAAAATCAGCGGTGGCGGCAGGAAGATCAGTGGTGGCGGGATGCAACTCAGGGGCTGCTGCGTGATCAAACTGACATGCTCCGGCGTCTTGTGGAGCTTCAGGAACGGCAGCAGGATCACAGAGTGCCGCTGCAGCCCCTGTATAACCACCCTCCCCCCTCACCATGTTCCTTAGCCTCCTCACCCAGACGTGTAAGAACGCGTGGGGGGAGGCTCCGTGCACCCGCCCACTCCACCCCCGTGGACAGCCCAACCAGAAGGATGCCGTTACTCTGAATTATTTTTTAATGGCCTTCTCCATCCCTCCTTTCCTCCTCCCAAAGCACACCCTTACTTCTCTCCCTCTTTTTATAATGAATCAATAAAGAATTCATGCTTTTTAAATGAGAGTGACTTTATTTGCATAAGTAAGCTGTACTCGAAGGGGGAGGGGGAGTTGCTTACAGGGACTGAGTCAATCAAGGGGGTTGGGTGTTCATCAACAAACACAGCAGTCACACTGTACCCTGGCCATTGATGAAGCTCGTTTTCAAAGCTTCTCTGATGCGCACCGCTTCCTGGTGTGCTCTTCTAATCTCCCTGGTGTCTGGCTGCGCGTAATCAGCGGCCAGGTGATTTGCCTCAGCCTCCCACCCCGCCATAAAGGTCTCCCCCTTACTCTCACAGAGATTGTGGAGAATACAGCAAGCAGCAATAACATAGGGGACATTGGTTTGGCTGAGGTCTGAGCGAGTCAGTAATGTGCGCCAGCGCGCCTTTAAACGGCCAAATGCACATTCCACCACCATTCTGCACTTGCTCAGCCTGTAATTGAACAGATCCTGACCACTGTCCAGGCTGCCTGTGTATGGCTTCATGAGCCATGGCATCAAGGGGTAGGCTGGGTCCCCCAGGATAACGACAGGCATTTCAACATCCCCAACTGTTATTTTCTGGTCTGGGAAGTAAGTCCCTTGCTGCAGCCGTTTAAACAGAGTAGTGCTTCTGAATACGCGAGCGTCATGAACCCTCCCTGGCCATCCCGCGTGGATGTTTGTGAAACGTCCCTTGTGATCCACCAGTGCTTGCAGCACCATTGAAAAGTACCCCTTCCGGTTTACGTACTGGGTGCCCTGGTGCTGCGGTGCCAAGATAGGGATATGGGTTCCATCTATCGCCCCCCCACAGTTAGGGAATCCCATTGCAGCAAAGCCATCCACTATGGCCTGCACGTTTCCCAGAGTCACAACCTTTCGTAGCAGCAGCTTAGTGATTGCTTTGGCTACTTGCATCACAGCAGCCCCCACAGTAGATTTTCCAACTCCAAATTGATTCCCGACTGACCGGTAGCTGTCTGGCGTTGCAAGCTTCCACAGGGCTATCGCCACTCGCTTCTCTACTGTGAGGGCTGCTCTCATCTTGGAATTATGGCGTTTCAGGGCAGGGGCAAGCAAGTCACAAAGTTCCATGAAAGTGCCCTTACGCATGCGAAAGTTTCGCAGCCACTGGGAATCGTCCCACACCTGCAACACAATGCGGTCCCACCAGTCAGTGCTTGTTTCCCGGGCCCAAAATCGGCGTTCAATGGATAGAATCTGCCCCATTACCATCAGGATCTCCAAAGCGCCGGGGCCCGCGGTTTGAGATAATTCTGTGTCCACGTCCTCATCACTGTCATCGCCGCGCTGCCGTATCCGCCTCTTACTCGCCTCGGTTCGAAGGTCCTGGTTCAGCATATACTGCACGAGAGTGCGCGAGGTGTTTAAAACATCCACGATTGCGGTATGGAGCTGAGCAGGGTCCATGCTTGCTGTGCTATGGCGTCTGCACGGTTCACCAAGCAAAAAAGGCGCGAAACGGTTGTCTGCCGCTGTCAGGGAGGGAGGGAGGGGTGAGGCTGTACCCAGAACCACCCGCGAAAATGATTTTTGCCCCATCAGGCACTGGGATCTCAACCCGGAAATGCCAAGGGGCGGGGGAGGCTGCGGGAACTATGGGATAGCTACGGGATAGCTACCCACAGTGCAACGCTCCAGAAATCGACGCTAGCCTCGGACCATGGACGCACACCACCGATTTAATGTGTTTAGTGTGGCCGCGCGCACTCGATTTTATAAAATCTGTTTTACAAAACCGGTTTATGCAAATTCGGAATAGTCCCGTAGTGTAGACGTACCCTTAAAAGTGAAAAAGCCTCCAGCCTGCCAGCCCTACTAGCACAACATCGAAACTGTTAAAGAGCCATTCAGGTGGTAATGAAGCTATTTAAAAGGCATTTGCCAACCCCTAGGTATATACTGTCAGTTTCTGAATTTACTAACAAAAACAGTTGTGCATTACTGTAATATTTACTCAGCACATGTCAGTCTACAGGACCTTAGTTTAACATTTGCTTTAAAAATATTTCATTTCATTAGTGAGTTGGTGAAGATTATAAATCACATCTCTAAAAAACTCTTGATTAGATTTTTAGATGCACAGACATCTTTAGCCTTAAATGCGTGGATTTTCAGACATATAGTTTCTTAAATAAATCCTTGAAAAGACCACCCTTATCTAAAATACACATTTTAATTTTAATTACTATAGTAAAAAAACTTGCTTCCAAAGTCTTCCTCTCCTTTCTGTCCATCCCTTTCTCCCTTCAGCCCTCACCCCTTGAAGAGTGCCCTTAAAGGGACAACACCCCTTTCCTTCCAGATAGCTAAATAAAGAGTTTCCCTTTCTTTACTTCTGACTATCTGATGAACTAGTCTTAAGAGAACCCTCCAGCAAAATCAGTACATATTAAGATATAAAATCCTTTGTTATGCCTAAAATCTTTGGAAACATATTTTTTAAAGTTGGTGAAATTTCATAAACATGTCTATTTTTATGGAGATCACACAAAGTAAATTAGTGTTCTCTTTTTCCTAAAAGCAATGAACATTATTATGAACACACTAAACCTCTGTGGCTGATTAATTTAAAATAATGTCTTTGTTTCAGTGAGTTAAATATGTAGTAATCTGGAATGATTACTTTATGAAAGCTTAAAATATAAAATCAGCTTAGAAAATACTGATTAAGAAAATGTAAAACAGAGAAGAGCTGCATCATGTATTCCATAATATTTAATGTTGTATTCAGCAAGACAGCTGACACACCCTTACTACAAAGTTTTTTCAAATAAATCTCTGACAAACTTCAGGGCATATCAAAAAACCTGTGACTGACATTTTTTATTCCCAAGTTTAGTGCTTTTAATTAGGTACTTTCTGCATGTCCAGTCTTCACCATCTGGCATGCAGTGGAAAACATGTCCCATTTTCTTTAGAAAGAAATTGCAGAAGAGTGGTTTTTTTTTTTTTTCAAATGTCATTTGCTTCTTTTGGGTTCAGGGATTTGGCTGGAAGGAGGTGAGCAGGGTGGAAGAGGGAAGAGAGGAGAGAGACAGTGGGATGGAGCCTGGGGGGGAGCAGGAGTGGGGCCATAGGCAGAAGAGGTGGGCTGGGGAGCTAGCCTCCCTAAGCGGCAGCTTCACCCGCTGCCCATGACAGCAGGTAAGAGCAGGTTGGGTCCTGCACATCCTGTGCACGCTGCAGTGTCCTTAGGCAGGGGCCATATTCACAGAGCCAAATGTGCTGGTACCACGCATTCTGCATGAGTGAGAGGGTACGGGGGTCTCTGCAGGGAACTGTGACTCTTCACCATCGTGAGACAGGCCGGGTGTCTCAGTATCCTTTGCTGCCTCGTCCCTCCCCCAGGGGGCTGCGAGACCGGGCTGTCATGGGGCATAGGGGCACCAGTTTAATAATATTGTGTAGGGTCCCATAAGGACAGCCCTGCATCTAGCCCTGTTCAGACCAGGTCTGCACAACACAAAGCTTTGAAAATGCACTTGTCTTTGTCCCACTATTGCCACAATCTCTGGAAAAAAATAGCAAAAAGTTCCTACTATAGACAAGTGTAATGCCAACCAACCTCAGTTATCAGCAGGTAGGATTGAACCTGGGACCTCTGCAGCTTAGTGCATGAGCTGAAAACCAACTGGCTGTTAGCTAAGGCTGTAGAGCAAACATTTTATTCTTCTCATCTTTTTAGTGGTCTCAGTGCCACTAGATGGGAAGCACCACCACACCCAGTAGGTGTGTGGGTTACACAAGCACTTAGAGATCAATTCATTTTTCATGTGATCCTGTAGCATGGGAGTTAGATGAAGTGCTCGAGCTAACGGCCCTCAGGTTAAATGACAACAGTTTGGGACAGTGAAACCAGACTAGTTAATTGCACTTTTGTTTTTAGCCCTTTTCACTGGCTGGTTCTCCTGAAGTTTCTTTCTTTCTTATATTGGTACCCATTGGCACAGTAGCCGAGTATCCATCAAGAGTAAAAACTGATGACAATATTTCTTCCTTCCCTGCTGGCAAGAAGCAGGATTAAATTAGATTTTAGGAGCAGGAGGGGACTAAAATAGAAAAGCACGAGAGGGAGGAAAGCTTGGCTCAAGAAGTGAGGTTTGCATTTAGCCCTGGACGCCACAAAGTTAGTGGAGAAAAGCTTGAAAAGGTGACCCCCTAAGGGCTCAAAAACCAGAAGGCAAATAAAAATATTCCCTTTTTTATCTCATATTTTTTTAAACCATCTCAATAGTTTTGGGGGCCTGACTTGTGATACACCTCTACCTTGATATAATGCTGTCCTTGGGGGCCAAAAAATCTTACCGCGTTACAGGTGAAACCGCGTTATATTGAACTTGCTTTGATCTGCCGGAGTGCATAGCGCCCCCCCCCCCACGGCTTTACCGCATTACATCTGAATTCATGTTATACCGGCTCACGTTATATCGGGGTAGAGGTGTATTTGAAGGCTTGGGATTGGCAGTCCTGGAGCTGCAGAGGAGGAATTGGTCTATCAGGCAGCCAGGACCCATATTAGGAGGGCTTCACATATTAGGACAGAGACCTTCAAGTGCACTCTGTCCTGAGTAGGAATCAACACAGACAGCAGCGAAGCAGGGAGATGCATGTCATCAACATGCAATGGCAAGCAGGTGGGCCACTTGCATTCTGAACTAGCTGGAGTTTTGCCAGGGCATAGGGCGCCATTCCTAGATACAAAGATCTGCAACAGTCAAGCCTAGACATAACAGAAGTACAGATGGCTGAGTCCAACAAGCTGGGGCCACGGGCACCATTTGCGGGGGGAGCAGGGGACGGATCTAGCCCTCCCCCGAGTTTCATAGGGGAAGTCTACTCACCCTAGCCCCAGACCGAGCTCCTAACAACAGCTTGACTGAGATATGTGATGAGTTTGGAAGCTGGGAGCAGCACAGCCTTGGAGGCAGGGAGATTGTTTATAAACAGAGGCAGGGTGATTAAGATAACAAAAGGCTCATCAATAAAGTAAATTAAGGATTTTTAGATGATTCTGAAAGCACTGCCAGGCACTTGTTAAAAGATAGGAAACAAAGGGTAGGAATAAAAGGTGGGAACGGAGAGAGGTAAATAGTTGTGTCCCCCAGAGGTCTGTACCATTACAAACAAAAAAAATTATTTCTTGGCAGCTAACATGTGGAACTCTTTGCCAGGGGATGTTGTGAAGGCCAAAACTATAGCAGGGTTCCAATAAGAACTAGATACGTTCATGGAGGATAGGTCCAGCAATGGCTATTTGCCAGGGTGGGCAGGGATC